>NC_052146.1:114682094-114982094 GCF_902713615.1 Scyliorhinus canicula
GCCTGGAATGGAGAGTAGGTCTTTCGAGGAAAGGTTGAGGGTGCTAGGCCTTTTCTCATTAGAACGGAGAAGGATGAGGGGCGACTTGATAGAGGTGTATAAGATGATCAGGGGAATAGATAGAGTAGACAGTCAGAGACTTTTTCCCCGGGTGGAACAAACCATTACAAGGGGACATAAATTTAAGGTGAATGGTGGAAGATATAAGGGGGATGTCAGAGGTAGGTTCTTTACCCAGAGAGTAGTGGGGGCATGGAATGCACTGCCTGTGGAAGTAGTTGAGTCAGAAACATTAGGGACCTTCAAGCGGCTATTGGATCGGTACATGGATGACAGTAGAATGATGCAGTATAGATTAATTTGTTCTTAAGGGCAGCACGGTAGCATAGTGGTTAGCATCAATGCTTCACAGCTCCAGGGTCCCAGGTTCGGTTCCCGGCTGGGTCACTGTCTGTGCGGAGTCTGCACGTCCTCCCCGTGTGTGCGTGGGTTTCCTCCGGGTGCTCCGGTTTCCTCCCACAGTCCAAAGATGTGCGGGTTAGGTGGATTGGCCATGCTAAATTGCCCGTAGTGTCCTAAAAAGTAAGGTTAAGGGGGAGTTGTTGGGTTACGGGTATAGGGTGGATACGTGAGTTTGAGTAGGGTGATCATTGCTCGGCACAACATCGAGGGCCGAAGGGCCTGTTCTGTGCTGTACTGTTCTAAATCTAAATCTAAAGCACCCCCTGCCCGCGGTACGGCTCCCCCCCGATTGCGGCGGCACTGGACTCAGTCCGCAGTTGCCACGCGGGGTCCACGAAAACAAAATACCATGAGTGACCCGCGCCATTGGGAACTCGGGGGCGGAGCATCGGGAAAGGGCCTCATGCGGCGCACTCGGGGAGTACGCCGCTTTTGAGGGGGCGGAGCATCGCAAAAGCAGCATTGCCCCGATTTTGGCACAAATGGGGATTCTCTGGCCGATCGCCGAACCTGATTTCAGCGTCGGCGACTGGAGAATTCCGCCCCTGGTGTCTCAGAGCAGTTCAGTCTTGAGATGTGAGATCAAATAATAAGCATATAATTAACAGCACAGAAACTAGCCAACACGTCAATGCCGATAGTTTACTCTCCATTCTAGGTCTCATTAACAGCCAAATGATAGATATATTTAATTCATCCCAGATGACTAGTGGGAGATTTGATGAGGTGTTTCAATAATGAAGGGTTTTGATAAAGTAATTGAGGAGAAACATTTTGAATGGCAGAAAGATCGGTAACGAGAGGGCACAGATTTGAAGGAATTGGCCAAAGAATCAGATGCCACAAGAGGGAAACATATTCTTTACACAGGGAGTGTGGGTGGCACGGTAGTGCAGTGGTTAGCACTGTTGCTTCACAGCTCCAGGGTCTCAGGTTTGATTCCTGGCTTGGGTCACTATCTGTGCGGAGTCTGCATGTTCTCCCTGTATCTGCGTGGGTTTCCTCTGGGTGCTCCGGTTTCCTCCCACAAATCCCAAAAGAAGTGCTTGTTAGGTAATTTGGACATTCTGAGTTCTCCTTCTGTGTACCCGAACAGGTGCTGCAATGTGGAGACTAGGTACTTTTCACACTTACTTCATAGCAGTGTTAATGTAAGCCTACTTGTGACAATGAAAAAAAAAATCATTATTATTATTAATTATTATTATTGTGAGCTGGAAAACTTGGCCCCATCGGTGGTGGATGCAGTTTCAACAGTAACATTCAGAAGGGAACTGGATAAATAAGGATACATACACCCCGCTTTTGACCCCATCTATTCACTGCACCCCCCCCCCCCACTGATGTCTACTCACTGATCCCCCCTCAGTGAATCCCTTCAGCGAATCCCCTCAGCCACTCCCCTTCACTGACCTCCCTTCACCTTACTGTCTGCTCATTCCACACCCTCACTAGCCCTGTGTCATTGACCATTCCCCCCTCACTGACCGTGCCCCATTCACTGACCCCCCCCCCCCCCCCCCCCCCCACTGCATCCCCACCCCCACTCAATGTCTTCTCTCTCCTGCTGGAACTTCCCAGTCCTTATTTTCTACATGAAGTTATTCTGTTGACAGTAATATTGATGAACAACTTCCTCATTACAGGAAATCTGCTTCAGTAAAGCTGCTGGAGCTTCTCTTCTCGGCATTGTGGCTCCACCTGTCGGCCTTTTCTTTCATTGTCACTCCCGCCTGTGAAGACAATTTGAGAGTTTGAACAGTTTGAAAGCATAAAACAATGAATAAGGAAATTTAACAAATTAGAAAAGCCTCATAAAATAAAAAGCAGCAAACACTAATATTAACCTCATTCACCATATATATATAGAGCTACCCCCCACTCCCCAAAAAGGGTAACCCGTCTGCTCAATAAGCCACTCCTGTGCTTTGTAATAACCTGTTTCCTAGGATATGGCCTTACTGGAATTTATTGACCATCCCTTGATGCCTGGGAAGGGGGTGGTGGTCTTTTGCCTTCAATCACTGCAGTTTGTGTGGTGGGGGATCAAACCAATCCCAGTTAGTTAGAATTTCAACCTCAGTGTTTCTGTATATCAGCTGGCTGTCAATGGGTGGAGGTTATCCATGACCCTGACCCTGTTCGTTGGTGGATTTGTACTGGGTACTAGGAGCCCCACATGCCACAGTTTGGCACACTTTGACAGCCTGGCAGGGTGGGAAAGAGACATAGATAATAATAATTTAAAAAATATATATTTTTATTCTCCTCCAATAATGTTTTTAAAATATATTTTTATTCTCCTTTTTCACATTTTCATCAAATTTACACCCACCAACAAATAAGGAACAGTAACAAGTACAAATACAATGGCAATCCCCTGGCCAACAATTCCTCCCTCCCACCAACCCCCAAATAACCCTCAACATTTGAAATACAAACACTAAAGAAAAAGAATCAGGAATCCGCCATCACCCCATACATAGTCGCCAACAGCATATACACTCCAAATCCCCTCCCCGCACCCCCCCTAATGTTCGATGTCATCCAATTCTTGAAAATGAATAATAAACAAAGCCCATGAATTGTAGAACCCTTCCATCCTTCCCCTCAACTCGAACTTCACTTTCTCAAGCATTAAGAACTCCAGCAGGTCCCCCACCACACCCAGGCACAGGGTAGAGAAGCTGACCTCCAACACACCAGGACCCGTCTTCGGGCGATCAATGAGGCGAAGGCTAAGACATCTGCCTCCGCACCCGCTTTCAAACCCCGCCGATCCGATACCCCGGACATAGCTTCCAGGGACATGGTTCGAGTCTCACACCACCTTTGAGATAGATAATAATAATAATCTTTATTATTGTAGCCATGGGAATGTCACTTTAAGAAATGTTTGTCTTCTCAAGTGGCTGCAGTGATGTCATTGTGTGGGTGGAGCTGGGCTCTGGCTCTGCTTTTTACTTTCGTTTTGAGCTGGAAGCTTTGTGGCTCTGAGTTTTAGTTTCGTTTTCAGTTGGAGACCCACATTCAAACCAAGGAGGTGAATTTTGGTCTCTCTCTCTGCATGCTAAAGAATGTCTCCAGATCACTTGATGATTTCAATGTAATACCTGTTTCTGTAATGAATGCAAACCTACTGTTTTTTGTTGGAAAAAAAGGGTGTTTGGCTTATGGATTTTGTTAGGATAGTTACTAAGGGTTACCTATAGAGTACTGTACTTTGGGGGAGTATCAGTGTTGGTAGTTGATGAGATGTTTACTGTGTGTTTATAAAATGTTAACTGGATTCATAGAATAAACATTGTTTTGTTTAAAAATGCTTAAGATCTCTGTTGCATCACACCTGTAAAGTGGGCCCTTGTGCTTCCCATAACCAAAATCTATTAAAAGTTGTGGGTCAGGTGAACTCCATGATATACTTTGGTGTTCTCTAAACCCTGGCTCATAACAGTGTCACAAGTAGGCTTACATTAGTAGTTACTGTGGAAATCCCCTAGTCGCCACACTCCGGCTCCTGTTTGGGTACACAGAGGGAGAATTCAGAATATCCAATTCACTGAACAAGCAAGTCTTTCGGGAACTGTGGGAGGAAACCAGAGAACCTGGAGGAAGCTCCCGCAGACATAGGGGAACATGCAAACTCCGCACAGACAGTGATCCAAACGGGAATCGAACCCGGGAGCTGTGAAGCAACAGTGCTAACCACTGCCATCAAACACACACCAAAGATAAGAAACACACACTGACAGCCTTGGAAAAAGAGAGAGAGATAAACAGCAAGAAGCACACCTTAATAACACTGGCAATACAGAGACAGATATACACACACACATAAACACAAAAACACACGGAGGGTGTAATCTAATGGAAAGGTTTCTAAGTGTCATTTGTGGTGGGATTTGCTGGGAGTTTCTCCCTGTTCTGGGTTGCTGAGTTTCCCACCATTATCTAACAGCACTTTGTCACTTTGCTGGGCATTGGGGAGTTTCTCCTTGGACAAGCCCACACTTAGGGTGCAATTCAACTAATTGGGAACAAAATCCCAAAGCAAGCGCGTTAAGCCACATTTCGGGAAACACATAGCTATATAACATAACTCATGTTGTACAAGGACCTCAGGAGGGAATATTCAGCCGAAGCACACATAGACCCATTTATACACTGGGAAGCTCTGTTCACCAGAATTCCCCAGCGTAGTGAGAGGTTGGGACACCAGAGTGCCCAGGTGGCACCAAAAATGCCAGGGCACAATTCTGCCCAAATGGCATGCATCTGGGGGTCTCCGATCCCTTGGGAGATCCCCACGAGTGCCCTTCCATCTGGTCACCATTTGTGGAGACCACTGCTGAACAGCGCTGGCCCAAGATCTCTGAGGCAAAGGAGCTGAATATCAAAGCCTCAGGTACCTTGGGAACCTGCACATTAGAGTGAGACTAGCTGTCTTGATTTAATATGCAGATTTGCCAAAACGTGATCCTGCCCACATTGGACGGGATTTACATTGCACTGTCTCGTGAGATCGCGTTGAAACTCGCGATGTATGGCAAGCCGTGTAGATCCCGGGAGTAGGGTCTCCTAGCTTTTGTCGGCCATGCTGCACCGCGACAAGCTGCGTTTCGGTCAAGCGCAGTCATTGGATCGTGTCCTTAGAATTATTTTCATCACTGGGGAACTGAACTCACTGGCCAGATCAGTTCATCAGAGATTGGGCCACCATTTTGAAAGAGTGGCCCAAACTCTAAGTGAGCTTGTGGGTCACCAACACCCCCCACCCATGGGCAATGTCACCTCCACAAACATGGACATTGCACCACATCCCCCCAAGTGATGGCACCCCACTATGGATTCGCTGAGGGCCCCCTTTGCAGGCCTTCTCTCAGCCCATTTCGGGACCCCCTTTCAGGACTCCTACCCTTCACTCCCCCAACCTTGCAGAGGCCCTTTCATACCCCCCCTACACCCCCCCCTCACCCTTCGTACCCCCCTTCCACCTTCCTTTCATGGGCACAGCCCCCCTCAGGTCCTGACCCTTGCCAATGTCACACTGGCACTGCCACCCTGGAAGTGCTTTTATCGGCTTTGCGGTGCAACTTGGGAGTGTCTGGGTGGCAGTGCCACAGTGCCAGCATGGCAGTGCCAAGGCGTTCACATTCCAGGGGCCCCCTGGCCCTAACCATGACCGCCCAGGGGCCTCCACATATGTGTGGACCAGTACAAATGGCGCCTGCATGACTGCTCAATAGGGAGCTGGCTAGATGATGGGAGGCCGTTAGATATGGGGTCCTTCCCGTTAATGGGATGGAGATTGGCCTTAACTAATGATTATTGGTTTCTTGTTACTCTGCAGCGGGATCCAGATCTCGCCAATGGGATCGGGTTGGTTAGATCGGAAACTGATTGGCGCCTGGCACGTTTCCCGATTTCGGACTCTCCCGCGATCTAACCAGTTTGCTCGGGATTCGCACCTGGCACGACCCGGCTGGTGGATCGTGTCTACATATACACACAAACATACCTGGCACATATAGACATACATAGACAGACAGACACAGAGAACATACAGCCTTGGCAATCATGGAAAGAGATATACAAATACACAGCCAAACATACACATACAAACACACACATACACACACATACATCCAAACACACCCACATAGACAAACACATACACGCACATACATCCAAACACACCCACACAGACAAACACACACACGCACATACATCCAAACACACCCACACTTCCAAACACACCCACACAGACGAACACACCCACACACACATACCGACACAGACAACACACAGACAAATACAAACACACAGGCACAAATAGGCCAACACACACACCCACACAGACAAACACACCCACCCACACACATACACACATACATACCCATGAACACATACTCCTACCCATACCCACACAAACGCACCCACACACGCATAGACACACACAGACTCACGCACACGTGCTCGCACACACACAGACAAATACACCCCCCATACACACACATGCAGCCAACCACAGACTCACCCACACACAGACAAACCCACCCAGATACACGCATACTCAGACACGGCCACATGCGTGCGCACACACACACACACACACACACACATCCACACAGATAAGCATATGTGGCCTGGAATGCACCAAACAAACATTGAGCATCATCAGCAACATTCGGGCTAAGCTGGGTCACGCCCGAACCTTTATATATAAAATGATTCACAGGTGATGACAAGCTATAATTACTGGTGTTATTTATTTACTAAGTGCAACTACCAGATCAGAACAATCACGATATTCAGAGTTTATGGATGGCTTTAATTTTGTAAGTGTGTAAAGCTTTCAGTTGAGTGCGTGGTGTTCATAGCAGCTCACCGAGAGTGCTAATTTTAACAGCTTCTTATGTGTCTGACATGAAAGTTACCCACGGGACTGTAGGGACTTTTCAATCAATGGGCTACCTGTCAGGGGAATCCCAAAAACAAAACTGGATTTCTCTTCTCTCGCCACCCGTAAACCCACACTCATTCCTGACATGTGAGGGCGATGAATATACAGAGACACACCTGTTCTCACCCACTGATGCACCATCAATGGACATGAGACGAAGATGAGATCCAAACGATAGGCTTTAATGCACAAGAAGTAAACCCGGCAGCAGACGTACAGAAGAAAGGCCGACTGCCGGGAAGCACGGGTACTTATATCCCGCCTTGTAGGCGGAGCTACCTACCTCTCAGCCAATTGGCTGAGAGGCACATGAATTACCCGGGCCAATGGGCAGCGAGTCCTCTGCACCAATAGCAGCTCACTTCCAAGGTACCGTAATACCCCGAGTCATACTACCACATTCACCCCTTGTTGAAAAAGAAGCGGGGGGGGGGGGCGTGTCCCGTGAGTACGTGAGACTGGTAGTATGACTAGAGATGTTTAGGTCATACCGTTGCGCCGATGGCTGCCCACTGACCCGCAACTTATGTGCAAAAGGAAAAAACCCAGCAACTATGTACAGTGTATAAAATTAGGGGGGGAAAGAAATGGGGAACAGGTAAGAAACAAAAGAAAAAAACACAAGAGTCCATCCGCAGGCAGAAGTCCACCAGTAGGTCACATCGATTCAATCAGTCGAGTGGGCGCCTTCGGTGTCCTGCTTGACCTGCGCAGCGGTGCCGGCGATGTCGGAGCGGTGGTCGTCCATGACTTCGGGAGCGACGATCCTGTTCCTGTGTCCGTACCACTGGTCGGAGCTAGCGGGGGCCAGGCCCCGTGGGGGAGGGGGTTCCTGTCCGCTGGGCCGTGGGGGCGTCGGTGCTGGGTGCAGTTGGTATCGGGGGTGGTGCTGGTGTTGGGGGGGGTGGCCGAGGTCCGGCGGGTGCCAGGTCCCGAAGGGAGACCGTGTCCTGTCGGCCGTCGGGATACTCCACATACGCATACTGCGGATTTGTGTGGAGTAGCTGGACTCTTTCGACCAATGGGTCCGACTTGTGCACCCACATGTGCTTCCGGAGCAGAATGGGCCCGGGGGGGGTAGCCAGCCAGGTCGGCAGTGGCGTCCCTGAGGAAGACTTTCTAGGAAAAACAAGAAGACCCTCGTGAGGCGTTTGGTTAGTGGTGGTACACAGGAGTGACCGGATAGAATGGAGGGCGTCTGGGAGGACCTCTTGCCAGCGGGAGACTGGGAGATTTCTGGACCGTAGGGCCAGCAGGACGGTCTCCCAGACCGTACCATTCTCCCTCTCAAGCTGTCCGTTACCCCGGGGGTTGTTACTGGTCGTCCTGCTGGAGGCGATGCCCCTGCTGAGTAGGAATTGACGCAGCTCGTCACTCATAAAGGAGGACCCCCGATCGCTATGAATGTATGCGGGGTAACGGAACAGGGAGAAGATGGTATGCAGGGCTTTGATGATGGTGGGTGTGGTCATGTCAGGGCAAGGGATGGCGAACGGGAAACGGGAGTACTCGTCAATCACGTTGAGGAAGTATGTGTTGCGGTTGTTGGAGGGAGGGGACCCTTGATGTCCATGCTGAGACATTCAAAGGGGTGGGAAGCCTTTATCAGATGTGCTTGTTCAGGGCGGTAGAAGTGCGGCTTGCACTGTGCGCAGATGTGGCATTCCCTGGTCACAGTCCTGACCTCCTCGATGGAGTAGGGCAGGTCGCGGGTCTTTATGAAATGGAAAAAGCGGGTGACCCCCTGGTGGCAGAGGTTCGCGTGGAGGGTTCGGTGGCGGTCCACTTGTAGGTTGGCACAGGTGCTGCGGGACAGGGCATCAGGAGGCTCATTTAGCTTCCCAGGACGATACAAGATGTCATAGTTGTACATGGACAACTCGATCCTCCACTGCAAGATCTTATCGTTCTTTATCTTGCCCCTCTGTGCATTATCAAACATGAAAACCACTGACCGTTGGTCTGTGAGGAGGGTAAACCTCCTGCCAGCCAGGTAGTGCCTCCAATGTCGCACAGCTTCGACTATGGCCTGGGCTTCCTTTTCCACTGAGGAGTGGCGGATTTTGGAAGCGTGGAGGGTACGGGAGAAGAAGGCCACGGGTCTGCCCGCTTGGTTGAGGGTGGCCGCCACAGCTACATCAGACGCGTCGCTCTCGACTTGAAAGGGGAGGGACTCATCGATAGCGCGCATCGTGGCCTTGGCAATGTCTGCTTTGATGCGGCTAAAGTCCTGGCGGGCCTCCATCGACAGGGGGAACGTGGCTGATTGGATGAGGGGACAGGTTTTGTCGGCGTAATTGGGGACCCACTGGGCGTAATATGAAAAGAAGCCCAGGCAGCGTTTGAGGGCTTTGAGGGAGTGGGGGAGGGGGAGCTCCATCAGGGAGCGCATGCGTTCGGGGTCGGGGTCGGGGCCTATCACTCCGCTACGCACTACGTAGCCGGGGATGGCTAGACGGTCAGTGCTAAACACGCACTTATCCTTATTGTAAGTCAGGTTAAGGAGTTTTGCGGCACGGAGGAATTTGCGGAGGTTGGTGTCGTGGTCCTGCTGGTCGTGGCCGCAGATGGTGACATTATCGAGATACGGGAAGGTCAGCGCCGGCCCTAGGGTTACTGGCGCCCCGGGCAAGCTGAACTTCGGCGCCCTTCGGGGTGGGGGGGGGGGGGGGGGGCCGAGGGGGGGGGCGGGCCGAGGGGGGGGGGGTCGGGCCGAGGGGGGGGGCGGGGCCGAGGCCGAGGGGGGAGCGGGGCCGAGGCCGGGGGGGGCGGGGCCGAGGCCGAGGGGGGGCGGGGCTGAGGCCGAGGGGGGGCGGGCCGAGGGGGGGCGGGGCCGAGGGGGCCGGGTGCGGGCGGACGGAGGGGCGACGGGGGGCGGCGGACGGAGGTCGGAGGGGGGGCGGATGGGCCGCCCTGGGGGAGGGCGGCCACCGCGCATGCGCTGGTGGGCACCGGCCCAACTGCGCATGCGCGGGACCCGAGTCTCTGGCGCCCCCTAGCATATGGCGCCCCGGGCGACTGCCCGAGTTGCCGGTACCTTGGGCCAGCCCTGGGGAAGGTTGCCCGTAAACCATGTTGGATGACCATTCGGTCCATCTCCCTTTGGAAGATCGAGATCCAATTTGTGACACCGAAAGGAACCCTTAAAAAGTGGTAGAGTCACCTATCCGCTTCGAACGCAGTGTACTTTCGGTCACTTGCGCGGATGGGGAGCTGTTGGTAGGCGGACTTAAGGTCCACCATGGAAAAGACCTTGTACTGCGCGATCCTGTTGACCAGTTCGGAGATACGTGGGAGAGGATACGCGTCCAGCTGCGTAAATCTGTTGATGGTCTGACTGTAGTCTATGACCATCCGATTTTTCTCCCCGGTCTTAACCACCAGCACTTGTGCTCGCCAGGGGCTGTTGCTAGCCTCGATGACCCCTTCCTTCAGAAGCCGCTGGACCTCGGACCTGATGAAGGTCCGGTCCTGGGCACTGTACTGTCTGCTCCTGGTGGCAACGGGTTTGCAATCCGGGGTGACGTTTGCAAACAAGGACGGGGGATCAACCTTGAGGGACGCGAGGCTGCAGACATAGGGCCGCCGAATTTGAACGTTAAACTCTGGAGGCTGCAGACAGTAAGGGGGGGCATAGGGCTGCCGAATTTGAACGTTAAACTCTGGAGGTTGCACTGGAAATCTAACCCCAGGAGTGCTGCCGTGCAGAGGTGAGGAAGGACGAAGAGCTTATAATTTTTAAACACCCTCCCCTGGACCGTGAGCTCCGCTATGCAGCACCCTGTGATCTGGACCGAGTGCGAACCGGAGGCCAGAGCGATTCTTTGTTTCACCGGGTAAACGGGAAGTGCGCAGCGTCTTACCGTGGCAGGGTGGACGAAACTCTCTGTGCTCTCGGAGTCCAGCAGGCAGCTCGTCTCGTGGCCATTGAGAAGGGTCTTCGTGGTCGGTGTGGACAGCGTGCGGGGCCGTGACTGATCCAATGTTACTGAGGCGAGTCGTGGCAGGAACTCCGAATCGTCATCCGGCAGCGAGTGGTCACTTGCGGGGTCCTCAGTGCCGATCCAAGGTGGCAGCGCCCGTGGGTCGCACGTGGAGGCGCGGGCCCAAAATGGCGGCACCTGGGGATTGCACATGGCGGTGGGGGGTGGGGGCAGCGAGGTTCGTGGGCCACTTGGGGCACCTGAGGAGCGTGGGGGGGGGGAGGACCCGCGGTCGCTTCTCAGGACTGCAGCGACCGCCTTGGACTGGCAAACGGCCGCAAAATGGCCCTTCTTGCCGCAGCCTTCACACGTTGCAGCGCGGGCTGGGCAGCGCTGGCGGGGGTGCTTGGCCTGGCCGCAAAGGTAGCAGTGGGGCCCCGTGGGTTTATCGGGGCGCCCTGAGGCGCAGGCCTGGGGGGGGGTCCGAGTCTGCGGAGGTGAGTGGGGTCGTGTTCCATGCCGCCCAGGCGGCCGCCTCGCAGTCGGGAGCGTACGCGCGGTTGCGATTAGCGACATCTAGAGAGGAGGCGAGGGCCCGTGCTTCGGTGAGGCTTAAAGTTTATTTCTCTAAGAGTCTCTGGCGGATCAGGGAAGATTGCATACCCGCAACAAAAGCGTCTCTGATTAAAAGTTCGGTGTGCTCGGCCGCAGAAACTTGTGGGCAGGCACAGTTTCTCCCCAGAACAAGGAGGGCCCGGTAGAATTCATCTAAAGACTCACCAGGGAATTGCTGTCTCGTGGCCAGTAAGTGCCGAGCGTAGACCTGGTTCACCGGCCTGATGTAATGTCCTTTATGTAAGTCCATGGCTGCGTCATAGTCTGTCGTGTCCTCTATGAGCGTGTACACGGCGATGCCGATGCACGAGTGGAGGATGTGCAGTTTTTGTTCCCACGTCGGGCGGTTTTCGGCTGTGCTCAAGTAACTATTGAAACATGCCAGCCAGTGTTTAAATGCTGCTGTTGCATTCGCTGCGTGGGGGCTGAGTTGAAGGCACTCCGGCTTGATGCGAAGCTCCATCCTTTATAAACTTGTGCATTAAATTGATGCACAATCAATGGACACGAGGCGAAGATGAGATCCAAACGATAGGCTTTAATGCACAAGATGTGTGCCCGGCAGCAGACGTACAGAAGAAAGGCCGACTGCCGGGAAGCACGGGTTCTTATATCCCGCCTTGTAGGCGGAGCTACCTACCTCTCAGCCAATCGGCTGAGAGGCACATGACTTACCCGGGACAATGGGCAGCGAGTCCTCTGCATCAATAGCAGCTCAATTCCAAGGTACCGTAATACTCCTAGTCATACTACCACACCCACACACACACACGCACATCTGCATATACCTGCATTATCACGTACACACATATGCTTCCATAGCTATATGCATCTGCACACACACACACACCCATGTATGGATATATTTTTCTGTGGCCGAGGGGGAAAAAAATACTTTTCACTCTACTTCGGTACATGTGACAATAAATCAAATCAATCAATCAATCAAAGCTCTGTATTTCACTTCTGGGACAGATAAATTAAACATAACAAACAAACAAATCAATATCCACACATGAACAGTTTTCTTTATGCTTTTATTGACTAATAGTCAATGCCATAATTATAGAAGCTGGTGGGGGTGTTGTCCGGTGCGGCGAGGGGGGTTATAGGTGGGCATTACCTTGCAGGCCGGGTTCACGAGCGGCCGGCGTCATGTTGTACGGCATGACCACTGCTGGTCGTCGCCATGTGTATGCACGGCCACGGTTTATGTGTGCACTTGTCTCACTCTCTCTCTTTATACAAGAAACGGAGTGGTGGTTAATGGATGTTTTTTGAATTGGTAGAAGTTTAATCGTGGAGTTTTCCAGGGGTCAGTGTTAGGACCCCTGCTTTGCCTGATATCTATTTATGACCCAGAACTTGGTCTACAGGGCACAATTTCAAAGTTTGCTGATGATTCAAATCTTGGAAATATTGAGAACTGTGAGGAACATAGTGCAGAACTTCAAAAAGACACAGGCAGGATAATCGAATGGTCGGACAAATGGCAGATTTTAATTTAATACAGCAATGTGGGATAGATTTTGGTGGGGAGAGTTTGGAGAGACAATCAGTGGGATTCTCCGTTTCTGAGACTAAGGGCTGGATTCTCCGATTTTGAGGCTATGTCTGGAGCACGTGTCTAGCTTTATGGAGAAAAGGTCGGCGCCCCCCCACACCGATGCTCTGCCTGGTGGAGGGCCTCAGCAGAAAATTGCCAGCTGCGTGGCCGTGCATGCACATGGCGATGACCAGCAGCGGTCGCGCCGTACAACATAGTGCTGGCCGTGCATGAACCTGGTCTGCCAGATAATGCCCCCCTGTAACCTCGCTCGCCGCACCAGACAACCCCCTAGTAGTCCCCCAGCCCCCGTCAAAGCCCCCCCGGCCAGCGGAACGCCCCCCCCCCCCCCCCCGACTGTGGCGGCGCTGAACACAGTCCACAGCCGCCACACCAGGTTGACACAAACTCAGACCACAAGTGATCCACACCGTCGGAAAGTTGGCCCATTGGGGGCGAGGCATCGGGGGAGGGCCTTCAGGTGACATCCTGAGGCAGTCCCAATGGCGTGTGGCGTACTCACCGATGATGCCGTTTTGGAGGGAGAGGAGCATCCGTAAACAGGCTCCGCCCCTGATTTTGGCATCAAAAGGAATTCTCCGCCCGGTCGCTGAATGCGATTTCGGCATTGGCAAGCGGAGAATCCTGCCCGAAGTGTTGACGCTGAGTGAGGATCAGTGGAGTTCTACGATCGTAAAACTTGTGCCACAGCTGGACCAATTCAACGACCATTAAGGGGCTAGCACAGGTGCCACGAAGAACATAATGGGAAATGGTGCGGGATTTGCCGGATTCGGAATTGGCACTCAGTAGGTTGACAAACCGAAGCCGAATCCCCACCTTGCACCACATGCCGGCACCCATATCAGCCGCCATGGCCAGGTGCTTTGACCACCGAAGTGAAGACCATGTGCCGGATCCCGCTCCACACCCTGAGGACCGGGGGGGGGGAACCCAGAGGTGGAATTACGTGATGGCCCAGGGTGTACAGGCGTCGATGGTCATTCAAACAGAAGATAGACAGCGTGTGCTGCAGGAGGCTCCGCCTCAACAAGGAGACCGAGCAGCATCTGTGCCATGTCCTCGCAGACATGGTTCCACATGGAGGAGGAGGACACCTGCTCTCGGTGCCATCAAGGTCACTGCAGCTCTGAACATTTATGCCTCAGGGTCATTCCAGGGCTCGAGTGAGGACTTGTGTGGCATCTCATAGGCCACAGCCCACAGGTGCATCTGACAGGTCACGGATGCCCTGTATGCCCGGGCGGAAAACTAAATCATCTTTGACATGGGCCAAGCCCAAGATGATGCCCGGGCTACGGGTCTCTCCACCATCACCGGGATGCCTGAGATCCAGGGGGCAATAGATGACATGCATGTTGCCCCACCCTCAGTGGGCCATCTGGATGTGCCCTACGATAACAGAAAGGGTTTGAACTCCCTGAACATACAACTTGAGTGCGACCACCAGCTTAGGATCATGCACGTGTATGCACGCTTCCCAAGGGGTGTGTACGACAGCTACGTCCTGAGGCATTCGGTCATCCCTGCCTCCTTCGAGGACGACCCCAGGATGGGCGGCTGGCTCTTGGGGATAGTGGGTACCCCTGAGGACCTGGCTAATTAATTCAGTACGGAGGACAGAGATTGAAGCAGAGACCCGATACAATGAGACCTTTGTGGCTACCCGGCTGGGATTGAGCGGTGCATCGGACTCCCCAGGATGCGGTTCCGATGCCTCAACTGCTCCGGTGGTGCCCTCCAGTACACTGCCTGGAGGGTCGCCCGCATTATGGTGATCTGCTGTGCTCTCCACAACCTCGCACAACAGCGGGATGATTAGCTGGAGGTTGGTGATGGGGAACATGTGGCCACCTCCGACGAGGAGGAGGAGGATGAGCAATATGAGGTTGCCCAAACCAGCAGGGGCTGGAGGACGAGGCCAGGGAGGAACCTGAGGTCCAGCTGGAGGCGGCGAGGGTCCAGCAAGTCCGGAGGGCCAAGGAGGCCCTCATACTCGCCCAACTCACATAAGACGTGCCTGGTCTATCATCCCCCCCACTCCCGTTTCCCACCCTCCCAGGGTATGTGTCACATCACTTCAGGATGCTGAGACTGTGTCGGCACCTTCAGCCGGTCACTGTCGAGGGCAGGAGGAGTGATGATCACCCGCAGAGAGCTGAGTGGCAGTGCTACTCAATCTATGCCATAGCCTGAACCCTGCCTGCCAGTCACCTGCAGCAGTGAGGAGAGATGGGCCAAGGATTCGGAGGTCGGCCTGCATTGCGGAAGAAAGTGACAGGCGTCATATTGGTTGTGCTCAAGGGTATTTACTGGTTTTTACAATTTCCCACTCTCCTGATGATCCTGCCGAACCCACCCACCCAACCTCCCCCACCGACCACCCCCCTCCACCCCAACTCCCCTCCTTCAGTGATCCTCAATGTGCTTTGCCTTCCTGGCTCTACAGCTACGTCTATGTGTGTCTCCAAGATGCACATCAGAAGTGAAGGCAGTCAGCTGCTTACCTCGTCCCGTGGCCTTCAATTTACTTGGCAGGTGGGGGGAGTCTGGGGTTGGAGGGCCCCGGCTCACCTGTCGGCAGCACATGCACAGCCACGCCGCCCTGTCCCGTGAGGTGGCTGTGAGATGCGACCTCATCAGCGGAGTGGAACTTGGGGGAGCTGCTGGCCACCGTCGCTACCCCATGGGGCGGGTCCAGGTTGGCACCCGGCGCCCCCTCCTCCCGCTCAGTGTCCATAGGGCCCAGGGGTTCACCTTGGGATGGAGGGGCAGCTGGTTCGAGCCCCGGCTGCCCCTGAATCATCTGGCTGTGCCAGCCCAGACGGTTCCCCATGATCCACACCATAGTGTCGACGCCCTTGGCCCAGAGACTGGGACATGCTCTGCAGCGCCTCAGCAATGCCCACCTGTGACTGGGACAAGCTCCGCAGCGCACCGGCCATGCCCATTGAGAGCGGGTCATGTCCTGCAGAACCTCATCAAGGTCAGTCTGGTACTGGGTGGCATCCCCCAGTGAGGCAGACATTCTGTCGAGACCCTCAGCCATGACCGTCAGTGACAACGCAAAGTCTTGGGCACCTTCACGCATGGTGCCGACATTGTGCACCAGGCTCTCCACTGTGGTCGCCACCCTTGCAGTGTTGGCCTCGGTGCCACACATTGCTGTCAACGTCTCCTGTGCCCGTAGCCTCTTGACTCCTGCAACCGGATATGGAACTGCTGGAGTGATGCTGACATCTTCTTCTGAATGTCCTGACCGCTCCCTATCATCTCCATCAGCGCCGGGATGACCTCTTCCACAGGCTCAGCATCAGACTGGGACCCAGCTGGGTCCTGAGATCCAGCAGACCTCCGACTGCTGTCTCGCCTGGGGGTTCCTGCCTCCACCTGATGTACATCAGCAGCAGTGTGGTGCTCACCAGATTGTGTCCCAGAAGCCAGACCACTAACGTTTCCCACCGAGGTGCGTGTATCTGCGCTGGTGGAGGGTGCGGATGACAGCCGTGACGCAACTATTATGCTGCCATCCTCGGAGCTCTCCTCCGAGGTGGTTGTATGGGAGGCTGGACAGGGAGGCCACCTGGATGGGCCGGCACCATTGGGTTGGAGGATCTGTGGGAGAATCGACATGTGGTCAGTGGGAGGGATGGGTCAGTCAGTAAGGCAATAACAACTCATGTTTGATAGATCCCCCGGGTGACAGAAAGGTTGGGGGGAGGTTGAAGGGAAAGGGGGGTAGAAGGAGGGTTGGGGCTGCAAGGAGAGTTGTGGGGTGGATGCTTGTATGGGGGCGGATAGGTCTTAGGGGGTGGGGGGGGGGGAGAAGGCCAGTCCACCTGGTCATGCTCCTGGTGCACACAGCCACCACCACCTCGTCCCAGGCAGCATTGGCTGTCCTATGGCGCACCCTCCAGGACCCTTGGGGAACAGGACATCGCCCCTGGCCTCCACTGTGTCTAGGATCCTCCCCATATCTGCTACCCGAATCTTGGGGTCATTGTTGCGTGCTGGCTGGGGTTGGCTGAGCAAATGCAACTTAAGTACAGCTCGACCTTGTTAGCGGATGGCTGGCGAGCACCATCACAGTGAATCTGTTGGTGAGCCTTCAGCCTTCATTTGCGGCGAGAAGCTCGTTGGGCCGCATTAGGTGGACCAATTAACATTGAATAGTGTTGCCGGTCTCGTGGGGCCGAGCGCCGGGAAGCTCGCAGGCAGTTCCCACTCGCTACCACACTTTCCGGAGATTCGCGCCCAAATATGGCAAAAATGGCAGGGTGATTCCTGCCGGCTTTTTGGGTGAGATCCAGACTGGATTCACCCGCAGTTAGTCACTTTGTTGCGTCTTGGGAAGTTTCTCCCGAGTCTAGCCCGTGCTTAGAAATCTATTCAGCAGTGGGGGAGTGCTAGGGTACTGCCTCTCCCTGTCCTTGACCACCCAGGGGGCTCCAATTGCTTCCAAGACCCCCGAGTGGTTAACACAACTGGTCACCGCTTGTGGAGACCAGTACTAATGGCTCATTTAAATATCATTGTGTGGATCACGGCGAGTGAGGGCGTGATCCAGATTGCGCTGGTGCTTTGGGTCAGTTGACTCATGATCGGCTCGGCACATATGCAAAGCCCGATTTGGGCCTTTCCTGGGATTCACCCGTCGCCCCCGGCTCCGTGCCAGGTGCAACGCAGTGGCTGCATCGCTCCCGCGGTATTTTTTTCAAAGAACATGATTACCACACGGACTGCACCTGTTAAAGGAGAAAGTTCATCATCACCTTCTCAGGGGCATCAGAGGACGGGCAAGAAATGCCAACCTTGCCATAATTCATCCGAAATAACAGTGAAGACCACCCTTAATACCACACTGGGAAAATCAGCCTGGATTTATATGCTGAAGTTTCTGGAGTGGGGCTTGAACTACGATCTTCCAACTGAGGCGAGCATGGTGCGACTCAGACTGAGCCACAGTGGAAGCAGTCCATCTAAAAAGTCCTTGCGGACTTATTGACTTAAAAAACATGTCAAAAACATGAAATAAGAAAAGCTCCATCAGACATTATCTTGCGCAAGTCATGGACGAGCAGCACTTTGCCACTTAATCTTGCAGTGGCAGGTTTTGTGTCAATGTTCCCCAGTGCGCTCACTCCTCACCCGTCCTCAGTGTTCGCCTCTGCCCTCCAGGCAGATTTGACAATGTTGCTGCCATCTGCAGCTAAAAGGATCCGATGATAAACATTTCCTGCATCTGATGTAGCGTGATGTTGAAAGAGAAGATGAGCTGTAATTATGTGCCTCACCACTGATTGAATCTCCCCCTTGGTTTTGCTTTTTATTTTATCTTCTCCATCCCCTTTGAGAGAGGGGCAGCATTATCAGACATTCCAGAACATTTCTTGAATCATCAAACCATAAAAACAACTGTAATTTCTCTTTGAAATATAAATAGTAGCTTCAGGAGAGGCAGCTTGTCATTAAGCAGAAATGTAATGATTGCAGTTGTTGTTGATCCCCAACATCACGGACTGGTGTCGCCTGGACTGAGGAACAGAATGGTGGTATTTCTTCAAGGAAGTGGTGGTCCATCTTTGGAGACTGCTGAATCATCTCTAAGGGTCGTGGGACAATCTACATGGGCTGGTAGATCAACTGCATGGGCTAGTCCATCTCTCGAGGCTGACAGACACTCGCTAGAGGATGTAGATTGACTCCTAGTCTAGATTTACTCTATTATAGGTGCTACATAAATGCAAGCTGTTGTGCGCAATAGGTTGGAGAAGGAAAGTGTAATCAAAGTGGGCAAATGGGACATTTATATGGAGGAGAAGCACCAGCCTAGACTGAATGGGCTGGATGGCCTGTTTTCACCTTAATTGGGGAAAAAAATAATTGGGCTCCTTAAATTTATTTAAAAAATGATCAGGGTCTGGAACAATGTGAATTTTCTTCGTTCTTCTCGACTGAAGCCTTTGAGTCTTCCTGGGATCTGGACTGCTGGCACTGGAAATTCTTCACATGCAATACCCTAGAGCGAATATTGGCAGGCCATTCAGCTGCATGAGCATCACAAACATGTTACTGTAATGCAGTGCTGCAGAAATTCTGTTTACATGCATAAGTAGGATTTCTGTTTCACTGTCAACAAGGTTACAGCAGCAGAATGGCCTCAGGAATTCAGGGAACTGGTTGGGATTAACCAAGGGCATTCCTTCTAAATATATCAGGAAGCAAGAAGCGTGACATTGGCTGAAAAGGAAGTTCGGATCAGGTATCAGGAGTAATTTTAAGTGAAGAATGATCGAATGGAGTCTGGGTTTGACTCAGAGAGGCAAAGACTCTGGAGACGTTCAAGAGTCAATGATATGATATACTGGAGTGGATGTTGGGCTAAGATAGGCTTCTATCATCTGTATCGAAAGCTTGTGAACACTGGCTCTGGCTGAGACCAGTGAAACCAGCATAGAACAGTCATGGAAACTTGAGCTTTCTGATTTGCACCCAGGCTGACACTCCAGGACAGGACTGAGGAAGAGCTGCACTCTTGGAGGTGTCTATGAGAAGGGGTGGCACGGGTGCGTAGTGGTTAGCACTGTTGGTTCACAGTTCCGGGATCCCAGGTTCAACTCCCTGCTTGGGTCACTGTCTGTACGGAGTCTGCACATTCTCCCCGTGTCTGCATGGGTTTCCTCCGGGTGCTCCGGTTTTCTCCCACAGTCCAAAGATGTTCAGGTTAGGTGGATTGACCATGCTAAAATTGTCCTTTGTGTCCAAAAAGGTTAGGTGAGGTTACTGGGTTAAAGGGATAGGGTGGGCTGAAGTGGGACACTCTTTCCAAGGGCCGGTGCGGACTGAATGGGCTGAATAGCCTCCTTCTGCACTGCAAATTCTATGTAAATTATTTGTAAACTTCGGTCTCGTCTTCCCCCTGAGGTGCCCATAGCAACATAGTACCTATCTCTCCAGTGTTGTGGCTAATATTTATCCCTGAATCAAAATCACGGCAACCAATTATTTGATCGTTGCCTCTTGCTGTTTCTGGGAGATTGATATGCTCAAATTAGCTGCCATGTTACTTACACTACAACAATGACTGTCCTTCAATGGCTGTGGTTTTTGGACGTCTGAAGATTGTGAAAGGGATTATTTAAATGAAATTTCTATCTTTTATGAGGTGTTTCCCAGGAGTCATTTACATAACATTTTAAAATGAATAAAAGAGATTGCTGCCCAGACCTACTCATTGATTCCAGGCTTTTGATTTGAATCACAGGAGCTCCCGATTTAGGACTGCAGTTCCCACCAGTGAAGGGTTTAACGTATGACGTGCCCGTATTACATAGTAACAGGTTAAGTAAAGGGTCTATTCTGCACAAATATAACACTTGCAGGAGCCTGCAGCATTAAATAACCGACAACAACATGCATCTTTGTAACAAATTTAATGTGGAGGAAAATGTTGCAGTATTACAACACTGGTCATAATTCAAAATGTATCTCATTGCCTGTTAAAGTGCCTTGGATGTCCTGAGTTTGTAAAAGACACCATATTAAGTCAAGTCTATCTTTCTTTCTTACTTTCAAACTTGAATTCAAACAGAAACATGGAGACACGAGGATCTGTGTAACTGGAAACATTGCGCGAATGTCAGAATACAGGAGGGAGATAGAAAACTTAGTGGAGTTGTGTAACGACAACAATCTATCCCTCAATGCCAGCAAAACTAAAGAGCTGACCATTGACTTCAGGAAGCAAAGTATTGTACACACCCCTTTCAGCATCAACGGGGCCGAGGTGGAGATCGTTAACAGCTTCAAATTCCTCGGGGTGCACATCTCCAAAAATCTGCTCTGGTCCACCCACGTTGACGCTACCACCAAGAAAGCACAACAGCGCCTATACTTCCTCAGGAAACTAAGGAAATTTGGTATGTCCACATTAACTCTTATCAACTTTTACAGATGCACCATAGAAAGCATCCTATCTGGCTGCATCACAGCCTGGTATGGGAACTGCTTGGCCCAAGACCGCAGGAAACTTCAGAGAGTCGTGAACACAGCCCAGTCCATCACACAAACCTGCCTCCCATCCATTGAGCTCCATCTACACCTCTCACTGCCTGGGGAAAGTGGGCAGCATAATCAAAGACCCCTCCCACCCGGCTTACTCACTCTTCCAACTTCTTCCTCGGGCAGGAGATACAAAAAGTCTGAGAACACGCAAGAACAGATTCTTCCCCGCTGTTACCAGACTCCTAAACGACCCTCTTATGGACTGGTCTGATTAATACTGCACTCCTAGGGTAGCATGTGGTGCAATGGTTAGCAAGGGGACTGCGGCGCTGAGGACCCAGGTCAAGATCCCGACTCAGGTTGCTGTCTGTGTGGAGTTTGCACATTCTCCCCGTGTCTGCGTGGGTCTCACTCCCACAACCCAAAAGATGTGCAGGGTAGCTGGATTGGCCATGCTAAATTGCCTCTTAATTGGAAAAAAATAATTGGGTACTCTAAAATAAAAATTAAAATACTACACTCCTGTATGCTTCACCCGATGCCGGTGCTTATATCGTTACATTGTGTAACTTGTGTTGCCCTATTATGTATTTCTTTTCTTTTAATGTACTTAATGATCGGTTGAGCTTCTCGCAGAAAAATACTTTTCACTGTACCTCGGTATACGTGACAATAAACAAAATCCAAATCCAGAGGCCACAATTAAAGGAACACAAAAGTCTGGAAGCTTGGAGGGCTGGAGGAGGTTACGGAGATGGAGAGGAGTGAGGCCATGGGGAGATTGATAACAAGGATGGAAATTTTAGCTGTAAAGCATTTCCAGACCAATGCTCATTGAAAGCCAACGCGTCGAGGGGTGGAGGGTGATTGGATTGGATCATCAGAGGCAGATCATTAAGTACATGGGAATAAAAGAAAATACATCATCGGGCAACACAACATATACAATGTAACATAAGCACTGGCATTGGATGAAGCATATGGGGTGTAGTGTTAATGAGGTCAGTCCATAAGAGGGTCATTTAGGAGTCTGGTAACAGCGGGGAATAAACTGTTTTTGAGTCTGTTCGTGCGTGTTCTCAGACTTCTGTATCTCCTGCCCGATGGAAGAAGTTGGAAGAATGAGTAAGCCGGGTGGGAGGGATCTTGGACTTGATAGGAGTTTGGATATAGACAGCGTGTTACAAATCCTCTGAAGTTTGTGAAGAATGGAAGATGTGAGGCCGCACTCAGGAGATTTTTGGAATGGTCAAGTCTAAAGGTAACAAAGGTACGGATGAGGGTTTCAGCAGCTGGTGAGCAGAGTGGAGTCGGCTGTTTTTACTAAGTGGAAGTGTGTGGTTTTTGTCATGGCTTGGATATGTTTGGAAGCTCGTCTGACACCAGAATTGCCAACAGTCTGGTTTAGCTTCAGTTAGTAGCTTGGTAGAGGGATGGAGCCAGTGGCTCGGGAATGGATTTTGTGACAGGTCCAAAGACAATGGGTGGAATTTTGCACTCCGGCTGAGGTGAGCAAACCAGTGCACAGCTCCCCAGCTGCACAGCCAGGTTTTCTCTGTGGATTCTCTGGCACTTTGCACAGAAGGTCCGGAGGTATGGTTTCGTCCCTCATGCTGATGGAGCGGGGCTTGATGGAGCTGGCAACGCCGGTTCCACAGAGATTGGGTTCCTTGTAAAAATAACGCCCTGATCTACGCTGAAAACAATACTCTCCCCATCCCCTAAAAGCACCGAGGCACGCCACCTCCCCCCATGGATAAGGGGAAAGCCCCCAGGGTGCTCCCCAGAGGCTCCATCCTTGGCACTGCCAGGGAGCACTACCAGGTAGGTACTGCCCGGTCATGACCCTCTTCCCTGAGCGCTCTTAGAACATAGAATTTACAGTTCAGAAGGAGGCCATTCGGCCCATTGAGTCTGCACCGGCTCTTGGAAAGAGCACCCTACCCAAGGTCAACACCTCCACCCTATCCCCATAACCCAGTAACCCCACCCAACACTAAGGGCAATTTTGGACACTAAGGGCAATTTATCATGGCCAATCCACCTAACCTGCACATCTTTGGACTATGGGAGGAAACAGGAGCACCCGGAGGAAATCCACGCACGCACGGGGAGGATGTGCAGACTCCGTACAGACAGTGACCCAAGCCGGAATCGAAGCTGGGACCCTGGAGCTGTGAAGCATTTGTGCTATCCACAATGCTACCGTGCTGCCCTATACTTACCTTTGTGTCCCGACGGGTTCCTCTCGACTGCATCCCATTTGCAAAAACAGTTGTAAACCTCGGCAGCTTGACGGGGAATACTTAATGTGGGTGGGGGGTGGGGGGGTGGGGTGGGAGCATATGACAGGGAAGCCTTTGAAGTATATTTAAATTTATTGAAATGTATTTAAATTAAGGGTAGGAACCTTGTTCTGTCACCAGCAGCGGCAGGGCAGCAGGGTAGCACAGTGGCTAGCACTGTTGCTTAACAGCGTCTGGGTCCCAGGTTTGATTCCCAGCTTGGGTCACTGTGTGGAGTCTGCACGTTCACCCTGTATTTGTGTGGGTTTCCTCCGGGTGCTCCGGTTTCCTCCCACAAGTCCCGAAAGACGTGCTGTTAGGTAATTTGGACATTCTGAATTCTCCCTCTGTGTACCCGAACAGGCACCGGAGTGTGGCGACTAGGGGCTTTTCACAGTAACTTCATTGCAATGTTAATTTGTGACAATTAAACT
This sequence comes from Scyliorhinus canicula, assembly GCF_902713615.1. Lineage (NCBI taxonomy): Eukaryota > Metazoa > Chordata > Chondrichthyes > Carcharhiniformes > Scyliorhinidae > Scyliorhinus > Scyliorhinus canicula. Next base: position 114,705,848 of record NC_052146.1, read on the forward strand.
TGTGACAATAAAGATTATTATTATTGCTGCTGCCTCATGGCGCCGAGGTCCCAGGTTCGATCCTGCTCTGGGTCGCTGTCCGTGTGACGTTTGGAGTTTTCACATTCTCCCCGTGTTTGCTTGAGTTTCACCCCCGCAACCCAAAGATGTGCTGGTGAGGTGGATTGGCCACGCTAAATTGCCCCTTAATTGGGTACTCCAAATTTTGAAAATAATGTCAGCTGCAGCGGGGCGGGTGCGGGATTGTGTGAGACAGAAAATCACAGCCAATGGTTTCTTTCTCCCGATATTCAGTTGTAGGAAATTTGTCTCACCACACTGACTTGGAAACATATCACCTTTCCTTCACTGTCGCTGGGACAACATCCAGGAACTCTCTCTCTAACAGCACAGTGGATGTACCTACACCTCAAGGACTGCAGCGGTTCAAGAAGGCAGCTCACCACCACCACACCAAGGACAACGAGGGATGGGCAATAAACGCTGGCCTAACCAGCGACGCCCACACCCGGAAATGAATTTTTAAAAATGTCAATTCAACACATATATTTGTGGAATGTTTCCTCTGCTGACCTCAGGTGGTCCCAGCACCATTTTAAAAGATGAGTGTACACTGCTGTGCATCATCATCTCATTGTGAATTTCTTACTGAAAACTAAAGGTCTCCCTTCGATGGAACAGTTGGTGGGAGGTTGGTCAATGTCAATCCCAGCTAGACAACAGTGGAGGAAGATGGTCTGATCAACTGTCAATGGCTGCAAACAGGTCTAGAAGGATGGGGTGGGATAGGCTGCCATTTTCACAGTCGCATGCAATATCGTTTGTAACTTTGACAAGGGCCATTTCAGGGCAGAAACGTGACTGAAAGCTTTTAAACATGAAGGTTTGGCAAAGATGCACATGGATTTGGGAGGTCACAATATTCAAAGATTTTGGAGAGCAAGGGGATGTTGAAGATGCAGTATTAGTTTGAGAGGACGGGTCTTGTGGGTGGATGATGTACGATGATGACTGTAAATGTGAAGATGAAGGGGACAGTATGTGAGCAGAGGTAACGGTTAACAATATCAGTTACTGTGGGTGGCCAGGAAGGGAAGTTGGGCGGTCAGGGGTATTGTGGGGAATAGGGTCGAGGAAGCAGGAGGTGGTCTCATGGTTAAGTTGGGCTTGAGGAAGGAAATTGAGAATCAATGTGAATTGGCCAGTTAAGGGCCTCAACTGAGGTAAGGTTGGGCTTCCCGTCCAAGGTGTTCTCCGCCTCAGCATTGCAAAGGCTGGGTGGACACGAATCTGAAGGGAATCCCTTCCCTCAAATTTCATACACCCTCCCCCTGCCGAAAAATCTGTTGGCGGGGGAATGTGAAATCCTGGTCCTGTAGTTGTGAAAGGTGCTTTCTAAGTTAAAGTTGATCTTTCCTTTTTATTAATATCAGCTTTTACTTCTCCAAAGTTTCAAAAATCAAATTCAAATTCTGAAATTGCATTGATTGGATTTGAGCTCACAGTTTCTGGATTTTTAGCCGAACATGACCATCACTTACACCTTGCCATCTCTGCCAAAGCCTGAGGCATGGTGGCACAGTGGTGGGCATTGTTGCCTCACAGCGTCAGAGACCCAGGTTCAATTCCGGCCTCGGGTCACTGTCTGTGCGGAGTTTGCACGTTCTTCCCGTCTCTGTGTGGGTGTCCTCCGGGTGCTCCGGTTTCCTCCCACAGTCCAAAGATGTGCAGGTTAGGTGGATTGGCCATGCTAAATTGCCCCTAAGTGTCCAAAAGGTTAAATGGGGTTACGGGGTTAGGGTGGGGGCGCAGGCCTAGGTAGGGTGCTCTTTCCACGGGCCGGTGCAGACTCGGTGGGCCCAATGGCCTCCTTCTGCACTGTAGTGATTCTACTTTCTCAGCACAGCAAGGCATCCGAGTCCCATATTGGCCGTTGCAGCTTCAGACAATTGCTGCCAAAGAGTTCCTTTTACCCCAGCCTTTTATTGCCTGTGGCATTCAGAGAGGAAAAACAGGCAGAAAGAGACTAGCAGTAAATACTCCATACCTTGGGCGTAACAAGGTAAGGTGTTGTGGAACCGCCCAGAACCAGTGGGAGGTCTCACAGTTCATCTCCCCCACCCCACCCCCTGGTTACTCAGTAATAAGTACAAAATGCTGTACATTGCCGTCTCAGTGGTAGTTTCTTTCTGAGAACTAAATGTCTCCCTTTGATGTGACAGCTGGTGGGAGGATAGTCCCATGTCAATCCCTGCTGAATGATAAGGTCGACCTTCGCTGGAGGGGACAGATGTTGAACTCAAACACACTTAGCATTTCAGAGAAAGGGATAGACAGCTTTTAAAATGCTGACAGAAAAACTTCAAGTCAGCACAGGAAACATTCGATAAAGACATTTGTTTTTATGGTTTGAATTGAAGTGATTTCGAATTTGGGTGAAGCCACATTAACATGGTCAACACCTTTTTAAAAAATAAATTTAGAGTACCCAATTATTTTTTCCAATTAAGGGGCAATTTAGCATGGCCAATCCACCTGACCAGCACATCTTTGGGTTGTGGGGGTGAAACCCACGCAGACACGGGGAGAACGTATAAACTCCACACGGACAGTGACCCAGGGCCGGGATTCAAACCTGGGTCCTCAGTGCCGTAGGCAGCAATGCTAACCACTGTGCCACCGTGCTGCCCTTCATAGTCAACATCTTGACTGAAGTTGATGTATTATCTGTTTGTGTCTCTCATGCTTCTGAAACTCTCCCAACTACACAGCAGGTCGGATTGAGAAAATCGTAGTTTACTGAAAAATGGAGGGCAAGTGTGAGTACCCAGTGTGTCACTAAGATTGCACATGTGTGAGAATGCATATGCTTGGCTGTTTTAAAATTGTGATCAGTTTAATAAAGCAATGGAGAGGCAGACGTGGAAACAAAAAGAGAATGTTTCTTTATAAGAACATCTATTTACATGGGGCCCGGTTATACCTCACAGGGTCCTCTCTCTGTGTCGGTCACTTCCTGACTGGCCGACCTTTTATACAACATGGTTATCAGTCTCGAGACACATGGGCAGAACAATCGATTCCACCCCGTGTGTCCCATGCAGGTTATTACATCCCTTCCCCCCCCCTCACAAAGTCCGAAGACCTCCAAAAGGAATGATGAGGACGAGGTAGATGAGGAGTAGATGAACAAAGAGTCAAAAACCAATGGCGAGGAAGGAACAGAAGAAACCGGTGCAGTCCCGGTGGGTGGCGGATGATGCAGACGCTTTGGCTTTGGCACACTGTTGCCTGGCAGCCGGACTGGATCAGCCAACGTTTAACTAGCCGGAGAACGTCGCTTATGGCTGGAAAGTCTGGGCGGCGAACCCTCCGAAGGTGGCCAAACGGCAATGTCCAAACCAGAGTCCTCAGAGGTCTGTGTCTCCATATCGGAGTCAGACGACCAGACATAAGGAGCGAGATTCTCGATCCCACGCCGGGTCGGCGAATTGGCTGGGGGGGGGGGGGGGCGAGAATCACGCCACGCCGCTCCGACGACGGGCCGCTGATTCTCCCGTGGCGGTTCTCCGTGCTCGATGGGCCGAATGCCTGCCGCGTTGCGCCGGGTCCCGCTGGCGTGGGTTATGTATGGATTACCTCGGAGCTCTGGCTGTGGGGGCCATCCTGGTGAGTGGGCGGGGGGGATCCAACTCCGGAGGGGGGGGGGGGGCCTCCACGGTGGCCAGGCCTGCGATCGGGGCCTACCGATCGGCGGGCGGTTTAATTCCCGGGGGTTGCCTATGTTTCTCCACGCCAGGCCCCTGTAGGGCTCCACCATATTACCCAGGGGCCCGCGCAGAGACGGAAACCCAAGCACATGCGGGACCCGTGCCGGCTGTGGTGCGCATGCGCGGACCCGCGCCGACCATGTCACGCCTCAGGCAGAGGAGATAACCCAAACGTGCCCGCATTCGTTATCAGTGTACCGGCGGTGTTCAAAAGAATACTGGTATGCAACCAAAAGCAGAACCCAACTGTGGACCTGGATTGACGCTACTGCCTTGTCAAACAGGCCAAGCAGTGGTTTATGATCAGTAATTATGAAAATAATGTCGACCGTAAATGTACTGAAGAAAACGTTTTACTCGAACATGACCGCCAGACCTTCTTTCTCTATGTGCGCAAGTTACGCTCCATGGCCGGCAACATCTTGCAGGCAAAAGTAATCAGACGGTTACCCATCCGATGATGGAGGAAGGCGCCGATGCTATACAGTGATACGGCGCACGTCAGATACAGGGCTTAGTTGCGTCGAAATGGGGTCAGTACTCTTGACAAAACCAAAGAATGCTTCACCAAGCGGAAAGCGGCTACTGTTCATCGCCCTAAATCCAGGGCCGTCGTTTCCGTAGAAGAAAGTGAAGGGGGAACCAGGATCTTCGCTAAATTCAGAATCAAACGGCCGTAATAATTGATCAGTCCTAAGAAGGATTGAAGCTCCGTAGCATCTTGTGGCAGGGGGGGCCACCTTAATTGCCTGTACTTTGTTGGCTATTGGGTGTAGCCATTCCGGATGTCCCGGTAGCCCAGATACACCACGTTTTAGCATTGAAAACAAACTTCACCTTCGCAGGCGGATGCCATATTCCGAAACTTTGCAATACTGCTTCAAGTTTTCTCAGATGCTCAGCCTCTGTGAACCTCCATGATCATCGAGATAGACGGCAACGCACAGGAGATTATGCAATATCCCTTCCATGATGTGTTGAAACATGATGCATGCCAAGGAGACACCGAATGGAAGCCGGGTGAACTTGTAAAATCTTTTGAGTGTTGATCAAGTAACATATTTTCTCGAGGTCTTGTATAATTTAAGTTGCAAATAAGCATTGCTCATATCTAACTTGGTAAATGTAGAACCACCTGCTCGCGTAGCGTAGAGATCTTCAATTCAAGCGGGTTTCGACCTACACATGAAGCCGTATTGATGGTTAATTTATAATTGCCACAAAGGTGGACAGTCCATTTCCGTTTCATCACCAGAACCACCCAGTCAGCAAAACGAACCAGCCAAATTATACCAAGGCTTTCCAGTGACTGCAGTTCAGCCTTGACCTTGCCAACAATAGCATAAGGGACCTGTTGAGCACGAAAGAATGGGGCTGGGTTTTCGCAACAGCATCATTAATTCTCCCAAGGCGGCCCCGTAAACATTGGGGAACTTTCGCAGTATCGTGTATAAGCCCCCCATCTCCATCTGGAGGATATGTCGCCAGTCAATCCGTAAATGCACAGCCAATCCTGAACCAGCAGGTTGGGGCCTTCCTCCTGCAGCACAATGAGGCGAAGGTGCAAGGACTGGTGCTCGTAGACCACCAGGCTGGGCGCGGAGCTGACAATAACCAAATGGTCCCATGTATATGTGGCGAGGTGGGCAGCCGAATCAGCCAATGATAATTGACCCAACCCGTACCGGATCCGATTGAACACATAGTGCAGCACGCCCGAGACAGCACCACTTGTACCCAACTCCATTTGGATTATGTCCCTGTTGACCTGCACAGGTGTCCAAATTGGGCCACCTGTAGCACAGCCACATAGTTCAGCTGCATTTCTGACTCGTCGCCAGCTTCTTCGAGGTCGTCCAAATATAGGGTCCCAACACGGGACTGCGCCTACCGCGTCTTGGACAGCCAGGGCATTGTCCATCACACTGCCGGTTGCCTCAGTGACCCCGATATCCACACTTCTCGCAGAGGCTGGAGTCAGCATCTTCCAAATCCGGTGAGGGTGTGCGCAGTGGTCCCGGACCTTGAGACCTTGGGCCTACAACATCACAGTGAACCTTTCCAGTTGGGACAGCAAGGGTGGGGGGGGGGGGGGGGGGGGGGGGGGCGCGGGCAACATTCACTTCCATTCCATGGAGTTTTTTCACACCCCAAGTGACATCTGCCTGTGAAAGAGAAATTTACAAAGCCTGCTGGAATGTTGGGGATGCTTCACCGAGAAGCTTCTATTGGATTTCCCGATTGTTAATACCGCAAACCATGCGGTCGTGGAACGTGTCTACCAAAACAGCACCATATTCACAATATTTGGCGATTATTTGCAAACGCGAAACATACTTTGCAACTGACTCCCCTTCCGACCATTCCACTGTATTGAATATGTACCTTTGCACAATGATGGATGGTGTTGGTTTGAAATTATTCCCACCAGCGTAATAAGCTGGTCAAATGCTACTGTATCGACCAGAAAGGTTGGGCCCCTAATGTGTGCATTCCATCGGCTGTCAATAAGCTCACTGTCTGCCGCTCGTTTTCAGTAATGTTGTTTGCTCTGAAAAAGAATCACAGGTGTTCTGCGTACTGATTCCAGGATCAATCTGCAGGATCAAAAGCATCCAATCGATCAAACAAAGGCTTAGTGAAGCAGTTAACACTGTACCTTGTCATGTGAGAGTACCTTTAAGAAATGGGTGTTTGTAAATGGGTGTGTATATAAATATCTGCAGTGAGAGTACCTTTGAGAAATGGGTGTTTATTACTGCAGTGACGTCAGGGAGTGGGTGAAGCTGGGCAGTCTGTCAGCTTTTTACTTTCATTTTAGGCTGTTTGCTGCAGGGTGTGTTTTAGTTTTGTTTTCAGAGCTGGACAGCTACAGTCACAGCCAGAAGGTGTATTAGAGTCTCTCTCTGTAATCTAAAGAATGTAAATCGATCTTTTGGTGATTTAAAACTAAGAACTGCTCTTCATAGTGACTTTAACCTGATATGCTTCTGCTGAAAGATTTTTAAAGAGTCTCATGGATGTTAAAAGGAAAGTTTAAAGGATTACGTAGTGTTCTAGTCTTTGGGGGTTATATTTGAATTAATGGTTGCTAAGATGTTCATTGTATGTTTTAAAAAGGTTAACTTGAGTTCATAGAATAAACATTGCTTTGCTTTAAAAAAATACTTTTACATTTCTGCTGTACCACACCTGTAGAGTGGGCCGTGTGCTCCCCATGCTATAATCAATTAAAAGTTGTGGGTCAGGTGAACTCTATGATACACTTTGGGGTTCTCTAAACCCTGGCCCATAACAAACTGGTGGCTCAAGGGGATAAAAGTCTATCTATTGGATTGGTTTAGTGAACATAAAGACAGTGAGGGGTGAGAATATTGTGGTTGCTTATCAGGTGTGGTATTTTAGTTTAACTAGGGAGTGTGTTGTGGACAATGGCTCTTTCAGCGGCTCAGACATTTTTGGGGATGGAGATGGTCACAGGGTCACCTTACGGACAGAGTCTGAAAGCAGACTGTTAGATTTGGTAAAAACATTGCAGTTAACATTGTCTGACAAAATGCGAAAAGGTGAGGTAATTATGGCGGTGGCTTAGCATTTAAAGTTGCCTGAGATACAGTTTGACTAATTGGAAATGGCAAAAATTCTGTTACAAATTAAACAAATGGAACATGAGAAAGAATTAAAGCAGCTTGAATACGGAAGCGCGGCAGAGGGAAAAAAAGAGAAAGAGAAAGAGAGAGAGAGGAAAAAGAGAGAGAAGAAAGGAAAACTGAAAGAATAGCCCGAGCAGAACAAAAAGAAAGAGAAAGGAGATACAGTTCAGGGAAAAAGATAAAAAGAGAGAGTTTGAACTTCAGAAGATGGCCATGAAACATGACAGTCAGTTAAAATTGGCAGACGTAAAGGAAAACGTACAGTTGGTGGATCGTGATGAGGATAGTGAGAAAGAGCGTCATAGTCGAAGGCTTGGTGGGAATCTATTTAAATATGTCCAAGCATTGCCAAGGTTTGACGAGAAGGAGTAGAAGCCTTTTTCATTTCATTTGAGAAGGTGGCTAAACAAATGAAATGGCCACAGGACATGTGGGTATTACTGATTCAAACAAAGCTGGTAGGTAGAACTCATGAAGTGTTTGCATCACTACCGGAGGAGGTATCTGAGATGAATGAGAAGGTGAAAAAATACATCTTAGGTGCATATCAACTAGTGCCTGAAGCTTACAGACAAAGGTTTATAAATTTAAGGAAAGAATTTGGTCTAACATACATGGGGCGGAATTCTACGCTCCCCACGCCGGGTGGGAGAATTTCGGGAGGGCCAGGCGACTCACGACACGCCGCCCTGGCACCCACCGCGATTCTCCCACCCACCCGCTCGCAGAATCGGCGCTCGCGTTTTTAACGGCGACCGCCGATTCTCCGGCCCGGATGGGCCGAGCGGCCTGACGTTTCCGACCTGTTCACGCCGGCGGCAACCACACATGGTCGCTGACGTCATGAACATGGCGCCAAATCTTCATTTGTGGCTTGTGGGGGGGGGGGGGGGGGCGGAGAGAGGAGTGAGCACCATGGCCATGCTCGGGAGGGGACTGGCCCGCGATCGGTGCCCACCGATCATCGGGCCAGCATCTCCAAGCGACGCACTCTTTCCACTCCACCGCCCTGCAAGATCAAGCCGCCACGTCTTGCGGGGCAGCGGAGGGGAAGACGGCAACCGCGCATGCGCGGGTTGGAGCCGGCAGCCGTCGTGGCGTCAGCCGCGCATATGCGGGTTGGAGCCGGCCAACCTGCGCATGCATGGCTGACGTCACTTAGGTACCGCCGACGTGTCATTCTCGGCGTGCCGCCTTGACGCAAGCGTCAAGGCCCAGCGGCCGAGATTTACGGAGCACCGCTCCTAGTGCGAGGAGCGGCCTCTGAGGCCGTCGTGAAACTTGGCTGAGTTCACGACGGCTTTCCCAATGCCGCGCGGGAGCGGAGAATTCTGCCCATGGAGTTTGAAAGGCTCAAACAGAGTAATTTTGATAGGCAGATAAGGGATTTGAAAAAAGACCAAATGTATGAAGCACTCAGAAAAATTGTACTTTTGGAGGAGTTCAATTCCTGATGTAGTGAGAATTCATGTGGAAGAGCAGAGGGTTCAAACTGCAAGGTTAGCAGCAGAAATGGCAGATGATTATGAATTAGTTCATAAATCAAAGCTTGGTTTCCGACATCAGTTTCAGCCTGTGAGGGACAGAAACTGGGGACATGAGAAATACTAAAGTGGTAAAGGTAAAGGTGATCTGATGGGAGATAATAAGGAGAGTGTACCTCAGATTAAAAAAGAAATCAGGAGGGTGAAAAAGAAATGAAAAATTTCAAATATTTTCACTGTAATAAACTAGGCCATGTAAAGTCACAGTGCTGGTGGTTGAAGAAAAGCACTGGAGAGGCTGATGTGGTAAAACAGGATAAGACAGTGGGGTTTGTTAAAGTGGTAAACGAAAGCCAAGTGAAGCGAAGGAGGTGCAAAAGATTTTACAGCCTGATCAAGAGGTGATTGATAAGAAGGTGCCAGATCTCTTTAAAGAATTTACTTGTGTGGGCAAAGTTTACTAATGCGTATCAGGAGGAGTAAGTAAAGAAGTCACAATTTTAAGAGATACGGGAGCTAGTCAATCTTTAATGGTAAGAGATGAGGGGTTATGTGGTCCGGGAAGAATATTGCCAGAAAAGGTGGTAATATGTGGAATTCAGGGTGAGAGGAGTAGTGTTCAATTATATAAGGTAAGGTTGGAAAGTCCAGTGAAGAGTGGTGAAGTAGTAGTAGGAGTAATAGAGAAACAATCTTGTCCAGGAATACAGTTTATCTTGGGTAATGCTATAGCTGGATCGCAGGTGGGAGTGATGCCTATTGTGGTTGATAAGCCAGTGGAAAATCAGACAACTGAAGTGTTGAAGGATGAATATTTTGGGATTTTTTTGGATTGTGTAGTAACAAGGTTGCAAAGTCACAGGTAAAGACAAGAGGATAAATCAAAGAGTGAAGATGAAGAGCAATTATCTGAAATGATTTTTGATCAGATGGTTGAAAAAGAACAAGAACAGGTGGAGGATGAGGCAGATATTTTTAGTTCAGGAAAATTGGCAGAGTTACAACAAAAAGATATAGAAATAAAACAGATGTATCAGAAAGCAGACACGGAAGAGGAATCTGAGTGTATACCAGAGTGTTACTACTGTAAAAGTGATGTCTTGATGAGAACATGGAGACTTTTGCATCTGCAGGCGGATGAAAAGTGGGCAGAAGTTCATCAAGTAGTATTGCCGGTAGGGTATAGAAAGGAGGTGTTGCGAGTTGCACATGAGGTACCAGTGAGAGGTCATTTGGGAATAAGGAAAACTCAAGCTAAAATCCAAAAACATTTTTATTGGTCTGGACTACATAAAGATGTAGTTAAAGTTTGTCAATCATGTCACACATGTCAAGTGATAGGGAAACCTCAAGCAGTGATAAAAACAATGTCCTTAACACCCATTCCAGCATTTGAGGAACCTTTTACAAAGGTCCTAATTGATTGTGTAGGACCGCTTCCTGAAACAAAAAGTGGGAAGCAATATCTTCTGATTATAATGGATGTGTCTACTAGGTTTCCAGAGGCCATTCCAGTGCGTAATATTACAGCTAAAAAGATTGTGGAGGAGTTACTTAAATTCTTTACTAGATATGGACTACCCACACAAATATAATCGGATCAAGGATCGAATTTCACCTCAAGGTTATTCAAAGAAGTTATGGATAGCTCCGGAATAAAAATACTTAAATCAACTGCGTACCATCCAGAATCGCAGGGAGCGTTAGAAAGGTGGCATCAGACATTAAAGACAATGTTGAGGACTTATTGTCAAGATTATCCAGAGGATTGGGATAAAGGAATTCCATTCGTACTGTTTGCAATTAGGGATGCACCTAATGAGTCAACCAAATTTAGTCCTTTTGAACTAATATTTGGTCATGAGGTAAGAGGACCACTTAAATTGATTAAGGAAAGATTGCTGAGTGGGAGATAGGAAATTACATTATTGGATTATGTGTCAAATTTTAGGGAACGATTAAATAGAGCAGGTGAATTGGCTAGACAACATTTAAAAGTTGCACAAATATGATGAAACGGGTAGCGGACAAGAAATCCAAAGTTCGTAGTTTTGCCAATGGAGATAAAGTTTTAGTGTTGTTACCAGTGGTAGGTGAACCTTTAAAAGCAAGGTTTTGTGGACCTTATCAGATTGAAAGGAAATTAAGTGAGGTGAATTATGTGGTTAAAACACCAGATAGAAGGAAGAATCACCGAGTGTGTCATGTGAATATGCTTAAAAGGTACTTTGAAAGGGAAGAGCAAAAGGAGGAGGTTTTAATGATTCTAACTCAAAGTGACAAACCAAATCCAGATGATTGTGAATTTGACATTCCTCAAATTAAATTGGAAAATGAGGATGTTCTTAAAAATTGGGATAAATTGTTGAGTTACCTTCCAGAAGAAAAACGGACTGACCTGAAAGAGTTATTGATATCACGTGGACAAGTTTGTAGAGATAAATTGGGAAGTACTAAATGGCTATACATAGTGTAGATGTGGGAAATGCTGTTCCAATCAAACAACATCCATATAGACTTAACCCTTTACAATTGGCACAGGTTAACAAAGAGATTGAGAGTATGCTTAAAAATGGCTTAATTGAAGTGGGTTGCAGCCAATGGAGCTCACCCACAGTGATGGTACCTAAACCAGATGGTACGCAACCGTTATGTGTGGACTATAGAAAGGTTAATGCAGTTACAAGAACTCGACTCTTATCCTATCCCACGTTTGGAGGATTGCATTGAGAAAGTGGGACAATCAGCTTTTATTTCCAAACTGGATTTACTTAAAGGTTACTGGCAGGTACCTTTATCCGAAAGGGCAAAGGAGATTTCAGCTTTTGTGACTCCAGATGGTATTTACCAATTCAAAGTTATGCCATTTGGCATGAAAAACGCCCCAGCCACATTTCAACGGTTAACTAACAAAGTCATTTCAGGATTACCCAATTGTGCGGTATACATCAACGATCTGGTAATTTTCAGCCAGACATGGAAAGAACATTTATAACACCTCATGGAGCTATTCGATCGACTTTGGAGGCGAGTTTGGTGATAAACCTAGCCAAAAGTGAATTTGGAAAAGCCCAAATCACTTTCCTTGGCCTTACAATTGGACAGGGTCGAATGGTCACAAGGGATGTGAAACCAACAGTTACTGAGGAGTTTTCAATACCCTCGAGACAAAGGGAAATAATGCGATTTCTTGGCATGAGTGGATTTGATCGAACATTTGTGATAAAGTTTTGTCACGTGATTGCTCCACTGATGGACTTGCTCAAGAAGCGTAACAAATTCCAGTGGACAGCGGAGTTTCAACAGGCATTTGACTGCCTGAAACCAATGCTCCTGTGTTGGAGAATTGCAAGGGACTCTGTGATCAGATTGAACTAAAGTATCTGACTTCAAAGAGAAATGACGAGGCGTAGAGAAATCGATGGATCGTGCAGAGACCTTCTTGTTCAAAGAAACTGTCAATCGAGAAGGATTTCAATTGGAGGAAGAAAAACGAAAAAAAAAATGGACTATATTGTTATACCTGTTTGCGTGTGTTGTTTTTCGAAACTAAAAAGTATATTTACTGTGTGCATTTCTTAAAGGATAGTGAAAAGGTGAAAAATGAAACCATCTTGAAGTTGATGGTTTATTTTATTTTTCTTGGGGGAGGTGTCATGTGAGAGTACCTTTAAGAAATGGGTGTTTATAAATGGGTATGTATATAAATATTTGTGGTGAGAGTACCTTTAAAAAATGGGTGTTTATTACTGCAGTGATGTCAGAAAGTGGGTGGAGCTGGGCTGTCTGCCAGCTTTTTACATTTGTTTTAGGCTGTTTGCTGCTGGTATGTTTTAGTTTCATTTTCAGAGCTGGATAGCTGCAATCACAGCCAGAAGGTATATTAGAGTCTCCGTCTGTAATCTAAAGAATGTAAATCGATCCTTTGGTGATTTAAAACTAATAACTGCTCTTAGCAGTGACTTTAACCTGATGTGCTTCTGCTGGAAAGATTTTTTTTTATATGTCTTATGGATGTTAAAAGGAAAGCTTAAAGGATTACTTGGTGTTGTAGTCTTTGGGGTTGTATTTGAATTAATGGTTGCTAAGATGTTCACTGTATGGTTTAAAAAGGTTAACTTGAGTTCATTGAATAAACATTGCTTTGCTTTTAAAAAATACTTTACCGTTTCTGCTGTACCACACCTGTAGAGTGGGCCATGTGCTCCCCATACCACAATCTATTAAAAGTTGTGGGTGAGGTGAACTCCATGATACACTTTGGGATTCTCTAAACACTGGCCCATAACAACCTTATGCTGTATTCTATGTTAAGACCATGGTAATGATGTACACAGAACATCTAATTGTTCAACTAGCAGCAAGGTGATTTATTAACAAACACGTGGAAAGATAACTAACGAACTATGATACAGATGATGGCTACTAAATGAATTTAGTGAATTCTCCTGGAGTACTCTAAGTGCAACTAACCTCTTGTACGGCTTTCTACCAAATGGCCGGTGTCTTTAGTCACATAGCAGAACTCTATCACCACCTGCTGTTCGGAGGTTGTACCGATAACTGTATACATTGATGAACACTATATACATTGCTGTGTACGTGCATATCACCATACCTTTGTTCTAGGAAAAGCAAAGTCACGGAGAGGGGCGTGGTCAGCAGAGTTGCACGTCAAGTGTTCCAGTTTATCGTTGTCGCCAGTTTAATAAAGGTGAGGGGAGGCAGACGAGTAAACAAAAGAAGACGTTTATTTATAAGAACACCCTTTTCCGGTTAAACCTCACCAAGTCCTCGCTCTGTGTCGGTCCATTCCTATCTGGCCGACCTTTCATACGGCATGGTTATCAGCCCTGTCGTTAGCGGAGGAGCTCATACTCCTCAAGTCGCACGAGGAAAACAATCAATCCCGCCTGTGTGTCTCATGCAGGTTATTAAAATCAGAAGAAAGAGTCAACATGTCCCAGCTGGTTTTGTGATCTGCCTGTTACTAACCATTGGAACATAGGAATTGCCAGACAAAAGAAGACCAAGATCTATCTAATTCACCTTCTACCATTTTTTCAATAGTACAATATCCTTTTATTTATAGGCATTTCCAGAAACATGCATATTATTCTAATTGATGTATCATAAATTATTTATAAATTGACAGGATTACTGAACCTCACTATTGCGGCTCAATATTGACCTTTTAATACTGACACATCCCAGCATGTTATTTGCTTTGCACACTGCCTCCAGACATTGTTGCAGTTTAAATTTAATGTCAACACAGAGCCCTGTGGGACTGCACTGCTAACATTCTCCCAGACTGATTATAATCCCAGTCCTATCGCCCTCTGGGTTCTATCAGTCAACCATTTATATATCCATTGTGCATCATTTATTCTGATTCCCGCCTTCATTATTTTCAGTACCAGCTTTTCCAGGAAAGACTGTATCAGAGGACTTACTGTATCCTTAGTACACCGCATCTACTGCAATAACCTTCAAACTCCTTTGTCACATCGTCCAAAAAAAGTTAGATTGGCAAGAACCCAAGCAGTGCTTTTTTATGATTTTATTGCCATGATCTTAAGATTTCTAAGGGTTTCCATTGGTTTATGCACAGTGGATGTCAAATGCACTGGTCGGTAGTTTGCCAGCCCCACTCCGACAAGAATTCTCAGGTGCTTAAAGTCAGTCCTCCTAAAATTTGGCAGTTTTGTTTACATTATAGCAACCTCTCCAAATCTTCGTAATGTCAAGTGTGATCACGTGATGATCACTGGTGCCTTTGTGTTGGGAAATGTGATCATCTTACTTACTCATAATCAAATCCACAATGTTTTCTATCTTTGTTGGCTCCTTTACAAAAATGAGTTATGAGCTATTAACCCAAGAAATCCCTTCCTTACCCTACCATAAAATACATTATTGTCCCTGTCACCTCCTGGTACGTTTAAAATTTCAACTATTATAATGGGTCCTTTACAGCAGTCACTTTCCTTATCTCATTCCATCCCACTGATCCAGTTCAAATGTTTCACATTCTTCTGGGGATCTACAGTGCCAGTGGTAGGTACAGTAGCTTGAGAAGTCACAAATGATTGCAGCCAGTGACAACATGATCCAGTTACTTGTGTCTCCAGCAGTGCTTTCCAGTTGCAGGGAGTTAGACCAGTCACAGGTTTGTGTCCGTTGTCCGCTCAGAAAAAGAAGCTGTCATTTGTTAGCGGTGAAGCAGAGGTCAGCTCAGGGAGGTGTATGGTCAGTGCTGAAACCTGCCGAACTGACAGCCCCTAAAAAAATAATTATTTTCTTTTGACATCAGGCTTACGTTAATTACCCTGCTAATTGCCACTGCATGGTTTAAAACAAACTTGCAGACTCCTGGGGCAGAAGTCTATGGAGCCCTGGGTAGTGAGCTGGGAGTTGGCGAGGCTGTGAATAAAATAGCGGGCATCGCATTGGGATGGCTTGCCATCGCTGGGCATTGTCCCAGCGGGAGACAGAAGGCAGAGAAGTTGCCCGCTCGAAGGAGGCAGGAAGCCGATTTGCATTAAAGGCCCTACTAAGGGCCATTTTGTGGGACTGTTTAATTATGCCAATGGCAGGAAAATCAGGCAGTCTGTTGGGGCGGGGGTGGGGGGGGGGGGGGGGGGGGCGCGGGGGGAATGGTATCGGAGCTGGAGGTTGCACAGTCCAAAGAAGAGGCCACAATTAGGGAAGACAGCCCCCGCGGCATCAGCAATATCTCCAGAAGGCTTTACACTCTGATTTTATTCAAATTAACCTATTGGAGGATGAAGGTCTCCTGCCCAACTCTCCCAGTGACTGCCCACCATCTTCAACTCCCAAACGACCAATTAGGAGGCCCCGAAGCCCAAGATAAAATTCAGGCCGTATACTCACGAACCGAGAATTATTTCTGGTTGTAATGAGGGCAAATTTAAGGGCCAGTTTTATGTATTTGATCTCCACATTAGTGGCGAAGATAACCAGCAAGTGCACGGATCAAATAGAAAGCCAGTAAAGGATGCCATAACCTTCAATTACATTTACCTGAACTGTGTTTGAATGGTACTCCCAGATGTTTAAGGAGACTGTCTTAACCCATTCTTACAATCTGTCTGCTGTAATAAAACTTGAATCCTGGAATGATACTCTGGGACGCTGTGTACAAATACTGATCATGTTTTTCTGGAATTTCTCTGTCTGCTGTTTTAGCCCATTTAATATAAATGGATAATACGTCATTTTGGGAAACCGAGAGCAGGAATTCACAACAGGCATTTATCATTTCTGGATACCTTTTGTTTGACTGGAAATCTGACGCTCAAGGAATTAATTGAAGCTATCTTGCTGAGATCTTGCATGGTTGGGAGCAACTACTGCATAATGATAAGTAACTTTGACTTTGCTCTTCCTGCTTCAGGCTCAAAGTACAAGTCAACAATTCTGTGGAAAAACAATGCCATCTGAGATCTAAATGAATGTTTTGGAGACAATCCAAACACGTCTTCAGGGGCCATTGGGTGTCAAACTCCAAATTGAAAAAGTTTGCTTTCATCAGCCACTGATGGGATTCTGGGTCAAATCCTTGAACTCTCTCTCTCTCTATTGGCACTTCACCAGAATGCCAGTGATGCCCATATCCCATTAACGAATAATGCTTATAGTTGTGACCGTGATAGTGCCAAACGAGTGTCCATTTCACAATTCTCCCCATGAAGACAGTGGAAATAAAAGAGTACGAGGGGACAAGTGAAACAGGCCCTGCTGAATTGCTATAACCCAACTAACACTCCTAAATACATGGGGTCATGGGGTTGATCTTCAAAAGAAGTCTCCAAGAGGCATGAATCTGGGAGTGGCTGTAGCTCCACAAATCAAAGATGTCCTCACCTCCACTGTTTCTTAGTATTGTCCTCACATGCGGCAAGTTAATTAGTCAATTCTGGCCTCGGGTCACCCGTCAGTATGGAGTTTGCACTTTCTCTCCGTGTCTGCATGGGTTTCCTCCGAGTGCTCCGGTTTCCTCCCACAGTCCAAAGTTGTGCAGGTTAGGTGGATTGGTCATGCTAAAGTGTCCCTTAGTGTCCACAAGGTTAGACGGTGTTATTGGGTAAACTTAATGTTTAGTAATTACATCAGAAAGGAGCTCCTGTTTCCCTGCTTCATCAGAGCCAGTTCATGCGGGTGTGATATGAAGAAATTGTACACAGTGGTTGGCAAGTCAAGTTTAGTTGCTGAGTGATCATTAGAGATGCTCTCAGAGCCATCGTCCGATCGTTAACATTGCGATACATTTTTTTCAACAGTACACCGCACGGCAGAAATGGGGCTTCTGCCGGCGGCATGTGGAGGGGAAGCCACACGTTGGGTGGCTCCTGCTTCAGGCTTGTTTTTAGGAGTTTTAAATTCCGATCCTGGGGCAATTTGCGAATGATTGAATGAAGGAAGATATAAAGAAGGCAAAGGATGTCAAAAGGATTTTAAAAAACTGCCGTGAAGAAGGGAGGGAATGAGTGTTCACCATCAAGTGAGGGCCAGCCAGGGAGCTGGCAAGGTGGCGGAGGCTGGGCTGCTAGGTGGGGCCGCACTGCTCACAGCAGAGAGGATGACTGAGGTGATGTCTTTGGAGCTGGAGAAGCAGTTTGCGAAGCACATGGAGGCGTCGAGGAAGGAGATGGCAGTGGTTTTGAAGACATTGGTGGAGGAGGCAGTTGTCCCAGTGAGAGTAGCTGTGGCGAAGACATCGGCCGAGGTGAGGGAGCAGAGGGTGAAGCTGAAGGGAGGCCATGTTGCAGCACAGTGATCAGCTCACCTCGATGGGGGATGAGCTGCGGAGGGTGGTCGCGGCCAATAAGGGGCTTCAAGCAAAGCTGAAGGTCCTGGAGATCCGCTCGAGGCGGCAAAATGTGAGGATTGTGGACTTGCCCGAGGGGCTGGAGGGCTCGAGGCCGACGGAATACTTCACCAAGATGTTGGCCGGAGCTAATGGGGAAGGGTGAGGAACCCTCCCTGAACTAGACTGAGCTCATCGGTCGATGAAGCTGAAGCCAAAGTTAAATGAGCCGCCAAGGGCAGTGATCATCTGCTTCCACAAGTACCACATGAAGGAGAAGGTGTTGAACTGGGCGAAGCAGAAGCGGGAGGTGTAGTGGGCTGGTGCTGGAGTTCACATATACCAGGACTTGACGGTGGAGCTGACAAAGAGTCGAGCGGCTTTTGGCCGAATTAAGATGGCGTCATACAACAGCAGGGTGCGATTTGGTGTGGTGTATCCAGCGAAGCTGAGGGTGACGTACAACGCCAGATATTTCTACTTCGAGACGGTGGAGGCGTTCGTGAAGGAAGAAGGCTTGGGACAGAAGTGAAGGCTGGAACTGAAAAGGGGTTGTGGACTGTGAATGGGGAGCTGGGAGAGGGTGTAAATGTGTTATTCTTTGACCTATATTGTTATTTATTTACTTCACGCTGTTCTCGAGGCTATGTGTTTTGATTTGTCATTCTTTGTTGCAACGGTTTTATTTTATTTTTTTGAGATGTTTGAGTTTGATTATTTTCTTCAACTGGGCGGGAGGGGAGGGGAAGCTTTGGGGAGGGGCCTCCAGGCTACCTAACTTAAGTCGGCTAGTGAACAGAGGTGAGGTGGGGGGAGGGCCTGCGGACATTGGAGCCTGGCGAGCAGGTTTCGATGGGCCTAAGAGGTGTGAAAAGGGGGGAGGGGATCGATATTGGGTGAGGGTTTGTCGAGAGGAAGTGAAGGGGGGATTCTGGGAGAGGGTTCAATGTTAACAATGGATAGGGGTGGGTGAGGCTCATGGGGCAGAGCTGGGTGTTATGATGATGGTGGCTAAGAAGGGAGGGGGGGTGGTGAAAGACGCCTGGTTAGGATAGTTACGTGGAACGTGAGGGTGTTGGAAGGCCCAGTCAAGAGATCAAGGGTGCTGGCACATCTGAAAGGTTTGAAGGCCGATGTGGCGATGCTGCAGGAGACTCACTTGAGGGTGAAGGATCAGGTGAGGCTTATGAAGGGCTGGGGCAGCCAGGTGTTTCATTCGGGATTTGGTGGTAGGGCTCGAGGGGTAGTGATCCTGGTTAGCAAGAGTACGGTTCCAGATGGAGAAAGTGGTTACGGACCAGGGAGGCAGGTATGTGATAGTGACAGGGGCATTGGAGGGTAAGCGTGTATGGTCCCAAATAGGATGATGTAGGATTTGTTTTTTTTTCAAAATAATTTTTATTGGAATTTTTTGAAAAATATATATCAACAAAACAATAAGAACAGTAGCAATAATAATAATAAACACCCCCCGGCACCCGTAACAACGCATATAACAAACCCCCCCACCCCCCCCCCCCCCAACCCCAAGAAACAACAAAATAAATTAACAATAAGCAAATTAACTTAAACACTATCCCCCTAAGAACCCCCAGCCTGGCTTGACCCTGGATCCCACCACCCTCCCCCCCCCGGGTTGCTGCTGCTGCTGACCTAGTACCTTATCGTTGAGCCAGAAAGTCGAGGAAAGGCTGCCACCTCCTAAACAACCCTTGCACCAACCCCCTCAGGGCGAACTTGACCCTCTCCAACTTAATGAATCCCGCCATGTCATTAATCCAGGTCTCCACACTCGGAGGTCTCGCATCTTTCCACTGCAGCAAGATTCTCCACCGGGCTACTAGGGACGCAAAGGCCAAGACATCGGCCTCTTTCGCCTCCTGCACTCCCGGCTCCACCCCAACCCCAAATATCGCGAGTCCCCAGCCTGGCTTGACCCTGGATCCCACCACCCTCGACACCGTCCTCGCCACCCCCTTCCAGAACTCCTCCAGTGCCGGGCATGCCCAGAACATATGGGCATGGTTCGCTGGACTCCCCGAACACCTGACGCACCTGTCTTCGCCCCCAAAGAACCTACTCATCCTAGATCCGGACATGTGGGCCCGGTGCAGCACCTTGAACTGGATGAGACTAAGCCTCGCACATGAAGAGGAGGAGTTCACCCTCTCCAGGGCGTCCGCCCACGTCCCCTCCTCAATCTGCTCCCCCAGCTTCACCTCCCACTTAGCCTTCAGCTCCTCTACCGACGCCTCCCCCACCTCCTGCATTACCTGGTAGATGTCAGACACCTTCCCATCCCCGACCCACACCCCCGAAAGCACCCTATCCCTTACCCCCCGCGGGGGCAGCAAAGGGAACCCCTCCACCTGTCGCCTAGCAAACGCCTTGACCTGAAGGTACCTGAACATATTCCCTGGGGGGAGCTCAAATGATATAGGATTTGTAAAGAAGATGTGTGGGGCCATCCCCGACTTGGATTCACACAAATTGATAGTGGGTGGAGACTGGAACCTGGTGTAGGAGCCGAGATTGGACAGGTCACCACCGCGCTCGCTTGTCCATCAGTAGGGGGTGGGGGGAGGGGGGGGGGGGGGGCAAAGACGTTGGCTGGATTAATGACGGAAGTGGGAGGGGTGGACCCGGGGGAGCGGGAGTACTCTATTTTCCACTCGCTCCACACGATTTATTCGCAAATTGACTTTTTTGTGGTGGGGAAGGTGCTGTTGACTGCGGTTAAGGGGTCAGAGTACTCGGAATTGCGATATCGGATCATGCGCCGCATTGGGTGCATATGGTGTTGGAGAGGGAGCATGGCAGAGGCTCGGGTGGAGATTAAATGTGGGGCCATTGGGGGGGCCGAGAGTTCTGTGGTAAGATTGGGAAAGTAATTGAGGAATACGTGGGGTTTAATCGTACGGTGGAGATTACGGTGGTTTAGGAAGTTCGTACGGCAGTGGTGAGGCGGGAAGTGATCTCATTTAAGGCAAAGGTGGATAAGAAGGAGAGGGTGGAATGACAAAGAATAATAGATGAGATGTTGGAGGTAGACAAGAGTTATGCAGAAGACGGGGATCCAGCGAAGTTGGAAAAGAGGCAGGAGTTGCAAGTGAGTTTTGACCGGCTGTCCATAAGGATGACGGTGTGCCAATTGAGGCAGGCAAGGGGAGCGGTTTACAAATATGGAGAAAATCACTGCTGCCTCATGACGTCGAGGTCCCAGGTTCAATCCTGGCTCTGGGTCACTGTCCGTGTGGAGTTTGCACATTCTCCCCGTGTTTGCGTGGGATTTTCCCCCACAACCCAAAGATGTGCAGGGTAGGTGGATTGGCCATGCTAAATTGCCCCATGATTGGAAAAAATGAATTGGGTACTCTAAAAAAAATTTTTAAAAAGAAAAAAAAACAAACATGGAGAGAAGGCAGATCATCTTCGGAGGGAGGCAGCAGAGAGAGAAATTGTTCAGCTGCGGGATAGGTCGGAGACACCTGGGGAGAATTCGAAAATGCAGGAATTCCTGGTAGTTTTGGAATACCCAAGGTTGGGAGAGGAGGACAGGGCAATATTGGAGGGGTTGATAGTGGAGTAGGAGATAAAAGATGCAATTGGGAGGATGCAGTCGGGAAGGTAGCAGGGCCAGATGGGTTCTCGGTGAAGTATTACAAGAAATTTAAAGATAGGTTGGCACCACTAATGGTAGGGATGTTTGAGCAGGCAATAGGGAAAGGGGTGTAGCCATAGACTTTGGGGCAGGCATCAATCTCCCTGTTGCTCTAGAAGGATACGGATCCTACAGAATATGGGTCGTATAGGCCCGTACCACTTTTGAATGTGGACGGAGAGGTGTAGGTGAAGGTATTGGCGGGTTGGTTGGATGAGTGCCTCCCGAAGGTGATAGGGGAAGATCAGACGGGGTTTGTGAAAGGGAGGCAGTTCTTTTCGAATATTAGGAGGGTATTGAATGTGATTATGGTGCCGGTGGAGGGGCGGGCGACAGAGGTGGTTGTGGCATTGGACGGCGAGAAGGCGTTTGTCTGAGTAAAGTGGGGGTATTTGATGGCGGTTTGGGATTGGTCCACGATTTGTAGATTGGGTAAGGCTGCTGTATAGGAAGCAGTGGGAGAGTTTCCGCATGAATAACATGAACTCAGGGTATTTTGCCCTGCACCGGGGTACCAGGTAGGGATGTCCTATGTCCCTCCTGTACTTCGTGCTTGCGATTGAGCCATTGGCCATTGCATTGAGGGGTTCAGTGGTGTGGAGAGGGATAGTGTGGGGTGGGTAGAGCATAGGGTATCTTTGTACGCGGATGACTTGCTGTTGTATGTATCGGAACCGAGTTTGTCAATGGGGAGCATACTGAAGCTGTTTCGAGTGTTTGGGGGCGAAATTCTCCGACCCCCAGCAGGGTCGGAGAATCGCATGGGGCCGCCGAAAATCCCACCCCCGCCGTGGCAGAGATTCTCCGCCACCCGGGAAGTGGCGGCGGCGGGAATCACGCCACTCCGATCGGCGAGGCCCCTGCGGCGATTCTCCGGCCCGGATGGGCCGAAGTCCCGCCGCTGGGCGGCCTCTCCCGCCGCCGAGGTTTAAACCACCTCTGGAACGGCGGGATCAGCGGCGCGAGCGGGCCCCGGGGTCCTGGGGGGGGGCGGGGAGCGATTGGATCCGGGGGGTGCCCCCACGGTGGCCTGGTCCGCGATCGGGGCCGCCCGCTCAGACTCCGGGCCAGTGCCCTGGGTGCACTCTTTCTCCTCCGCCGCCGCCACGGCCTCCGCCATGGCGGAAGCGGAAGAGAAACCCACATCGCGCATGCGCCGGTGGTGACTTCAGCGGCAGCTGGCCGCTGACGTCACCGCCGGCGCATGCGCCGACCGGCGAAAGCCTTTCGGCCATCCCCGCTGCCGGGGGCGCCGGTTTTTTGCGCCAGTCTTCTGGTGCCAACCGCTCCGGCGCGGGGCTGGCCCCCAAAGGTGGGGAGAATTCCCCACCTTTGGGGAGGCCCGACCCCGGAATGGTTGGCGCCACTCCCCTACGCCGGGACCCCCCATCACGCCGGGTAGGGGAGAATCCTGCCCCTGGTCTTTTTCAGGATATAAACTAAATTTAGATAAAAGTGAATATTTTGTGGTGTCTCAGCCAGGGGTGGGGCAAGGGTGGAGGGGCTACCATTCCATAGGGAGGGGTCTCACTTTAGATATCTGGGTGTCCAGGTGGCATGGGATTGGAAGGAGCTCTGTAGGTATAATATTACTAGTTTGATGGGGAGGGTGAAAGCTGATCTGATAAGGTGGGATGGTCTCCCTCTGTCACTGGCAGGTCGGGTACAGGCAATTAAAATTAACATGTTGCCGCGATTCTTGTTTATTTTTCAGTGCCTGCCTATCTTCTTGCCAAAGGCATTTTTCAAAGAGGTTGAAAAGATGATTACCTCGCTTATATGGTGGGGAGGGGGGAAAGTGGCTAGGATTAGGAAGGCGTTGTGGCAGAGAGGGTGGCAGCCAGGGGGCTTGGGTCTTCCGAATTTACTATATTATTACTGGGAGGCGAATGCAGAGAAGGTGAGGAGCTGGGTTTGGGGGGGGGGGGGGAAACGCCCCGTGGGTTAGAATGGAGGAAATTCTGTGCAGGGGGTCAGGGCTGGGGGCGTTGGCAACAGCGCCGCTCTCAATAGCCCCGGGGATATAGAACATAGAACATAGAACAGTGCAGCACAGAACAGGCCCTTCGGCCCTCGATGTTGTGCCGAGCAATGATCACCCTACTCAAACCCACGTATCCACCCTATACCCGTAACCCAACAACCCCCCCTAATACTTGAAGTCCGGTGGTAGCAGCAACGTTGAAAATCTGGAGCCAGTTGCACCAGCTCTTTAGGCTGGGGGCGGGGTCAAGGGAAATGCCGATTCGGGGGAATCACAGATTTGAGGCAGGGAAGTGGGATGGGAGTTTTCGGAGGTGGGAGGAGAGGAGACTTACGGCACTAAAGGATTTGTTTCTGGGGGACCGGTTTGCAAGACTGGAGGAGCTGGGGGAGAAATATGGGTTGGGGCAGGGGGAAATGTTTAGGTATATGCAGGTCCGGGATTTCGCTAAGAAGGAGATACAAAGCTTTCCGGTGGCGTCGGCCTCCACACTGTTGGAGGAGGTACTGACGGCAGGGGGACTGGAGAAGGGGGTGGTGTCGGCGATTTATGGGGCGATTCTGAGAGAAGAGAAGGCACCGCTGGAGGGGATTAAGACAAAGTGGGAGGAGGAGTTGGGAGAGAGCATGGAGGAGGTGTTGTAGGGTGTGTTGTCTGGAGTGTGAATGCTTCAATTTCATGCACGAGATTGGGGCTGATGAAGGTGGTGTATAGGACACAAAGGCGAGGATGAGCCGGCTTTGAGGGGGTGGGGGATGCTTGTGAATGTTGCGGGGCAGGGCTCGCAAACCATGTTCATATGTTTTGGTCCTGTCCAAAGCTGGAGGGGTATTGGAGGGAGGCTTTCAGAGTAATTTCAAATGTGGTACATGTGAGGGTTGAGCCAGGCCCTCTGGAGGCTCTATTCGAGGTATCAGATCGGCCAGGGTTGGAAGCGGGTGCGGAGGCAGATGTTTTAGCCTTCGTCTCGCTGATCGCCTGAAGGGGGTGTTTTGCTATGCTCTTGACATAGCATAAGCTGCTTCCTTGATGTGCACGCTGACAAAGGAACGTTCAGACTTGGCGATAGCTTTAACACATTTATTAAACTGTTAACAATTCTCCTCCTTGGATTCGACTCTCCTGTTAATCCTACTATTGCTACTCAGACTGACGAACCAGTCTGCTACAATCCACGTGGTGGGCGTGATGTTTTTCAAATCAACCCTGTCTGTACTCACTGAGTGTCTCCATTGGAAAGAGGAAGATGATGTGTGCTGTGTCCTTCTTTTTGGGTTGGTGTAAGACCCTCCCGTGGTAGTGTCACCTCTGTGAGTGTCGTGAATGCCCATTGGTCATGTCCTATCTTACTGACCTATTGGTTGAATGTCTGTGTGTCATGTCTCTGGTGCTCTCTCTAGTGTCTAGCTAGTCTACGTGTATTTATATTAACCCCTTGTGTATTTACAGTGTCCTAGTGTATCTACATTAACCCTTGTGTATTTACAGTGATGCATATCACCACATCCCCCTTTTTTGTGTTACATATTTTCTGTACAGTGTTAAAGAAAATTGAACAAACTCGGTAGGTGAGTGATGCTATGGACAAGTTATGATGACCGTGATGACTATATGATAGTATACAAGACCAAATAATAGTTGCGATGACTTTGAGGATAAGACAATACAAAATAAAGTCCAATAGTTCATGAATTTATGTGGTCTGGTATAGAAGTGTCAATGGCAACGTTGTTATTCCGCTGTGAACGCCGTCAGTTTCCTGGTGTTTGTTCATCAGGAGGTGTTCAAGTGTCCAAATCACCTCATTGACTGATTTGGAGTCTGTTTCTTTTTTTTCTCGATGCTTATGGTGACAATTCTGGATGGCATAGAACATAGAACATAGAACAGTACAGCACAGAACAGGCCCTTCAGCCCTCAATGTTGTGCCGAGCCATGATCACCCTACTCAAACCCACATATCCACCCTATACCCGTAACCCAACAACCCCCCCCCCTTAAACCTTACATTTTTATTAGGACACTACGGGCAATTTAGCATGGCCAATCCATCTAACCCGCACATCTTTGGACTGTGGCAGGAAACCGGAGCACCCGGAGGAAACCCACGCACACAGGGGGAGGACGTGCAGACTCCACACAGACAGTGACCCAGCCGGGAATCGAACCTGGGACCCTGGAGCTGTGAAGCATTTATGCTAACCACCATGCTACCCTGCTGCCCTGTCCTGAAAGCCAGGTTGCCTGTTGGTAGTGCAGTACACGTGAATTGGGAAGATGCATTGTCCTGCCATGGTATGTCATTGTACTGAGCTGAGCAGTAACAGTGTCCCTCATTTGCAGAGTTGTACCATGACGTACCAGTCGTAGTTCCAGTGGCGTTGTGTTTGTTGTGCTTGTTGTCGACGCTGTTGCCTTTGGTACGCTTCTTGTTATTGTCATTGATGTTGTTGTTGTGTTGGTTGGTTTTGTTGTTGTGTTTGCTGCGCTGAAGGACCACACTCAGTGGATAATATGAGTCCTTCACACAGTTACTCGTGTCAGCGTCCTTTGTGGCATCTTCTGTTTCCTTGAGCGTGCCGTCACTGAGTTTGTGGCGCTTCCTGTCTGGAGTCATGTCCGGCTTACTTGCATCAGCTTTGGCTTGTCGATGCTCCCCGTCAGGAATCTGGTCTGTTTCACCTGAGTCAGTTTCGGCTTGTTGATGCTCCCCGTCTGGAGTCTGGTCTGTTTCACCTGCATCTTTTGAGGTTTCCTGATGCTCCACGTTCAGAGTCAAAACATTCAGGAATGCATTTGCTTGTGGAGAGGCTCGAGCGAATGAGGTTTGAAGTAACGTGGTGTCACCGGAGTCACCAGTGGTCTCACTGTGATTGTCGAGTGCCTCTGTACACACTAGCTGAGGTTTGTCACATTGCCCATCTTGTATGGGAAGTGGGATGCCGTCGTCACTTGTCGCACATACAGTGGGTAGAGCCTCAGTAGCTTCTTGCTGTTCACTTGAGCTGGGTAGACTGTCAGAGTCTTCTTCTGGTGGCTCAAACAATGTGGGTGGACTGTCATAGTCGCTTTGTTGTTCACTTGAGTGTGGCAGACTGTCATAGTCTTCTTGCTGTTCACTTGAGTGTGGCAGACTTGCATTGTTTGCTGCTGGTTGCTCAGAGGAGGTTCATGGTCTTGTTCCTGTAAGGACTGCGATCTGGAGTCTTGCGTTGCTTCTATCGTGGAGTCTGTCCATGAGCTCGCTGTGAAGGCTTGTGTCACTCCCTGTATGGAGTCTTGCAGCATTCCCTGTGTGGAATTGTGCATTGGTCTCGCTGTGGAGACTGTCATCACTTCTTGTGTGGAGGCTGGGACCCTTCGTGGTGCGTGGACCACTCTCTGTGTGGAGTCGGGGACTCTTCGCGGTGCGTGGACCACTCTCTGTGTGGCAGCAGGCCGCTCTCTGTGGGCTTGTACCGCTCTCTGTCTCTTGGTGTCAGGCCGCAGCATAATCCTGCACTCACGAGTCGGGATGTCATATATGCTGGGCTGAAGATTCCCCAATCTGAAGAACTTGTCGTCGGGGTCTTCAATGTACAATACGTCTAGTTGCGGTTCAGATTTGGTACTGGGGTAGCCATCTCCCAAGATGAAATCTTCGTCTGAGTCGTTGTCTTCCAAGACCATATCATCACGTTTTGTGTCGGAGCTGGCATTGGGCTCGCGATGTCCAAAGAAGAATTCAAGGTCTGAGTCATAGTCTTCAAGGACTGTATCATCTCTTTGGGCGGTGCTAACTGTTTGTTGCAGGGTTCTGCGGAGGTTACTTTCAGCTACTGGTCGAATTTCATTGTGCTGTCGTTCCAGGTGAAAGAATCGGGTTTTACGGCTTTAAAACTTTTTTTCGTGTTTTGAGACATTTCCCCTTTAAGTGGCCGTGGTCCGGGGCCTCTGACGTCATGATGCTTGTGACGTAGAGCGTAGGAAGCGATTGCGCATGCGCAGATTGCTGTTCCTTTACTTGGGGCCCTTTTCGCAATTGCACATGTGCGGTTTCTCTGCATGCGAAAACGGACCTTCCCGTTCTGTGCGCTCTTCGCGCAACTGCGCATGTGCAGCTCGTTTTTCAAGATGGCTGCAAATCAAAACTGCCGTTTGTTTCTGCAAGCCTACCTCGTGGTGAGTGTTGGCGCCTCTTTTACTTTTTCTTCTTGCATCTTCCTCGCAGAATTCTTGGAATTTGTCCAGGACTGCCTGGAAGTCGCTCTTGTTTTTCCCCTTTGAGCATTTGAAGTTCTGGTAGATTTCAGCTGCTCTTGGACCCGCGTTGGTAAATAGAAGCTTTATTTTCTCTGCATCCGCCACGCCATAAGCTACCAGGTAGATCTCAAATCTCTGCCTGAACGCACACCAGTTTTCACTGAGATTGCCTTGGTACCTGAGCTGCTGTGGAACCAGAATCTCGAACATCATCTTGCCTGGGTTCCATTGCTGGTTATCACTGTTTGCTGAGTTGTAACTGTATGGATTTAAACAGTTCACTCACTGGTACCCTGGGCGAGATTCTCCGCAAATACGGAGAATCGTAAAGGCTGCCGTGGGACAGGCCGTGACCCACAGCAGCCTTCACGTCCACTTCCAGGGCCGATTCTCCCC
Organism: Scyliorhinus canicula; assembly: GCF_902713615.1. Taxonomy (NCBI): domain Eukaryota; kingdom Metazoa; phylum Chordata; class Chondrichthyes; order Carcharhiniformes; family Scyliorhinidae; genus Scyliorhinus; species Scyliorhinus canicula. The sequence goes on from NC_052146.1 coordinate 114,733,871, forward strand.
CCCGGGTGGGGCTAGGAGCGCGGCCCCGTGCGACACGGCTGCACGTCAAGCGTCACGCCGGCTGACGCGGCCGATGACGTCAGCAGCGCATGCGCAGGTTGGACAACGCCAACCCGCATATGCGCAGTTGCCGTCTTTTCCCTCAGCCGCCCTGCAAGACATGGCGTCTTGATCTTGCGGGGCGGCGGAGGGAAAAGAGTGCGTCCGTTACGGATGCACGGCTCGCGATCGGTGCCCATCGATCATGGGCCTATGCCCCCCTTGGCACGGCCGTGGTACTGCCAGTTGGGCCCCCAGATGCCCGAAACGGGCATCTGCCGGTTGTTTCACGACGGCAGCGAGCAGGTGTGTTTGCTGCCGTGGTGAAACGGGCATGAAGGCCCGGCCGCTCGGCCCATCGGCCTTGGAGAATCGCCGCTCGCCGTAAAAAACGGTGAGTGGCGATTCATGGCGTGGGTCAGACGTGGGGGGGGGGAGAATAGCGGGAGGGCGTGAAAAATGTCGGGAGGCCCTCCCGCTATTCTCCCACCCGGCGTGGGGGGCGGAGAATCGCGCCCCATGTTTTGTTATGCTCTTGACGTAGCACAAGCTGCTTCCTTGATGTGCACTCTGACAAAGGAAAATTCAGACTTGGAGATAACTTCAACACATTTATTAAACTGTTAACAATTCTCCTACTTGGATTCGACTCTCCTGTTGATCCTGCTATAGCTACTCAGACTGACGAACCTGTCTGCTACAATCCACGTGGTGGGTGTGATGTGTTTCAAATCAACGTGTACTCACTGAGTGTCTCCACTGGAAAGAGGAAGATCATGTGTGCTGTGTCCTTTATATATGGGTTGGTGTAATGCCTCCTTGTGGTAGTATCACCTCTGTGTGTATCGTGAATGCCTATTGGTCATGTCCTATCTTACTGATCTATTGGTTGAATGTCTGTGTGTCATGTCTCTGGTGCTCCCTCTAGTGTCTAGCTAGTCTACATGTATGTACATTAACCCCTTGTTATAGCTGGGGGAAGGGCAATTATGATGCCATTAGACATGACTTAGGATGTGTTGGTTGGAGAAGTAGGCTGCAAGGGTTGGGCACACTGGATATGTGGAGCTTGTTCAAGGAACAGCTATTGCATGTTCTTGATAAGTACGTACCAGTCAGGCAGGGAGGAAGGGGTCGAGCGAGGGAACCGTGGTTTACCAAAGAAGTGGAATCTCTTGTTAAGAGGAAGAAGGAGGCCTATGTGAAGATGAGGCGTGAAGTTTCAGTTGGGGCGCTTGATAGTTACAAGGAAGCGAGGAAGGATCTAAAGAGAGAGCTGAGACGAGCAAGGAGGGGACATGAGAAGTCTTTGGCAGGTAGGATCAAGGAAAACCCAAAAGCTTTCTATAGGTATGTCAGGAATAAAAGAATGACTAGGATAAGAGTAGGGCCAGTCAAGGACAGTGGTGGGAAGTTGTGTGTGGAGGCTGAGGAGATAGGCGAGATACTAAATGAATACTTTTCGTCAGTATTCACTCAAGAAAAAGATAATATTGTGGAGGAGAATGCTGAGACCCAGGCTATTAGAATAGATGGCATTGAGGTGCGTAGGGAAGAAGTGTTGGCAATTCTGGACAAGGTGAAAATAGATAAGTCCCCGGGGCCCGATGGGATTTATCCCAGGATTCTCTGGGAAGCCAGGGAAGAGATTGCTGAGCCTTTGGCTTTGATTTTTAGGTCATCATTGGCTACAGGAATAGTGCCAGAGGACTGGAGGATAGCAAATGTGGTCCCTTTGTTCAAGAAGGGGAGTAGAGATAACCCCGGTAACTATAGGCCGGTGAGCCTAACGTCTGTGGTGGGTAAAGTCTTGGAGAGGATTATAAAAGATACGATTTATAATCATCTAGATAGGAATAATATGACTAGGGACAGTCAGCATGGTTTTGTGAAGGGTAGGTCATGCCTCACAAACCTTATTGAGTTCTTTGAGAAGGTGACTGAACAGGTAGACGAGGGTAGAGCAGTTGATGTGGTGTATATGGATTTCAGTAAAGCGTTTGATAAGGTTCCCTACGGTCGGCTATTGCAGAAAATACGGAGGCTGGGGATTGAGGGTGATTTAGAGATATGGATCAGAAATTGGCTAGTTGAAAGAAGACAGAGAGCGGTAGTTGATGGGAAATGTTCAGAATGGAGTTCAGTTACGAGTGGCGTACCACAAGGATCTGTTCTGGGGCCGTTGCTGTTTGTCATTTTTATAAATGACCTAGAGGAGGGCGCAGAAGGATGGGTGAGTAAATTTGCAGACGACACTAAAGTCGGTGGAGTTGTAGACAGTGCGGAAGGATGTTGCAGGTTACAGAGGGACATAGATAAGCTGCAGACCTGGGCTGAGAGGTGGCAAATGGAGTTTAATGTGGAGAAGTGTGAGGTGATTCACTTTGGAAAGAATAACAGAAATGCGGAATATTTGGCTAATGGTAAAATTCTTGGTAGTGTGGATGAGCAGAGGGATCTCGGTGTCCATGTACATAGATCCCTGAAAGTTGCCACCCAGGTTGATAGGGTTGTGAAGAAGGCCTATGGTGTGTTGGCCTTTATTGGTAGAGGGATTGAGTTCCGGAGCCATGAGGTCATGTTGCAGTTGTACAAAACTCTAGTACGGCCGCATTTGGAGTATTGCGTACAGTTCTGGTCGCCTCATTATAGGAAGGACGTGGAAGCTTTGGAACGGGTGCAGAGGAGATTTACCAGGATGTTGCCTGGTATGGAGGGAAAATCTTATGAGGAAAGGCTGATGGACTTGAGGTTGTTTTCGTTAGAGAGAAGAAGGTTAAGAGGTGACTTAATAGAGGCATACAAAATGATCAGAGGGTTAGATAGGGTGGACAGCGAGAGCCTTCTCCCGCGGATGGAGGTGGCTAGCACGAGGGGACATAGCCTTAAATTGAGGGGTAATAGATATAGGACAGAGGTCAGAGGTGGGTTTTTTACGCAAAGAGTGGTGAGGCCGTGGAATGCCCTACCTGCAACAGTAGTGAATATGCCAACATTGAGGGCATTTAAAAATTTATTGGATAAGCATATGGATGATAAGGGCATAGTGTAGGTTAGATGGCCTTTAGATTTTTTCCATGTCGGTGCAACATCGAGGGCCGAAGGGCCTGTACTGCGCTGTATCGTTCTATGTTCTATGTTCTATGTATATTTACAGTGATGCATATCACCACAGGGAGATCCTGTTGGGATGGAGGTCAGTTTCTCCACTCTGTGCCCTGGCGTGGCAGGGTGGAGTTTTTAACACTAGAGAAGGTGAAGTTTGAATTGAGGGAAAGGATTGAAGGGTTCTACAATTCATGGGTTTTGTTTATTATGGACTTTCCGGAGTTGGACGACATTGAATACTGGCGAGGGCGGGGCGGGGGGGGGGGGGGGGGGGGGGGGGGGGGGGGTGGGGGGAGGGGGGGGGGGGTGGGTTGGTGTTGGAGAGGGGGGTGTTTGGACTGTGTATGTTGTGACTATGCATGGAGTGATGGTGTATTCCTAATTCCTTTTCTTTGATCTTTGTATTTAAAATGTTGAGGGTTGTTTGGGGGTTGGTGGGAGGAGGGGATTGTTGGCCAGGGGATTGACATTGTATTTGTTATTGTTGATTGTTTGTTGATGGGTGTAAATTTGGATGAAAATGTGAAAAAGAAGGAGAATAAGATATAAAAAAAATATTCCCAGAATCATTCCGAGGCATTTGTCGCCAACTGAACATACCTTTCAACTCTGACCTTTACCAGTGTTTATGTCACACACAAGGTAAAGTTATGAAATGATACAACAGAGAAGGAGGCCATTTGGCTCAAGGTGCCTCTGCAAGCTCTTTTAAAGAGTGGTACACTTAGTCACACTCTCCTGCTCCTTCTCCACAGCTCTGTACATTTACCCCTTCCAGTGTTAATCCAATTCCCTTTTGAAAGTTATCACTGAATCTGCTTCTACCACCCTTACAGGCGGAGTCTTCCAGACATTAGGTGGGATTTTCCAGCCTTTCACCCTGGTGGGATCTTGCAGTCCCGCCGAAGGGGCACGCCCACCATGGGTCTGGTGGCGGTGAGGGGGGCATTTAGCGGGAAACCGTGTTGACAACGGCGAGATCAGAAGATCCCATCACCGGGCACTGGTGTGCCGCCCTCCACTGCTGCAGAACATGCAGCGGAAGGGGAGGACAATCCTGCCCGATATCAACTTGCTGCATAAGACATTTCTCCTCGTCTCACCTCTTGTCCTTTTGTCAGCTATTTCAAATCTGTATTTTCTAGTTTTGTTCTTCGCACTCCACCAAATCCTTCAAGGTTTTGAACGCTTCTGTCAAATCTTCCTTGAAACTTCTTCGCTCTGAGGAGAACAAGTCCAGTTTCTCCAGTTTTTCCACAAAGCTGAAGTCTGTATCCCGAGTACAATTCTAGTAAATCTCCACTTCAACCCCCACCCCGGAAGGCCTTGATATCCTTCCCAAAGTCTGCTGCCTAAAAATAGCCGCAACACGCCACCTGGGGCTGAATCAATCATTTAGAAATTTCTCTATCCTGTATGCATCAAGTCTACCCTTTCATATGTCAGTACTCTCTGCTTTAACCCCTCCAAATGATAGTAAGTTCCACATTCTCATAATTCTCTGTCCAAAGAATTCCTCCTTAATTTCTTATTTGATCCGTTTGTGAATATCATATATTTATGCCCTCTTGTTCCAGGCCAGTGGTTCTGACACATTTTCATCCATGGACCTCTTGCATCTTGCAGTCCACCTACTGGTCCTCCCCAACTGCTTTTACTCTGCAGAGCAAAAAGCATGATCAGAATTAATGGGCAGAATCGTTATGGTGAATTCGCTTCCGGAAACGGTAATTTTTTGCTGCTTTTTTGACGCTATTTGTAATAAATGTGTATGTTTTTATATTCAATATTTTAAATAAATTATTAATGCCATAAACAAAAGTATAGACATTTTCATATTTTCCACGTTCGTGCTCTGTCAGCCTCTGTCAGAATCAATTGACACCGGTGCAGATTTGGAATTGACTTTTGGGGCATTCCAGCTGGCAACTGGAATTGATTAGTAGTGATTAGTAGCAGACTGTGTCCTCCACACACAGGGTGGAATTTTCGTGGTGAGGCGGTGGCTTAGTGGTACCATCATTGGACGGGTAAACCAGAGACCCAGAATAATACTCTGGGGACCCAGGTTCAAATCACCCCACTGCAGATGGTGAAATTTGAATTCAATAAAAATCTTGAATTAAAAGTCTAACGATCCCGCTGTCACCGCTGCTGTTTGCGCTGACCATAAAGCCATTGGTGATGGCTCTCAGGGGGTTTTGCAGAGTGGCAAGGGATAATGAGAGGACAGAGGGAGCATTGATTGTTGCTCTATGCCGATGATCTCTTGCGGTATGTCTCGAATCCATTGGAGAGTATGGGAAGAATTATGGGCCTGTTGGGGAGGTTTGGAGGGTTCTCTGGGTACAAGCTGAATGTAGGGAAAAGCGAGGCATTCCCGGTGAATGAACTGGCACAGCGGGCTAATTTAGGGGGATGCCATTTACGGTAGCAAGGGATAGATATTTGGGGATTCAGGTAGCGAGGGAATGGATGGGGCTCCATAAGTGGAACTTTACGAAGCTGGTGGAGGCCAGGGAGGATCTAAGGAGGTGGGATACACCACTTAACGTTGGTGGGTAAGGTCCAAGCAGTGAAAATGAATGTTCTGCCGAGGTTCTTCTTTACTTTCAGGCTCTCCTGATCTTTATACCAAAGGCCTTTTTTCGGAAAATGGACACGATCATCTCTGACTTTGTATGGGCGGGGAAGGTGCTACAGAGGCAGAGGCAGCAGGGGGGATTGGCGTTGCCGAATTTGCTTCATTATTATTGGGCGGTGAATGTGGACAAGGTGCGGCGGTGATGGGAAGGAGAAGGGGTAGAGTGGGTTAGGGTGGAGGAGGAATCTTGTAAGGAGTCTAGTTTGAGGGCCAATGGCTCCGAGTAGGTATTCAGGGAGCCCAGTGGTGCAGTCCATGGCGAAGTTATGAAATCAGCTGAGGAGGCATTTTAGGATGGAAGGGATGTTGGTGCTAACGACGCTGTTTGAGAATCATGGGTGGGGTGTGGATAGTGTATACAGGATGTGGAGAGAAGTGAGGCTGGCCAAGGTGAGGGATCTGTGTTTGGAGGAAGGGTTCGCTAGTCTGGAGGAGCTAAGGAAGAGGGTAGAGCTGCCGAGGGTGAATGAGTTCAGGTATCTGCAGGTTAGGAACTTATCACGAAAGGTCTGGAGTGGATTCCCTAGGTTGTCGGATACACCCTGCTTGAGCGACTGCTGCTTCCGGATGTGGAAGGGATGGGGAAAATTGGGGATATATACAAATGGCTGTGAGAGCAGGGAGGTGAGCGGTTGATGAAGATCAAGGAGAAATGGGAAGCGGAGTTGGGAGGGGAGATCAATTGGGGAGTATGGAGTGAGGCACTGTGTAGGGTAAACGGGACTGCCTCTTGTGCAAGGATGAGCCTGATACAATTTTAGGTGGTGCACAGGGTGCATATGACTTGGGCGAGAATGAGTGGGTTACTTTAAGGGGTATCAGATGAGTGTAAGAGGTGTGGGAGTGGGCCAGCGAATCATGTGCACATGTTTTCGGATTGTGAAAACTTGGGAAGATTCTGGGCGGGAGTGTTCGCGGTCTTAGCCAGGATAGTGGAGGAGGAGGTGGACCCGGATCCTTTGGGTTTCAGAGAAGCGGAGCTCCTGAAGAGGAGGAAGGCTAATGCCTTGGCCTTCGCCTCTCTGATTGCACAGCGGCAAATTTTGCTAGAGTGGCGGTCGGCATCGCCAGCAAGGTTGGGTGACCTGTATGAGTTCCTGCGGTTAGAGAAGATAAAGTATGAGTTAAGGGGCTTAGTGGGGGAGTTTGAGAAAAGGTGGGGGACATTTGTAGCCGTGTTTAAGGGGCTATTCGTTGCAGGGGGATGGAGGGTGGGTGATGGGGGGGGGGGGGGGATGGCGAAACGGGAAACATCTGTACAGACTGTATAGTTGATCGATGGGAAGGATGTTTCCCAGGGTCTTTACTTGCTGTAACTTTATTTGATACAAGTTTGTAATAAAATAAGTTTTCAAAAATAAAAGTCTAATGATGACCATGAAATCATTTTTGATTGCTGTAAAAATCCATCTGGTTCACTAATGTCCTTTAGGGAAGGAAATCTGTCACCCCGAGGGTGAAGAGGGTCTTCTTGGAGCGGGGCAGAGATGGTGGGGGGCTGGCGTTACCCAACTATTGGGCGGCCAATGTGTCGATGGTGCGGAGGGGGAGGGGGCAGCATGGAAACGGATGGAGAGGGCGTCCTGTGGAGGCACAAGCCTGGGGGCCCTGGTAACGGCGCCGTTGCCGCTCCCTCCTACGAGGTATACCACGAGTCAGGTGGTGGCGGCTACCCTCAAGATTTGAGGCAGTGGAGGCGACATCAGAGGGAAGTGGGGGGCTTGATGGAGGCTCCGCTAAGGGGGAACCATCGGTTTGTCCCGGGGAACATTGATGGGGGGTTCCTGGGGTGGCACAGAGCGGGCATCAGACAGCTGAGGGACCTGTTCATTGATGGGAGGTTTGTGAGCCTGGGGGAGTTGGAGAGGAAATTTGAGCTCCCCCGGGGAACATGTTCAGGTATCTGCAGGTAAAGGCGTTTGCAAGGCGGCAGGTGGAGGGATTCACTTTGCTGCCCGCGAGGGGGGTGAGGGACAGGGTGCTTTCGGGGGTCTGGGTCGGGGATGGGAAGGTATCTGATATCTACAAGGTAATGCAGGAGGTGGAGGAGGCGTCAGTAGAGGAGCTAAAGGCTAAGTGGGAGGGGGAGCTGGGGGTGCAGATCGAGGATGGGACATGGGCGGATGCCCTGGAGAGGGTTAACTCTTCCTCCTTATGTGCGCGGCTTAGCCTCATCCAATTCAAGGTGCTGCACCGGGCCCACATGACTGGGACAAGGATGAGTAGGTTCTTTGGGGAGAAGACAGGTGTGTCAGGTGCTCGGGGAGTCCAGCGAACCATGCCCATATGTTCTGGGCATGCCCGGCACTGGAGGAGTTCTGGAAGGGGGTGGCGAGGACGGTGTCGAGGGTGGTAGGATCCAGGGTCAAGCCAGGCTGGGGACTCGCGATTTTTGGGGTTGCGGTGGAGCCGGGAGTGCAGGAGGCGAGAGAGGCCGGTGTTTTGGCCTTTGCGTCCCTAGTAGCCCGGCGGAGGTTCTTGCTACAGTGGAAGGATGCGAGACCCCCAAGCATGGAGACCTGGATCAATGACATGGCGGATTTTATTAAGCTGGAGAAGGTCAAATTCGCCCTGAGAGGATCGGTACAAGGGTTCTTTAGGCGGTGGCAGCCGTTCCTTGATTTTTTGGATCAACTATAGGGAACTAGGTCAGCAGCAGCAGCAACCCCGGGGGGGGGGAGGGAGGGGGAAAAAAGGGGGGGGTGTTGACTATGTTTATTTAATTTAATTTATTTTCAAGTTCTTTTGTTGTTTACCGGGTTTGGGGGGGGTGGGGGGGGGGGGGGGGCTCGATATATGCGTTGTTACGGTCTTGGGGGTGTTATGCTTTTTATGTTGTTTTATTGTTGTTTATTACTGTTTGTTGTATATTTTGTAAAAGATTTTTGAATAAAAATTATTTTTTTTAAAAAAGGAAGGAAATCTGTCATCCTTACCTGGTCTGGCCTACATATAACTCGAGATCCACAGTAATGTGTGTAGTGATATCATGGCTCTGTTGTAATTCACCGACTGACCACTAGGAGTGTCATTAGTATAAAGTGAATGTTAGAGACAGGTGACTTCAGACTGACAAGAGAGCTGGTAATACTATCATACTATTATTCATCTGTTGTTTGTATATAGTTGACCCACTAATGTTAATAAATCATTTATAGCTATAGCTACAAGTGTTCTTTTAATATAAATCAGGCCATCAACAAGAATATTACATGGTACCAGGGTTGGATGGTATTAAATACTGAGAAAAAAACTATCACATCATTGAGTAAAGCCTGTCATGAAGTCCACAGAGATTTGCAGATTTTGCAAACTGCACTAATGAACTACTTGGAGTCGTTCAAGTCACCAATGAGTCTCAGATTTCATGGTAATGTGGACAGATACTGTTGTGTGTTTAAAGAACAATTTAATCTGTTAGTTACTGCAGTAAATTTAGGAGCTCAATTAGATTTGCGTAAGGTAGCGATGCTCCTAACAGCTGCAGGGCCCCAAGCAATTGCTGTGTTAAATACATTTAAATTTGCAAACTATGACAATAAAACATTTTTTAATGAAGTAATTAGAAGAGTTGATGAAAATTGCAACCTGAGAAAGAATGAAATTTATGAATGCTATGTGTTTAGATCACGTTTACAGAAGACAGAAGAGTCCATAGATCATTCCCTCACTGATTTACAGTTAAAAGCTAAAACCTATAACTTTTCTGTGGTGGAATTTTCCATGATTCGGGACCAGATTGTGTTTGGTGTGAATGAAAATAAGCTGAGGGTACGGTTGCTGAGGGAATTGGAGCTGTCCTTAAAAAAACAGTTAAGATTTGTCAGGCTCATGAGCAGCACAGCATTCTAAATGTTTCTCAGTAATGGTGGTATCTTCTTGGAGGAAATCACTCCGGTTGCCGCCCTTTTTCCAAAAAGGCAGGGAACTTCCAAAACAAATGCGGAAAAGGTCTTGCAGCTCCTCGCACACCAACAGGTTAAAGATCAGGATGAAGTATTTCTGCATAAAAGATGTGGTCAAAGGCACAAATGAAGGCAGTGTCCTGTGTTTGGCACGATTTGTTCCAAATGCAAAGGAAACAATCACTTTGCTCAGAATTGTTACTCTAAACCCCACCTCAGACCAGTCAGCACAGTGGAAGACACAGTCTCCAGTGATGAAACATCATTGTTTGTTGGAGTAATAACAGAGAAGAATAATTTTTTGGAGACATCAAAAAATTCTCCAGCACTTAAAAAAATGCAAACTGATGCTTCATTTAAAATAAATGCGGTTGATGAGGATAAATGGCTGCTACCACTTGAAGTGAACAGTACAGTGGTCCACTTGAAGTTAGACACTGGTGCCAAAGCCAATTCAATCAGCATGACTGATTTTAAAAATCTAAAAATTCAGCCATTTAGAAGAAATCACAAAATATCTCTGAGAGATTATAATGTTTCAAGCATTTAATGCTTGTGACCTGAGTGTGGTGATGAAGAAGATAGCTTATTCCATCCCATTTTGTAATGTTTCCAAAGCTTGGATTCATTAGTAGGTAATCAGTCCTGTGAAGAATTAGTTGGTATATAGCCTCCACACAGGATTGGATAAACACTCCAATGATTTTGATCAAATTGCCTACAATATCAGTGATGTGTTCACAGGTTTTGGTGCACTACCATTCATCAACAATATATAACTCAAAGAGGATGCAAAACCTGTGATACAGGCATCAAGAAGAGTAGACAGACTGACAAAATTAAAAGTAATCAGAAAAATAGAAGAATCTACCGATTGGGTAAATTTCTTGGTATGTGTAAAGAAAAAGAATGGCGATATTCGCATATGAATGAATCCCAAAGGCCTGAACGAGAATATCAAAAGAGAGAATTGCCAAATACCAAAGCGTGAGGAAATCACATCTGAGATGGCTGGTGCACAATTCTTTATGAAACTAGGGGTGGGATTCTCCGACTCCCCGCGGGTCGGAGAATCGCCGGGGGTCGGCGTGAATCCCGACCCGGCCGTCCTCCGAGTTCTCTGGCCCCCCAAAAGTCGGCGAGGTGTGAATCGCGTCACCCGCCTCGGAGAATGGCGGGGACCGGCGCGACTCAATGGGCCCCAGGGCTGCCCGAATTCTCAGACCCGCGATGGGCCGAAGACCCGCCTGTTTTTTGCCAGTCCCGCCGGCGTAGATTAGATTAGGTCCCTTACTGGCAGGGCCTGGCAGCGTGGGCGGGCTCCGGAGTCCTGGGGGGGAGGGCATGAGGCAACCTGGCCATGGGGGGTGCCCCCACGGTGGCCTGGCTCTCGATCGGGGCCCATCGATCCGCGGGCGGGCCTGAACCGTGGGGGCACTCTTTTCCTACGCGCCGGCCATGTAGACCTCCGCGATGGCCGACGCGTAGGTGGAACCCCCCCGCGCATGCGCGGGGTTGACATCTGCAGCCACTGCCGCTCCCGTGCATGCGCGGACTCTTGCCGGCCAATGGAGTCCCTTCGGCCCCGGCTGGCGTGGCGCCAATGGCCTTCAACGCAGCCGGCGGGGCACAAACCACTCCGGCGCCGGCCTAGCCCCTGAAGGTGCGGAATCCTCCGCACCTTTGGGGCAGGCCAACGCCAGAGTGGTTCACGTCACTCCGTCCTGCCGGGACCCCCCGCCCCACCGGGTACGGGAGAATCCCACCCTAGATGTATCTCCAGATTTCTGGCAGCTAAAGAGGAACAAAATACAAAGTACTGAACTTTTAATTTGCCATTTGGCTGGTATTGCTTTTTGAGAATGCAGTTTTGCATAATTTTGGCATCAGAAATTTAACACCGTGCCGTGGAGCACATAATTGAAGGCTTCGGAGGTGAATGTGTGTACGTGGATGATATCATCGTTGAGGCTCAACCATAGAAGAGCACATTACGAGCACAAAAGTTCGAATGAGTGTCAGGAGAAATGGGCAGAAGGTCAACAAGCAAAAATGCCAATTTGGAGTAACTGAGGCCACATTCCTAGGTGACAAGCTCTCATCGCATTGCATTGAACCTGACAAGGACAAAATCCAAGCAATTCTCAACATGCCAAAACCACACGACAAGAAAGCTATCTTAAGAGTGATGGGTATGATCAATTTTATTGGGAAATTCATTCCAAACCTGTCAGTAAAAACAACACATCTACGTGATCTCCCGCATAAGACAACGGATTTCACTTGGACTGAGCAACATGAGCAAGAGTGGAAGAAGCTCAAGGCTTCACTAACCACCACGCCAGTTCTCACATTTTTTGATCGGTCTAAGCAGATTAAAGTGTTATCAGACAAGCTGAAAGATGGTCTAGGAGCAGTTCTTCTGCAACTCGAGCATGACGATTGGAAACCAGTCACATATGCAACATGATCCATGACGACAAAGAGCAGAAGTACGCTCAAATCGTAAAAGAATGCCTGGGTTTAGTTGTAGATTTAGAGACATTCCACGCCTTGTGTGTGGTCTTCCAACTTTCACAGTTGAGACAGATCTTCGTCCTTTGGCTAACATCATCAAGAAGAATCTCAACCAAAGGTCTCTGCCCATTCAGAGGTTCATAGATCATAGAATTTACAGTGCAGAAGGAGGCCATTCGGCCTATCGAATCTGCACTGGCCCATGGAAAGACCACCCTACTCAAGCCCACACCTCCACCCCATCCCTGTAACCCAATAACCCCATCTAGCCTTTATGGACACCAAGGGTGATTTAGCATGGCCAATCCACCTAACCCGCACATCTTTTAACTGTGGGAGGAAACCGGAGCACCCGGAGGAAACCCACGCAGACACGGGGAGAACGTGCAGACAGACAGTGACCCAAGCCGGGAATCGAATCTGGGTCCCTGGAGCTGTGAAGCAACTGTGCTAACCACTGTGCTACTGTGCCGCACACATTATGAAGTGAGGACGCTATGACTTCAATCTCATCTAGACGACAGGCAAATAATTGTTCTTAGCAGCTGCATTATCGAGGGCACCGATACAAAATATTATTAGTGGAATTGCTGAAGATGTAGATCTGCATGTCCCTCTTATTTCCACCCTGCTACCAGTATCAGATACAAAACTATGTGAGATCCAAGAAGAGGATCCAGTAAGGATCAAACTCTTCAAGACGTGATGAGGAACATCAACTGACATTGGCCCAGAGATCAATGTATGGAGTTCTAGAATATAATAAATAGTATCAGCATCATTAATGGAGTGGTATTTCGTTTGAACACTTTAGTCATACCTCAATCTTTTGAGAAGATACAGGGCTGCACCGTGGTGCAGTAGTTCGCACTGCTGCCTCACGGTGCTGAGGACCCAGGTTCGATCCCAGCCCTGGGTCACTGTCCATGTGGAGTTTGCACATTCTCCCCATGTCTGCGTGGGTCTCACCCCACAACCCATAAGATATGCAAGGTAGGTGAATTGTCTTGCTAAATTGCCCCTTAATTAGAAAAAAAAGAATTGGATACTCTTAATGTTTTTTTAAAGTACTTAAGACTATACATGAAGGACATCTCGGGATTCAGAAGCGTAAACAGAGAGCTCGTGACTCTGTTTATAGGCCAGGTATAAACCTATGTATAAAGCACCGTGAGTAGGACTGTTGCCTCACTGCGCCAGGGTCCCAGGTTCAATTCCCGGCTTGGGTCACTGTCTGTGCAGAGTTCTCCCTCTGTGGGTTTCCTTCAGTTCCTCCAATTTCCTCCCACAAGTCCCGAAAGGTGTGCTGTTGGGTGAATTTGACATTCTGAATACTCCCTCAGTGTACCCGAACAGGCGCCTTAATGTGGCGACTAGGGGCTTTTCATAGTAACTTCATTGCAGTGTTAATGTAAGTCGACTTGTGACAATAAAGATTATTACTATTAAAACCAGGATAATATTGACAGGATGGTCAGTGGCTGTGACACATGTCAGATGCATCGTTGCAAGCAAACAAGAGAACCTATGCAAATATCTGATTTACCTATGACACCATGGCAGAAAGCAGACAAGGATCTTTTACCTACAAGGGAAAGATTATTTCATGATCATAGTCTAATTTTCAAACTATCCAAAATGGCTCTACTGTCAAGCGTAATGGCAAGGAGCGTAATACTGCATACCAAGTCATTTTGCTAGACATGGAATTCCTCAAGTCGCCATGAGTGACATTGGTCCTTGTTTTAGCTGTAACTTGTGGCAACACTTCGCAGTCACCTATGATTTTGATCATGTCACGTGAGGTCCATTGTAACCACAAGCCAATGGCAAAGCTGAAAAAGGTGTACATATTGTTCAGCAATTGCTGAAGAAAGCAATGGACAGCCAATCTGATCCATATCTTACAACTAAGTTACAGAGCATCACCATTGTCACATGGTAGATCGCCAGCAGAGTTACTCATGAATAGAAGGTTCCGTGCCACACTTCCATACTTGGAAAAGAAGGAGGAGAATGCAATGGTACTGCAGAAAATGCAAAACATTAAAGCAAAACAAAATCAGTTATATGATAGGATGTCTAGAACTTTGCCACCTCTGAGTAGTGATAACATTGTGAGAATAGAAGATTCAGGGAATTGGTCGAGAAAAGCCATTGTATTTGAAGTAGTAGCACCTCGTTCCTACAATGTACAGACAGAGGATGGGTTGGTTTTAAGATGAAATACTTACGCGGTCTTGAAAACCAGAGAAGACTTTCACAACAGCGTGATGGATGGTGAATCTACATCAGAATCAACGTCAGCTGCAGTGTCAGATAGTTCAGCAGTTCCTGAGCATGAGAATGTCATGGAGAACATTGAATCTACAAGTTCTGAGCAGCAAGGTCAAACTTTGAGAAGATCGACCAGAGTCAGAAGAAAACCTCATCAACTCAATTTGTAGCTTTGGATTATTTGTGCATACTACACTTGTTGAACTATATATATATTTGTTAAATCAGTTTAAAATATACTCAAGAAAAAATAATACTGTTAGACTCACAGGCTAATGATATCTCATGTAAATATACTGATGATAAATGTATTAGTTTATTCCTTCAATGGAAAGGGGATGTGGTGATATCATGGTTGTATTGTAATTCACTGACTGACCACTAGGAGTCTCACGAGTATATAAATGAATGTTAGAGTCAGGTGGCCTCAGACTGATTCGGGAGCTGGAAGAGAGATGGTGGTTTGTGCATGGTCATAGTATTATTCCTCTGTTGTTTGTATATAGTTGACCCACAATTAATGTTAATAAATCGTTTATAGCTTTAGCTACAAGTTAATATAAATCAGGCCATCTGACAAGAACATTACAGTGTGGTTGACTCTTAACTGCCCTCAGGCATGGAAATAAATTCTGGCCCAGCCAGCAACGCCCATATGCCATGAACAAAAACAAAATAACACGCTCATAAACATGCCCACACCACACACACATTCACACTATACATACATACACTTACACACTCATTTATGTTCTTTAAACAAGAAAATTTAGGGTACCCAATTCTTTTTTTTCCAATTGAGGGGTAATTTAGTGCGGCCAATCCACCTACCTTGCACATCTTTGGGTTGTGGGGGTGAGACCCACACAGACATGGGGAGAATGTGCAAACTCCACATGGACAGTGACCCGGGGCCGGGATCGAACCCGGCTCCTCGCCGCCGTGAAACAGCAGTGCTAAACACTGCACCACCATGCCACCCTCACACACTCATAAACACACACACTCACTCCATACATACATGCCCATAAACATGCACACACAACATACACACATACATACAGTCACACACTCACACCATACACACATACCCATAAAGACACACACACACTCATATGCAACCTTACCATACATACACACGCTCAAACCATATGCACGCTCACCATACACACACTCACACCATACACACTCACACCATATACATATACCCACACACACCATTCACACATTCACCTCCATACACACACACACACTCTCACACACATACACACACTCACCACACATACACACTCACACCATACACACTCACATCATATGCACTCTCACTCGATACAGAAACACTGCCACAATACACACACACATTCACACAATATGCACACTCACACCATACATACACACACTCACACCATACACACTCACACAATACACACATACACGCACATTCACACCATACACACACACTCACACCACACACACATTCATGCACACACTCATACCATACACACACACTCACTAAACACAGACTCACATCATACACACATACACACTCATACCCATACAGTCACATTATACACACACTCACTCATACACATGCACACTCACATCATACACACATTCACACCATATACACTCACACCAAATACAGACACACTCACATCATACACACACGCTCACACCATACAAACTCATAGACTCCCACCATACTCACACACTATATACACTCATTCCTACACACACACATCATACACACAATCATAGACACTCACTCATACACACTCACACCACACACACTCACACCATACACACTCATTCATACACACACTCACACCATACATAGAACATAGAACAGTACAGCACAGAACAGGCCCTCCGGCCCTCAATGTCGTGCCGAGCCATGATCACCCCACTCAAACCACGTATCCACCCTATACCCGTAACCCAACAACCCCCCCTTAACCTTACTTTTTTATTAGGACACTACGGGCAATTTAGCCTGGCCAATCCACCTAACCCGCACATCTTTGGACTGTGGGAGGAAACCGGAGCACCCGGAGGAAACCCACGCACACAGGGGGAGGACGTGCAGACTCCACACAGACAGTGACCCAGCCGGGAATCGAACCGGGGACCCTGGAGCTGTGAAGCATTTATGCTAACCACCATGCTACCCTGCTGCCCCGTTACATACACACAAACACATTAACTCATACACCCTCACTCACCATATACACACATACATACACACACTTACACACTCATAATTATACATAGTCGCTCATACACACACACCATACATGCACACACACGTGCATCCACACGTGTGTCCACTCACACGCACTCATTCACTCAATAATACACTCACTCACACATATACCATCTCGCACATACACAAACTCACTCACAGAAACTCTTTCACACACATACTGACAGAGATCACACACACACGTTCACTCACTCGCACACTCTCACATTGATACACACACATGCTCGTACACACTCATATTCTCACTCACACAAAAGCTCACTTCTATGTACACACACACACACACTCACATACATACACACAGACACATGCATTCACACACACACACTCACATACACAAATTCACTCTTGCATACATTCACTCACGTACACACACACATACTCTTTCACACAGTTGCTCACACTTACACACACACTCACATGGACTCACAGGCTATTTCACACAGACACTCGCAAACACTCTCTTACACACATAGCCTTTACACACACACGCACACTCACTCAAAAACTCTCACACAGACACTCATACACTCTCTCACATTGACACACACTCTCTATCACATGCATACAAACGATCTTACATAGACACATACACACATTGTACACACACATTATCACATAGACATATACACACACTCTTGCACACACATTTGCACACCCTCTCACACAGACACATACACACACACTTTCGCACGCACTCTAACATAGACACATACATACACTCTCTTCTCACAGAGACATACACACACTCTTTCGCACATACTCTCAAAAACACATAAATACACTCTCACACACACATTCACACACTGTTACATAGACACATATATGTGTCTATGTAAGAGAGTGTGTGTACGAGAGAGTGTGTGTGTTTATGTGATAGAGCCCGTGAGTGTGTGCGAGAGAGTGTGGGTCTATGCTAGAGAGTGTGTGTGTGTGTGCTAGATATGTGTCTATGTGTGTCTACACACACAGACACACTCCAGCACACAAATACATACAGACACTCTCTCACATTCACTCTCTCGCTCAGACATAAGCCGAGAAACACATGGCTATTCAACCTGACTCTTGTTGAATAGGTAGCCTGAATGGGGAATGTGCGGCTGAGGTCACACATAGCCCTATTTTTTTACAATGGGGAGATCCACTCTATTTTAAATGGCATCCCGAACTCAAAGGCCTCCCCAACTTTTCCCCCAGCCCGTACGTCATATGGGAGGGTCCCCCAGCATCCCCCCCCCCCCCACCCACGCGGGCAGCCCCGGCCCGATTAAACATGCGCACAAAAACTGCCAGCTTGGCACCTTGGAAGCACCAGCTGGGCACTTTGGCAATGCCAGGCTGTCACCCAGGTGGCAGTGCTCGGGTACCCATGTGGCACCAGCAGTGCCAGGGCTCCATCTGGCCCAAAGGGTATACAGCTGGAGGCCTTCAATGCCGCTGGAGATTCCTACGAGTGGCATTCCGCCTGGTCCCCGCTTGTGGGGATCAGGACCAAACCGCGCTCGCCCGAGGTCCCTGGGGCCAAGCGATTGAGTTCCAAAGCCTCAGGTACCTCGTGAATCTGCGCATTCGTGTGAGGCTTATTGCCTCGCTCTAATATGCAGATTTGCCCAAAGTGAATCCCACCCACTGTGGGCAGGATTCATCTTGCAACGTCTCGCGAGATTGCGTTGAATCTTGCTTGGCATTGTGAACCGGGGAGATCCCGGGAGTGGGGTTTCCCAGCTTTCAACGGCCATGTTGTGCCGCAGCGAGCTGCTTTTCTGGCACAACATGGCCGGAGGCTCATGTCCGTACACCTGCACACACCCTCTCTCACTCTCTCAGAGAAACATTTACACACTCTCTTGCACACACATTCACATCGACATATACACACACTCTCGTACAAACACTCACATATTCTCTGACATAGACACACACACATACTATCTAGTACACACACACCCTCTCACATTGAGCAACACTCTCGCACACACTCACATTCTCTCACATAGACACACACACTCTCTCGCACACACTCATACACTCTTACATCGACACATACATATACTATCTCACAATCACACACTCTCACATAAACACACACACTCTCTCGCGCACACACTCATACACTCTCTTACGTAGACACATACATATACTCTCACACTCACACACTCTCACACATAGACACACACTCTCTCACACACACTCATACACTCTCTTACATAGACACATACATATACTATCTCACACTCACACACTCTCTCACATAGACACACACTCTCTCACACACACTCATACACTCTCTTACATAGACACATACATATACTCTCACACTCACACACTCTCACACAGGGACACACACTCTCTCACACACACACTCATATACTCTCTTACATAGACACATACATATACTGTCTCACACTCACACACTCTCTCACATGGACACACTCTCACACACACTCATACACTCTCTTACATAGACACATACATATACTATCTCACACTCTCACATAGACACACACTCTCTCACACACACACTCATACACTCTCTTACATAGACACATACATATACTATCTCACACTCACATACTCTCACACAGACACACACTCTCTCACACACATACACTCTTTTACATAGACACATACACATACTATCACACGCACAAACACACACACACTCTCTCACATACTCACTCACTCACCCACTCATTCACTCACTCTCACTCACATTCGTACAATTAGCAGCAATTTGTGTTTCTAATACATTTTCTTTATTTTTTAGAAAATATTTTTATTGAGGCATTTATAATTTTAACAATTTTAACCATCAGGCATCAACAGGAACAAAACAATGTAACCAACATACCCCACCCCAGTAATAAACCCCAGCCAACATGGCTTCCACAAACCCGACCTCCTTCCCCAGCCCCCCCTTTCCACTGGTTATCCTGACCTTACTTGACCCCTCATGCCCCCCTCCACCCCTCACCCCTCTGCTGGCAGCTTGATCTTTTCTCGAAGAAGTTGATGAATGGCTGCCATCTCCGAGCAAACCCCTGCGGCGATCCTCTCAGGACTAATTTAATTTTTTCGAGTCGGAGAAACTCATACCCATACCCCAGATTTCGGGGGCTCCGGGTCCTTCCATTCTAGCAGGATCCGTCTCCGGGCCACAAGGGAGGGAAACGCCAGGACATCGGCCTCCCTCACCCCCTCGGCTCCCGGATCTCTGACATGCCAAAGATCGGCACCTCTGGACTCAGTACCACCCTCACTTTTAATACCTCTAACATAACGTCAACAAATCCCTGCCAGAAACCTCGCCGTCTCGGACATGCCCAGAACATATGGACATGGTTTGCAGGACACCCCACACAGCGCCCACACCTATCCTCCACCCCCTCAAAGAACCTGCTCATCCGGGCCACAGTCATGTGTGCCCTGTGGACCACCTTGAATTGTATTAGGCTGAGCCTGGCGCACGCGAGAATGCATTAACATGACACAGGGCCTCCTCCCATAATCCAGCCTCCAGCTCCCCACGCCGCTTTTCTTCTTACCTTCTCTTCACTTCCCCTATCTTATTTTCCTACCTATCTTTGTGTCATCAGCAAATTGGGCAGCCATCCCTTTAATCCTTTCATCCATTTATATAATTGCAAAAAGTTGTGCCCCCAGCTCTGATCCCTGTGCCAATCTATCTATTCCCTGTAGATATCTGAAACCTTCCCCTCCCACTCCTGTTCTCGACACCACCTTATCCTGTAGTCTCTGGGGCGGCAGGTGCAGGAATGTCAAACCTGCCTCCGCACAAAGTCCCTCACCTGCAGATACCAGAACCCATTCCCACTTGGCAACTCAAACTCCTCCTCTAACTCCTCCCACCTCGGGAAGCCCTCATCGATACAAAAATCTCCAAATCCCTCAATCGCCGCCCGCTGCCACCTCCGGAACCCCCCATCCAGCCCCCCCCCAAGAGCGAGCTGGTGGTTACCACATATCGATGCCCACACCAGCATTGTGGATAGCACAATCGCTTCACAGCTCCAGGGTCCCAGGTTCGATTCCGGCTTGGGTCACTGTCTGTGCGGAGTCTGCACATCCTCTCCGTGTGTGCGTGGGTTTCCTCCGGGTGCTCCGGTTTCCTCCCACAGTCACAAAGATGTGCAGGTTAGGTGGATTGGCCATGATAAATTGCCCTTAGTGTCTAAAATTGCCCTTAGTGTTGGGTGGGGTGACTGGGTTATGGGGATAGGGTGGAGGTGTGTACCTTGGGTAGGGTGCTCTTTCCAAGAGCCGGTGCAGACTCGATGGGCCGAATGGCCTCCTTCTGCACTGTAATTTCTATAATTCTATAACACCGACGCCCCTTACAGCCCCATGTGCTTCCGCCACTGTCCCCACATCCTCAGGGCTGCCACTATTACCGGGTTTTCATAGAATTTAATAGAATTTACAGTGCAGAAGGAGGCCATTCGGCCCATCGAGTCTGCACCGGCCCTTGGAAAGATCACCCTATCTAAGCCCACATCGTCATCTATTCCTGTAACCTAGTAACCCCACCTAATCTTTTTGGACACTGAGGGCAATTTAGCGTGGCCAATCCACCTAACCTGCACATCTTTGGACTGTGGGAGGAAACCGGAGCACCTGGAGGAAACCCACGCAGACACGGGGAGAACATGCAGACTCCGCACAGACAGTGACCCAAGCCGGAATCGAACCTGGGACCTTGGAGCTGCGAGGCAACTGTGCTAACCACTGTGCTACCGTGCCGCCCACAAATTGTGGATACCTGGCTGGTAGACCCCGTAATATCCTTTTAATTTCTCCCAGTGGCCTGGCCCTTAATCAGAATCACAAAAATAAAATAACTGCTGCCTCACAGTGCCAGGGACCCAGGTCTGGCCTTGTGTGACTGTGTGGTGTTTGCACTTTCTCCCTGTGTCAGTGTGGGTTTCCTCTGGTTTCCTCCCACAGCTCAAAGATGTGCAGGTTAGGCTATGGTGTTATTGGGATAGGGCGGGAAGTGAGCGTGGGTGGAATACTCTTTCACAGGGTCGTGCAGACCCGATGGGCCGAACGGCCTTCTTCTGCATTGTAGGGATTTTATGATTCTCTGAATGTTTGATTGAATGCTGTTCTTGGGGTTTTGCTGTGCATGGAATTTGATTACTGCATTTCCTACATTACAACAGCAACTACATTTCACATATACTTCATCGGTTTTGTCATGCCTGTTCGATTGTCCTGAGGGCAGGAGAGATGCTAGATACAGACAAGTCCATCTTATCCATCATGTAAGGTTTCTCAGCAGAGTACAACTAGCTATCAGCCAATTCCAGCGTTTTCACTTCAACAACTCATTGGGTTGTCACTCTACAGGAACTGCTCTTTCATCAAAGTAGGGATATTGGCTATGACTCAATACTTCAGTCTCTAACTCAGAAGTCATGTTAAATATATAAAAATGTAAAAACAGATAGTAAGAGTTTCTATAGCTATTTTTAAAAGAAAATAGTTTTTTTTTAAAAAGTGCACATTGGCCCAAAGAAAGTGGGTCTGAGGAATTAATAATGGAAAATAAGGAAATGGCAGATGAATTAAACAGGCGTTTTGCATCAGTCTTCACTATGGAGGATACAAATAACATGCCAGAAGTGGCTGTAAATCAGGAACTGGGAACGGAGAAACTCAAGAAAATTACAATCACCAGGGAAGTGGTACTGAACAAAGTTGGAACTGCAGGTTGACAAATCGCCAGGTCCTGATGGACTTCATCCTAGGGTCTTAAAATAAGTGGATCGTGTGATAGCTGATGAGTTGGTTTTAATTTTCCAAAATTCTCTAGATTCAGGGAAGGTTCCATTAGATTGGAAAATAGTGGATGTGACTCCTTCATTCAAAAAGGGAGGGAGACGGAAAAAAGGAAACGACAGGCGAGTACTACTAGCTTAACATCTGCCATTGGGAAAACGTTAGAAGCTATTATTAAAGATATTATAGCAGGGCACTTAGATAAATTCAAGGTAATCAGGGAGAGTCAACATGGTTTTGTGAAAAAGAAATCACGTTTAACCAATTTATTAGAGTTCTTTGAAGAATTAACTTGTGCTGTGGGTAAAGGGGAATCGGTGGATGTTGTGTACTTTAGATTTCCAGAAGGCATTTGGTAAAGTGTCACATCAAAGATTATTGCAGAAAATAAAATCTCATGGTGCAGGGAGTAAGTAACATGTTGGCATGAATAGAAAATTGGCTAGTTTATAGGAAACAGAAAGTAGGCACTTTATGGATGACATGCTATAACAAGTAGTCTACCACAGGGATTAGTGCTGGGGGCACAACGTTTTGCAATTATATAAATGGATGAAAGGATTGAAGGGATGGTTGCCAAATTTGCTGATGACACAAAGATAGGTAGGAAAATAAGTTGTGAAGCACGTCCTTTGAAGGAAAGCAAGTTGTGAAGGGGACATATGGAGGCTACAAAAGAAATAGATAGGTTAAGTGGATGGGCAAATATCTGGTAAATGGAGAATAATATGGGGAAATTAGAAATAGTCCATTTTGGCAGAAAGTACAAAAAAGAAGCTTCTCATCGAAATGGTGAGAGATTGCAGAGCTCTGAGACTCAGAGGGATCTGGGTGTCCTAGTGCATGAATCACAAAAGTCTAGTATACAGGTACAGCAAGTAATCAGGAAAACTAATAGAATGTTGTTGTTTATTGCAAGGGGAATTGATTACAAAAGTAGAGAGGTTAAACTTCAGTTGTACAGGCCATTGGTGAGACCTCATTTGGAGCACTGTGTACAGTATTGTTCCCCTTATTTAAGGAACGATGTAAATGCATTGGAAGCAATTCAGAGAAGGTTTATGTCATAACCCCCCATGGGGAAACCTTCATTGATCTCCCTGTGGGACACATGGGGCTGGATTCTCCGTTTGGGAGACCATGTGCTGAAGCTGGCATGGGAACGGTGGCGTTTTATGACCGAAGAAACGGTGAGAAACGGCCACCGATCCTCCGTCTGGTGGTGGGGGGGCTAGCAGGCATGCAGCATAGAGCTCCCAGCTCGAGCTGTGGTATAGCTGGAGAAATGCCAGGTCTGTGGCTGTGCATGTGCAACGTGGCTGCCTGCAGCGGCTGCGCCGTACAACATGGCGTCGGCCGCAAGGTGACCAGGCCTGCCAAATAGTGCTCCCATTTGGCCAGGCTCGCCACCCCCGGACCACCACCCACCAGTGCCCCCAGCCCCCGCCAAAGCCATCCCTGCCCACAGATTGGCTCCCCCCCCCCCCCCGACTGTGGCGGTGTTGGACTTAGTCCGCAGCCGCCATGCTGGGCTCCCGAAAATAAATGGAACACATGCCCCATGCCATCGGCAATTCGGCCCATTGGGGGCTGAGCATCGGAGGGAAAGGCCTCAGGTAACGTCCTGAGGCCGTCCCGATGGCGTGCGACGTACTCGCTGTTTTGGAGGGGGCGGAGCATCGGAAAGACGGCACCGCCCCTGATATCAGCACCAACGGGGATTCTCTGGCCGATCACCAAATGTGATTTTTGCCGTCAGAGACCGGAGAATCCCACCAATGGAGGAAAAGCACCCCAGGTAGGTGCGGACGCCTACCACCTGGGTTCATAATGAGCAAAGGTTAAAAGCAGACCCAGATCAGGGCCTGGTGAGAGAAGTCCCCTCCAGCCACGACTGTATTGGAAGTGAGATGCTGGGTTGTGCAGACCATTGTAAATACTTGTAAATAAATCTATCTTACGTCTACCATCAGCCTGATACAGAGGAGATAGGAGCAGGAGGAGGCCTTTTGGCCCTGAGAGCCTGCTCCGCCATTCATCACGATCATGGCTGATCATCCTCTGTGGAACTCTGTGGAGAGTTGGAACTCAATAGTCTAATCCTGCTTTCTCCCCATAGTCTTTGATCTCATTCTCCCCAAGTGCTATATCTAGCCGCCTCTTGAATATATAGTTCCGGGAAGGAAGTGCAAACTCCAGCCAGTCACCCGAAGCCGGAATTGAACCCGGATCCCTGGCACTGTGAGGCAGCAGTGCTGCCCACCACAACCTCCTACAAGATGAGGAGAAATGTTTTCTCTGAGAGCTGTGAATCTTTGGAACTCCCTTCCTCAAAGGGCGATGGGAGCAGAGGGTTGGATTTTTCAGCCCTGCCCATCGCCCAGATCATCCGGTCCCACCGAAAGTCCATGGAGATTTGGCTGGGCTGCTGAATATCCGGCAGTGGATCCCGCCATGACAGGACTGGGAAATCCCTGCCAGTCTTTAAATATATTCAGGGCAGAGCGAGATTCTTGATAAGCAAGGGGGTGAATGGTTATTGGGGTATGTGGGAATCACATCAGCCATGATCCTATTGAATGATACAGCAGGTACAAGGGGCCAAGTGGCCTACATCTGCTCTTATTTCATTTGTTTCAAGTCCCACTCCAATGATCTGAGTGCATGATCCAGGCTGGCACTCCAAGCACACTACTGGGGCAGTGCTGCACTATCAGAGGAGCTGTGTTTTCTATGAGACATTAAGCCAAGGTCCAATCTGTCCTCTCAGGTGGATGCTAGAAATTGCATGGTATACTTGAAGAGGAGAAATGAAGTTCTCCCCTTTTATCCCTCAAACATCACCAAAACCTATCATCCGCTTAGTACCACATTACATTTTTCTGTGGGATCTTGCTGTGTGCAATCTGACTGCTGTGTTTCCGACATTAAAACAATGGCTACACTTCAAAAGTGGTAAATTTTCTGTAAAGCATTCTGGGGATTAATTAAGGCAAGTCCTTGTCTTCAATGTTATTGACGTTACTCCTATTTTCCCACCCATGTAGTCACAGAGGAACAGGAGCTCTGGTAAGTTTCCCTGCCTCCTTTTTCTTGGGCGTTTGTTCAATGCACTGATCACTCTTTAAGCACCAATCCTAAATTTGCTTTTTGCAAGTTGGAATCTCATGGAATCACAGAATGGTTACAGCATAGAGGGAGGCCATTTGGCCCATTGAATCTGCCCTGCCTCTCCAACTGAGCAATTTGCTTCGAGTCACACCCCAGCCTTCTCCTTGTGACTTGGTCTAATCTGCCTTTGCAAATAATAATCCAATTTCCTCCTAATGCTTTGAGTGACCCTGCCTCAATCTAGTTCTCAGTGCATTCTGGATCCTAAGCATGTGCTATGTGAAAAGGTTTTACCTCATGTCTCCAACTACAAAAGTTGCATCTTTTGCCAACTACCTTAAACCTGTGTCCTGTTCTCGATCCTTCCATCAATGGGGACACTTGCTGCCTATCTAATCTGTCTACAATTTTGTAGAAGTCTGTCAAATCTCCTCTCACCCTCCTCTTCTCCAAGGAAAACAGTTTCAATCTCCAATCTATCTACCTCACTGAAGTTCCTTATCCCTGGAACCATTGCCATAAGTCCTTTCTGCTCTGTATAATGCTCTCACATCTTTCCTAAAGTGCGGTACCCAGAACTTGGACTCTGTTGTCTGTCCACGGGTCAAAGTAGGGTTTTGGATTAACCTTTCCCATGCAATTTAACATCTTTTATCATCTTTACCATGTATCCTTTGCTGTTATCACCTACCAGATGAATACAAAGGGAATGTAAATGGAAGTGATTAAGGCTAAGAAGGGTGCTGATAGTGGCATATAGAGATTAGAATGTGTAACTGGCAGAACAATGGTAAGCAGTGTGTCAAAGATGAGGGAAAAACAAATCAATGGAAGAAATGAAAATGAATTGATAGAAATCAAATGGGGTGAAGGTAGAGGAGAGAGCTCACAGTCTGAAGTTGTTGAACTCATTGTTAAGTCCAGAAGGCTGTAATGTGCCTAATTGGAAGATGAGGTGCCATTCCTCCAGTTTGTGCTGGGCATCTTTGGAACATTGCAGCAGGCCAAGGACGGACATGTGGACATGGGAACAGGGCGGTGAGTTGAAATGGCAAGCAACAGGAAGGTCTGGGTCCTGCTTGTGAACGGATCAATGGTGTTCTGCAAAGCGATCACCCGGTCACCCATTTTCACCCTGAGTTCCATGAGGAGAAACTAGGGCGAGTGATTGTATGCTTGGCCAAAGATATAGGCCATGATCTAAAGGCCATGCTAGCCATGGGCACAAATCCTGTAATGGCCACTAAATCCCCCGAGAGAGCCAAAATGGGAATTGAGCCAATGAAATCTCAGTTTGAGATCTTCCCTGACCCCTGCCAGAAAGGGCGTGAACCTGATTTCCATACATTTTAATAAATTAACCTGTACTTACCAGCCTTGACTCTGTAATGTCCGCCCATACCTTCTACTCCCACCCAGCTCCTGTGACGTCAGGCCGGTGCAAATCACGACTGGTTTTAAAAAACAAACATCAGTTGTAATGACCATGCCGGGTGGCGCGGAGGTAAGTATAGTCCCCGGGTGGTGAGGGACATGAAGGGCACTGGCCTCTGGCACTGCCAAGGACTGGCTCTCTGGGAAGCCCCATGGTGGCGCGCGGTTGCCATATGTGTGGTGGGGTGGGGGGAGAGCCCTGATGCCTGTAAGGTGTTGGTGGGGGTGGAGGGAGGGGTGAGGCCCGATGCCTGCAGTGGCAGGGGGAGTGGGTGAGGGGAGGGGATGGTGTTGGCATTGCGGGTGAGGGGAGTGTGCGCCTGTGCTTGGGGGGATCCAGTTTTCTTGGAGGGGGAACGCTCTCTAAAAAGGATGCACGATCATGGGATTCCTGGCCTTGCCAGCATCTTTAGGGCACGCCCCTCCAGCTGACTGTCTGATTCCCACTTCCCATTTTAAAATGCACAGAGTGTTGTTCAATACGGTGAGGAAAGCCAGCTGGGAAGCTTGAGAGCTACACACCAGTTTTCTCTTCTGAGCCGATACACTTCATTTTTGGGAAGATTCCGCCCATAGTTTTTAAGGAATGTCTTAGAGGGGGAGAGGGCCTTAGAGCAGAGGTGGTTGAAAGCATGGCAGCTGATGGTGGAATGATGAAAGTTGGGGATGAGAAAGAGGCCAGAAATGGAGAGATCTCAGTGGGAGATTACAGAGATGGGGAGAGAGAGAGGGCAAAGCTATAGAGGGATTTGAGCATGAGAATGGGAACTGTTACTCTTGCTGTGTTTCATTTGAATGCTGCTTGGCAATAAAGAGGAGTTTCAAGGTCTACACAAGTATAAACTGAAAAACAAAAAAAGAATAATGAATAATCAGCACCTTTGAGCCAGGAACCACATTAGGCATGTTGAGTGCCTTTGTGAGGTAAATGGGGATTCATTTCATAATATATGAAGATTAATTGTAGTTAATTTTTGCTTTCTCGGTACTTTGGTGGTTGCTTTGCTTCTACAAGATTGACCTAATGATCTGACTCTCTGTGGTCTGTGCATGAGGTTAATGTGTGGGGGTGGATATTCATGTAGTATCTTGCTGCAGCAATGGGAGGATAATTAGAATGGAATGTTTCATTATCGCTGCAGTTTTGTCACAGGATACATAGAGAGAGGCCTGTTAATAAGAGTTACCACAGCTCAGTGGTAATATTCTGGCCTCTGAGTCAGGATGGGTGTGTGTGTTCAAGACTCACTCCAGGTCTTCAGTACATAATTAAGCTGTCAGTTTTGGTTGAAAGATCTGACCATGTTGTGTCTGTGAATGTTATTACATTTACCATATAAAGGTTGGGTCCCCTGAGGTTCAGCAATTTTGTTCTTGGCTTTGTGCCAACAACTGTTAGGTGAGAAGTCCTGAAAACCATGAGCTCCAGTCTCCCTCACCTCAACCTTCATCCCCCAGTTTCCGCAATCACCGCCCCTCATTCAGTCTCCCACTCTCCCGCCCCTCATTCAGTCTCCCACTCTCCCGCCCCTCATTCAGTCTCCCACTCTCCCGCCCCTCATTCCGTCTCCCACTCTCCAGCCCCTCATTCAATCTCCCACTCTCCCGCCCCTCATTCAGGCTCCCACTCTCCCGCCCCTCATTCAGGCTCCCACTCTCCCGCCCCTCATTCAGTCTCCCACTCTCCCGCCCCTCATTCAGTCTCCCACTCTCCCGCCCCTCATTCAGTCTCCCACTCTCCCGCCCCTCATTCAGTCTCCCACTCTCCCGCCCCTCATTCAGGTTCCCACTCTCCCGCCCCTCATTCAGGCTCCCACTCTCCTGCCCCTCATACCGTCTCCCACTCTCCCTGACCTTCTTTCACAGCTTCCCATTCTCCCCCAACCTCATTCTTCAGTTTCCCCCTCAATTTAACGAACATCCCCAGGTTCCCTCTCCTTCCCACCTGTATACCCCAGTCTCCCTCGTTACAATATTTAAAGTTAGGGTAGATTTGTAATGTGCAACACCATCAGTTGTAATGTCCACAGAAAACCACATTGCCTTTGTGCATCGTCAGCTGGTCGAGAGAGTCTGACAGGGACAAGGGAGATGTGTAAGACACTGAAAATCATTACTGGGAAATTGGATATCTCCACCAAAAAGCTGGCAATGGGTCAAATGATGTCTTTCTCTGCTGTTACCATTCTATAATTTAATGGTCATTCTATAATTTAATGGACACCAGGGAGAAGACTAGAAATGAAAGATAATGTTGAGCTTATATGCCACCATGGGCAACAAAGTAGAAATAGGCAATTACAGACCCATTAGTCCCATTTCCATTCTGTGTGAAATAATGGAATTAATCATCAACATAGAACCATAGAATTCTTACAGTGCTGAATGAGGCCATTCGGCCCATTGTGTCTGTACCAACCCTCTGGAAGAGCACCCTCCCTGGGCCCAGTCCCCTGCCCTACCCCTGTAACCCCATAACCCCAACCTACCTGCACATCTGTGGACACTAGGGGCAATTTATCATGGCCAATTCACCTAAACTGCACATCTTTGAACTGTGGGAGAAAACTGGAGCACCCGGAGGAAATTCACGCAGACATGGGAAGAATGTACAAACTCCACACAATCAACAAAACCCGGAATTGAACCTGGGTCCCTGGCGTTGTGAGGCAGCAGTGCTAACCCACACCTTGTGGACCCAGAAAGAATGAAGATTACACGCAGGAGATTTTGGTCCAGGACCAGTAGAAACCATTTTACACTGAGGGTTGTGAGGCTGAGCAATGGACAACTGGAGCTAATGATTGAAGCAGAGACCACGTAATGTAGATAAGATACCACATTTCTGTTTGTGGGAGTATGATGTCCATTGCTCAGCATCACTACCCTGGGGGATTTTCACAGTAACTTCATTGCAGTGCTATTGCAAGCCCACTGGTGACATTAATAAAGATTATTAAATTATTATTATCATAGTGCATTTTTTCTCTGAATTGGCATTGCATCACTCACATTGGTTATGAGTTTGGGCTGCAAAAGAGCCTGAGCAGCAGGAATTGTGGTCCTGATGCTGCTGGAGAATAATCGTTGTGCTGATGAGGGTGGGCCCTCATCATGTTTCGTCGGCCATGGCATGTTTCATAGGCCGAGGAGTGCAGCATAGTAATCTGTGTGGTGCCGAGCACATTTCACGAGAAGATGCTTCGCTGAGCGTATCGCCGGTTACATCAGGAGGTTGGACTGTGGGTATAGGGGGCGGCTCATGATATGCTCAAAGTCCTATGTATGTGCAAAGTTACTCAATTCAATGGAGATGAATTGGTGAGCATTGCCTGTCCTGATTATCTGAGGGATGCTGTTTGTGGAAATGTGGGTCTTGAGCTCAATGGTGACTGTGTTACTCGTCATGTTTGGCAAGTAGTCGAATTCAAATCACCCAGAATATGAGTCGATGAAGACTGAATGTTGTTTACCATTCAATTGAAGAAAGGGCAGTATGGTATCACAGTGGTTACCACAGCGCCGAGGTCCCAGGTTTGAACCCGGCCCTGGGTCACTGTCTGTGTGGAGTTTGCTCATTCTCTCTGGGTCTGCGACGGCTTCGCCCCCACAACCCAAAGATGTGCAGGGTAGGTGAATTGGCCACGCTAAATTGCCCCTTAATTTAAAAAAAATTGGCCACGCTAAACCCATTCAATTGAAGATATCAGCTGAAGTGAATGACCTTGGGAGGTCCAGCACCTCATGTAGGTGCAGCAGTTCTTAGGCTTGATGAGGCCGTCCCTGAGCCAAGCCCACTCCCAATGTCTGCCAATTCCCCCCCCCCCCCCCGCCCCCCGCCCTCTGCGACCAGTCCAGTCCAGTCCACCCATCACACCGTTCTCACAGAGCACCGAGGCAGGTTGTAACAGTCTGAACAGGTTTTTAATGTGACTACATATATACAGATACGTGCCCTAGCCCCAATCACTAAACTGTTCCCTGCACCTGTGCCAAATGAACTGGTATCTAACACTGTATCTAGTTGGATCCCCAGACGGGACAGCAGAAGTGGAGGTGGCCTGCTGTGATTCCTGCCCTGTGACCTGGGTCCCCGTTGGTGGGTGTCTTCTGGGGGTACTGGGCTTGAATGAGCCCGGCCGCTGCTCGGGTGTCCCAGGTGGTGTGGTGCCCCCCTGTTCTGCCCACTGCCCACCAGATGCACTAGGAACAGGAGGGGTGAGTCCGAGGTGCACCGGTGTTCTGGCAGGCGTCCTTGTGGGAGACACCGGCACAGGCTCCATCACCTCCTCCTCTCCCGGGTGCCTAATGGTCCTTTAGCTACTCCATGGGACTGGGATGTGAGTGGAGCTAACCCGCTGAGGCTCCCCAACCACCTGGCGCTGCCAGTTCTGGAGGCCCACTCTGGTCTTGATCAGGGACTGCATGCTTGCGACTGTGGAGCACAGGGAGTGGACCACCTCGATCTGGGATTGTGCTACATCACCCATTGACTGTGCCATTACCTTCTGGGTCTGTGCCATATCAGCCAATGACTGGGCCACCTCCCTCTGCGTCTGTGCCACGTCGGCCAGCTCTTGGGCAATACTGCTGATGCTACCAGCCATGGCCCGCTGTGACTGGGCCACACTCAGGCGCGCCGCTCCAATGTCCAGGTGGCTCTGGCACATGGCTGCCTGTGAGAGGGAAGCCCTGTCCTGGACCTAAGTCACCGCCTGCACAGAATGCTTCAGGCCTTGGACATGCTTATCCGTAGCCACAACCCTCGCCGTTAAGGCCTCCACCATGGATGCCACCCGTGTGGTGTTGGCCTGGGTGGCACGCATGGCTGGCAACACCTCCTGCTGCTGCACGGGGTTGGACTCCCCCACCTGCTCCTGCAGGTACTGGATGCTCGCCGACAATCCCTCATATAGTCTACAAGTTTACTGACGATATGACCATAGTGGGCCGGATCTTGAATAACGACGAGTCAGAATACAGGAGGGAGATGGAAAACTTAGTGGAGTGGTGTAGCGACAACAATCTCTCCCTCAATGTCAGCAACACTAAAGAGCTGGTCATTGACATCAGGAAGCAAAGTACTGTACACACGCCTGTCAGCATCAACGGGGCCGAGGTGGAGATGGTTAGCAGTTTCAAATTCCTAGGGATGCACATCTCCTCAAACCTGTCCTGGTCCACCCATGTCGACCCCACCACCAAGAAAGCACAATGGCGCCTATACTTCCTCAGGAAACTAAGGAAATTTGGCATGTCCACATTAACCCTTACCAACTTTTACAGATGCACCATAGAAAACATCCTATCTGGCTGGATCACAGCCTGGTATGGCAACTGCTCGGCCCAGGACCACAAGAAACTTCAGAGAGTCATGAACACCTCCCAGTCCATCACACGAACCTGCCTCCTCTCCATTGACTCCATCTACACCTCCCGCTGCCTGGGGAAAGTGGGCAGCATAATCAAAGACCCCTCCCACCCGGCTTACTCACTCTTCCAACTTCTTCCATCGGGCAGGAGATGCAGAAGTCGGAGAACACACACGGACAGACTCAAAAACAGCTTCTTCCCCGCTGTTACAAGACTCCTAAGTGACCCTCTTATGGACTGACCTCATTAACACTACACCCTGTATGCTTCATCCAATGCCGGTGCTTCTGTAGTTACATCGTATACCTAGTGTTGCCCCATTATGTATTTTCTTTTATTCCCTTTTCTTCCAAAGTACTTAATGATCTGTTGAGTTGCTTGCAGAAAAATACTTTTCACTGTACCTTGGTACACTTGACAATAAACAAATCCAATCCAAACCCTAGCTCTGCGACTGCATCTCCACAATCAATGGGACTGTCTGTTCCAGAAGCCCAAAAGCCTCTAGTCCCTAGGGTTCACCAACCCTCCGACGATCCACCCCCTTGAGATTTCTTACCTCCACCTGATGTATCAAGCAGATGTGTGGTGAGCACCAGAGACTTTCTTCACTGAAGTGCCCAGGTGAGTGTCTCTGGAGTGGTGGTGGATTTACACGTTCTCTCCGTGTCCGCGTGGGTTTCCTCCGGGTGCTCCGGTTTCCTCCCACAGTCCAAAGATCTGCAGGTTAGGTGGATTGGCCATGCTAAATTGCCCGTAGTGTCCAAAAGGTTAGGTGGGGTTACTGGGTTACGGGGATAGGGTGGAGCTGTGGACTTAAGTAGGGTTCTCTTTCCAAGGCCTAGTGCAGGCTCGATGGACTGAATGACCTCCTTCTGCACTGTGTGTTCTGTTATTCTATGTTGGAGACAGCTGTGACAGGAAATCGGTATCAACATCGAACTCGAGCTCCAGGCTGCCCTGGGTTCCGGGCATATGGATCGGAGTCGGTGTCATCATCGCTGCTCGGCTACTGGGGTTCAGGGTGAGGCTGGGGGGCGAGGGACACTAGAAGGGCCCCCCCCATCACCAGCGGTTCCTGCAGGAAACATGACAAGACGCATGATTGGATCGTGGGTCAGGGGGTAGTGAGTGTGTGGAGGTCGTGTGAGGGTGTTGTGGGTGAGGGTGGGACTAGTGAGGGTGGTGTGAGGTTGGCGTGGTGGGGAGGGCGTGGGGGTGAGGGTGGTGTTGGGGGGTTGGCACACATGGCACGGGTGACTGCAATTCAGTGGGGTCTCACTTCCTCGCCCGAGGCTGATCTCCACCCCGGCGACTGCCCTTTTCCCAGGCCCACCGACCACGTCCAGGGTCTGCTGCTCTGCCTGGGTGAGCATGTCCTGTGGTCCCCCTTCAGTTTTCTCCCGCTTCCTGCAGTAATGAGCGGCCTTCTCCTGGGGGAGTGGAAATGCACAGTGTTAGAAGCACAGTCTGGCGCTTGCAGCCAGGGGGTGGGTAGCTGGTGGCTTCAGTGGCTAAGGCAATTGGGCATGGCGGCCGGTATGGATGCCAACCGTGCTCCGAGTGAGGCGGTGGGTGGGGTTACAGGTGTGTGGGACACAGGTTAGTGTCAGGGGCACAGTGCTGCATACTCACCCTGGCCACCCTGAGGAGCTTGTGCAGTTTTTTACGGCACTGCAGCCTGGTCAGGATGGTGTTGCTCACGGCGCTGACTGCGTCTGCCGAACGGCAGCGGCTGGCAATCTCCTTCCCGGGCCGGGGTACAAGGTGGCCAGTCTCACCTCCATGGCGTCCAGGAGGGTCTCAAACTTGGCATTGGTGAATCGTTTGGCCATTCTCCTTGCTGCCATCTTGTTGGCTGGGATGGTGTGTGTGGGGAGTGAAGTGAATATATGTGGCTGCAGCTTGTCAGCCTCCTGAGTGTCAATCGTGAATTCGGCAAATCCGGCACCATTTCCCATTGGAATCAAGTGTATTCCATGTGGGGTCGGTGCCAGCCCCTTAATAGTCGCTATATCGGTCCAGCACCGTGTTAAGGGCCAGGATTTTGAAAACTCCAAAGTATATCATGGAGTTCACCTGACTGAGAACTGTTTATCGAATTTGGCTAGGATGAGCACAAGAACCTGCCTCTCAGGTATTATTCAGTAGAGGTCTTAGATGTTTTTAGTCAAAAAGAACAAACTTTATTCTACAAATTTAGTTAACATTTGTCTCACCACACACATACAAGAATTTTATCAACTACAAGCATAAATACCCCACACAGCTACAGTAACCCTGAATGAGTCCCCCTTAACTGTTCTAATTTAATAACAAGATCCAAGTAAAGAAACAGAACCTGTTTTCAAAGGTGTGACCATGCACATGGCATTCTTACTGGTATAAGACTTGGTGTGGATGCTCTTGTTTCTTTTCCAAATAGAAGGTTTGAATTTCTTCCAGAAAGCAATTATCTCTTTTAAGTTATCAAGCAGCCTGGAAACAGCTTTTAAAATAGAGAAACCTTTCTTTCAACCTGGGCAGTACAAACCAGTCCAAACTCAAAGCGAAAGTAAAGTCAAACGCGAACGTAGGGCAGCACGGTGGTGCAGTGGGTAGCACTGCTGCCTCACAGCCCTGAGGTCCCAGGTTCGATCCCGCTCTGGGTCACTGTCCGTGTGAAGTTTGCACATTCTCCCCGTGTTTGTGTGGGTTTCGCCCCCACAACCCAAAGATGTGCAGAGTAGGTGGATTGGCCACGCTAAATTGCCCCTTAATTGAAAAAAAATTGGGTGCTCCAAATTTATTTTAAAAAGCGAAAGTAAACTCACAGAGCCACAGCCCAGCTCCACACAATGACATCACTGAAGCAATTTGATAAGACAAAAGCATTTCTTAAAGGAACGCTCACATGACACCTCCCCCAAGAAAAAAAAAACCATCAACTACAAAGATGGTTTCATTTTTCATCTTTTCACTTGCCCATTAATAACAATTGTCAATAAAACTACACTTTTTAAACAAAAACAAAACAGGCAAATATTTTCAATAATACAGTCCATTTTAGTTCTTCTTCTTCCACCATTGGACCTGCTTCTCTTCATCACATTCATGACAAAGCATCAGCTATCATATTTTCACACCCTGCCACATGTATAATTCTTAAATGAAATGGCTGCAACAATAAACTCCATCGAAACAGTCTGGCATTGTTATTCCTGAATCGCTCCAAAAACGTCAGTGGATTATGATCAGTATATGTAATTGTTACAGACGAATTGTTGGTAACATAAATGCTAAAGTGTTGCAAAGCCAGCACCAAGCTCAAAATCTCCTTTTCAATTGTTGAATACTTCCTCTGGTGATCATTCAATTTCTTGGAAAAATATCTAATAGGCCGCTCTATTCCTTCATCGTCTTTTTGCAACAGCACCGCACCTACGCCCACATCCCTTGCATCGACAGCCATCTTGAATGGTTTTGTGTAATTTGGGGTGGCCACCACAGGAGCAGTGGTTAACACAACCTTCAGGCCATCAAATGCCTGTTGACACTCTGGCATCCACTGAAATTTGCTGCACTTCCTCAGCACGTCCGTCAGTGGAGCAACCACGCTGCTAAAATTCGGCAAAAGATTACAGGAAACCAACTCATGCCAAGAAATCGCATTATTTCCCTTCATGTCGAGGGTATTGGAAACTCCCCAATAACTTTTGTTTTTACATCCTGTGAGACCATTTGTCCATGTCCAATTGTATGGCCAAGGAACATGATTTGGGCTTTTCCAAACTCACTTTTGGCTAGGTTTACCACCAAACCCGCCTCCTGAAGTCGATCGAATAACTCCATCAGATGCTTCAAATTTTCTTTCCACGTCTGACTAAAAATCACCAGATCGTCACTGTATACCACACAATTGGGTAATCCTGAAATGACTTTGTTAGTTAGCCAGTTTTGCTGTCATAAAAGACCACAATCCTGCCCTGACGTCAACACAGGAACAGAGAATCCCGCCGCTTAGTTTTAATTCAGGATCAAAGGACTTCTATTAGTTACAAAAGCAGAAAATGCCAGGAACACCTAGCAGGCCATCCAGCATCAGTGGAAAATTAAACAGAGTTAACGAGTGACATTTGGCCATTCAATTAGTTCATGGCTGATCTGTATTTTAACTGTACTTTATCTGCACTTACCTGAAGGGGAGCTGATTAGCTCAGTTAACGGGATGGTTAGCGTGTTATATAGAGTAACACGAACAGTGCCGGCTCATTTCCCTTTCTGGTTGAGATTGACTTGGGTCCTGGCTTCTTGTCTTGCCCCTGAGACTGGGAGACCACCACCGACCAACGAACCATAGAGCCAATGACCTGTCCTTAAACAGGGCACATGGGGAATGGAACCTGTCTTAGGTTCCATAATCCTTAATATCCTTGCCTGGCAAAAATCTGTCAATTGAAATTTTCAATTGAGCTTAAACTTCAACAGTTTTTTGCGGAAGTGAATTCTAGATTTCCACTCCCCTTTTTGTGGAGAGGTTCTTCCTGACGTCATCACTGAATGGTCTAACTGCTATTTAAGGTTATCCCCCCTCATTCTGGACTGCCCAGCAGAGAAAATAGTTCCACTCTATCTACCCTATCAAATCCTTTATTCTATGTTTGGGAAACAAAGTTAGTTTTGAGGGATTTTTATTTGTATTGGTAAACATTAGAGATAAGTTAGAGTTTTAATTGGGTTTAGCATGAAGTGGGATCCCAGCATGAATCTAACTACAGGTTTTACCCTCCGATGCATAGAAACATTGGGCAGGATTCTCCAGTCTCCGCCGCCGAAATTGCGTTCGGCGATCAGCCGGACAATCCCCTTTGGCGCTGAAATCAGGGGGTGGCGCCGCTTTTGCGATGCTCTGCCCGAGTACACTGCACGCTGTATGGATGGCCTCAGGATGTCACTTGAGGCCCTCCCCTGATGCTCCACCCCTGATGGGCCGAGTTCCCGACAGCGTGGATCACTCACGCTATTTTATTTCAGGAACCTGGCATGGCAGCTGCGGACTGAGTCCAGCGCTGCCAAAGTCGGCGGGGAGGGGGGGGGGGGGAGGGAGCCAATCTGCGGGCAGGGGGGTTTTGGCGGGGGCTGGGGATACTGATGGGGGTGGTCTGCGGGTGGCGAGCCTGGTCAAAGGGGGGCACTATTTGGCTCACCGGGTCCATGTGCAGCCGGCGCCATGTTGCATGGCGCTGCCACGGTCCCTGCAATTCTCTGGCCATATCCGCAGCTAGAGTGGGGTGCTTTATACTGCGTGCCTGCTCGCCCCCCCCCACCAGATGGAGGGTTGGTGGAGGTTTTGCGCCATTTTTCCGGGTGGAACAGAAGTGTGGCGCGGCGGGACGGAGAATCCAGCTTTTACCTCTTTTTTAAAGAAACATGGAGGAACAGAGTCACAGGACCACTAATTAGTTTAACAACAAGAAAAAAACATTTACTAAGCATAAAAAAATTGAATTCTGATGCCATACTTTTTTACTCCCCACTCAGCTTAGTTCTCAGGTGGGAACCGGAGCACTTAGTCTCAAACACGGAGAGTCCAGTCCATTAAATTAAACTTTGAGAATGTGGAAGTTTTGTTCAAAAGTGTCATTTGGCAAACCCGGTGTGGATTCAGAATGCAAATAGCTGAAGAGGAGCATAATTAGGAAAGAAGATTTTAAA
Source organism: Scyliorhinus canicula (assembly GCF_902713615.1). Taxonomy (NCBI): domain Eukaryota; kingdom Metazoa; phylum Chordata; class Chondrichthyes; order Carcharhiniformes; family Scyliorhinidae; genus Scyliorhinus; species Scyliorhinus canicula. The sequence goes on from NC_052146.1 coordinate 114,772,041, forward strand.
ACTTTTTTGGGAGTGAAATTTGAAAACTCTCAAGTGACAATCATTTGGAGGAGATTTTGAGGGGCATCCATAAACATTCACTTGGGTTCAGAGTGGATGCGTGTATTTGCCCACAGTCATCTGTGTGCTTAAAAGGGACTTTGGGGTTAATGAGACCATTGTAGTTTAAGATGTACTTTGTAATCATATTAATTTTTAAATCTGTGTGCATTTGTTAAGCTGAGTGGGGAGTAAAAAAATATGGCATCAGTAACAGCTGGATTCTCCGTCCTGCCGCGCCACATGTTTGTTCCACCCCGCCAGCGGGATGCTGTGTTATGCCGGCTCGTTAATGGGGTTTCCCATTGTGGGGCAGCCCCAAGCCATTGGGGCTGCCGGCAAAATGGAGCATCCGGCCAGCGGAGAGTCCAGCCCAAAGTTCTTTCTTGGTATCCTCCAGTCCAGTTATAACATCAACTGGGTTTGCAATACAACTTAAACTGTCAATCAAAGACCGACAGAGAAACATTTCCTATTTTTGGATTTATAAACCTTTTGTTCAGCGTGAATATCTCTACCTAACCAAAGATGAGACGGAATTCAGGTCAGTGCTTTGCAACGACCCCATTCTCCAGATTTTTGCAACTATAAGTTGTGGACGGAATTAAGAAATAAAGCTCCGTAGACTTATTTATGACTCTGAATTAAAGCTTTGATCGTGAGAACCCTTGTAACGTGTTGATACTCACCCCAGTCTGATAGAACCAGTAATTACAGGGCTGCCAGAAGACATGGGAGGTTTGCTGTTTGGAACTAATGTTGGCAGGCATGTTCCTGTTGATGCGCTGTCAGGTAGGCTTGCATGTTTCACCCACACGAATATAAGATTGTGCCTTTGATAAAAACAAGATCAAATTGGCTTGTTTGTTCGATTAATTAGCTACAACACTTCCTTCTCAAAACAATGGAGACTCAAACCTTTCCTCTTCTTGAGAACAGAAAAGATGTAAATCTAAATTAGTGTGCTTTTTGCGGAAGTGTGAATAGATGGTTCAACTGTGTCTGATGATGTTCTTTGGAATCCTCTTGTCAAAAACAGCAGCAAGAGAACCTCAGGAACAAGGAGGAATCAGACAACTTTCTGAAGCAAACTGTTTGCAATCTTGCCGTCCTATTGACACTGAGCTAAACACCTGATCTAAAAATTTTTATTACCGAGACTGCCTACTTCCACCTCCATAATATTGCCCAATCTGTTCCTCTGTTTCAGCTCTTGTTATCAATCCCCGAGCCAATAATCCCCTCATCCCACCCACCCTTAATCAGCTCCCAACACTTTGAACACAAAACACCAATGATAAAGAATCATCATTAATCTATACATTCCAAAGTCCAGCCCGACCCCCCCCCCCCCCACTAATGTTCGATGTCATCCAATTTATGAAAATGCATGATGAACAAGGCCCATGAGTTGGAGAACCCTTTCATCCTCTCCCTCAACTCGATCTTTACTTTCTCGAGTGTTAGGAACTCCAGAAGGTCCCCCTGCCAAGCTGAGAAACCGACCTCCACCCCGTTGGACAATCAGCGAGGCGAAGACTTAAGACATCTGCCTTCACACCCGCTTCCAACCCTGGCCGATCTGACACCTCGAATATGGATTCTCGGGGACTTGATTCATGTGAACCACCTTTGAGATTACCCTAAAGACCTCCCCTTTATTATTCTCCAGTTTTAGGCAGGACCAAAACATATGAATGTGATTTGTGCCCCCCCCCCCCACAGCGTTCACAAGCATCCATCAAAGACTCAAAGAGTCGGCTCATCCTCGCCCTTGTGAGATGCACCCTATACACCACCTTCAATTGTATTAACCTCAACCTCGCGCACAAAATTGAGGCATTCACCCTATGAAGCACCTCACACCACAATCCTTGCTCCATGCCCTCCCCCAACTTTTCCTCCCACTTTGCCTTAATCCCATCCTGTGATATCTTGGGCTGGATTCTCCGATTCTGGGGCTATGGCCCCACGCTGGAAAAACTGGAGCAAATCGGCCACCGATTCCCCGTTTGCTGGGGGCTGGCAGGACGGCAGCATAGAGCACCCGGCTCTAGCTGCCGATACAGCCCGGAGAATTGCCGGGTCCATGCCGCGCATGCGCTCGGCATATTTTCTGTACGGTGTTAAAGAAAATTGTACAAAACAGGTAGATAAATGATGATATGTATATCTGAACAAGTTGTGATGATATTGATAATTATACAAAGTCAATTAATTTTTATGAGTCCAATCATTATAAAAAGTCCAAAGTTTAGAAATTTAGTCGGTTAAGTTTCTTTCTTCTTCTGTTATTGAAGAAGAGGTGATGTTGATATTTCAATGTCTTTGTGAACGTCGTCAGTGTTCTTGTGTTTAAGTAACCAACAAGACATCATGAGGTGTTCGAATGGTTGAATCAGTTTTGTTGTCTGACCTGGACTTTTTCCTGTGCTTGCGGTATCGATTCTGTATGTCATCTTTGTTGTCTGACCTGGACTTCTTTCTGTGCTTGTGGTATCCATTCTATATGTCACTTGCCTTGAAAACTGGTTTGCTGCTTTGTTGTGGAACAAACATTAATTCGTTATCATACCATGTTATGTTTGTACTCTTGCCATTGTTTTGGACTGTGCTGTTACATTGTCCTTCATGTGCCGGGTTGTACCATGTTGTACAGGTCATTGTTTCATTGTTGTTGCTTTTGTTGTTTCTGTCGTTGTGTTTGTTGTTTACGTTGTGCTTCTTGTTGTTTTTGTTGTTCCTGTTTTTGTTGTGCTTGTTGTTGTTGTTTTTGTTGTGCTCAATGATTGTTCCTTGTGGATAATTTGAGACATTCTCAAAGTTATTGCTATCAGTGTCCTTTGTGGTACCTGATGGTTCATTGAGCTTTACGACTTGAGGATTGTGAGAATGATCTGATGTTGCATTCATCTTGGTGACATCAGTCATTTCTGGTTCATTTGACTCCTCTTTGATTCCTTGGTGTTCCTCTTCTGGAGCAATTTCTGGTTGATCTGCTTCATCTTTGATCCCTTGGTGCTCCTCTTCTGGAGTCAACGTCATCAAGATTTCAGTCTCTTGTAGTTTGTCAAGAGTAGATAAGGTTTTAATTGATGCGGTCTCACTGGACTCAAGAGTAGTTTTACTTTGGTTGTTGAGTTCTTCTGTACAGACAAGCTGAGACTGTCAGTCTTGCTGTGATCTTGCACATCGTATATGCTGATTGTGACCACTGCGCCACTATTGGCACATACAGTATTTAGACAGTCATTGTCTTCTTGTTGTTCATCAAATAAGGTAGATAGACCTTCATAGTCATCTATTTGTTGTTCAAATGAGCTGGGTAGACTTTCATAGTCTGCTTCTGGTTGCTCAAATAAGGTGGATAGACCTTCATAGTCTTCTTCATACATGGTTGTCGCTGTGGAGTCTTTAATTGCTTCCATTCTGGAGTCTGTCAATGAGCCCTCTGTGGAGGCTTGCGTCACTCTCTAGTGGCGTCTTTCATCACTCTTTGTGTGGAGTCGTGCAGTGCTCTCTCAGTGGAGACGATCAGTGCTCTCTCAATGGAGTCGGTCTCTGTGTGGTGTCGTTTTCTTCTTGGCTATTTGACATGTTGCTGTCATCCAATGTAACAACGATCTGCCATTGCATCATGGTATTGGATACATCTCCCATGAGTAGAGTCATATTGAGCTTTGCAATCGTGCTGCTAATGCTATGATGATCATATCCGAATAACTCAGCCATGTCTGAATAGTATTCTTTGATCAACAAATCATCTTCTGTGGTTTTGGATTTGTTTTTGTGCTCTTCACTTTTAATTACAAATCATCTTCTTTAGTTTTGGATTTGTTAATGTGCTCATCACTTTGGGTGCTGCAAACTGCTTGTTCCAGGGTTCTGCGGAAGTTATTTTCAACTGCTGGTTGAAGTTCAGGCAATGTTGTGCCTTTTAAGGTAACATTTTTGGGTTTTGTACCTTTGTGATTTTTGGACATTTCAACTTTAAATGGGCATGGTCTGAGTCTTCTGATGTCATGATGCTCGTGACATCATGCATACTAATCGATTGTGCATGCGCAAATCGATCATCGGGCTTTGTGCGCAAGCCGCGCATGTGCAAATTGATCTTCAAACTGTGCTCGATCTTTTTTCAACTGCGCTGCGCGGCTTCGGTTTCCTTGTGTACTTACAGATATGCAGATCACTGCAATCTCTTCCAACAGTGTGGGGGGTGGTGCAATTGGAAAGCTCTGTACCTCCTTCCTGGCAAAATGTCGGGCCTGCATATATCTAAACATCTCCCCCTGTCCCAACCCATATTTCTCCCCCAGCTCCTCCAACTTCGCAAATCGGTCTCCCAGAAACAAATACTTTAATACAATAACTCCCTTCGACTCCCATCTCCGAAAATTCCCATCCCACTTCCCAGGTTCAAATCTATGATTCCCTCAAATCAGCATTTCCCTTCACCTACACACAACAACCTAAAGTGCTGGTGCAACTGCTTCCAGATCCTGAGCGTCGCCACTGTAGTGATGTGCATCACTGTACACTACATCTCAGTAACCACTAGAGGGAGCACCAGAGGTGTATATATACATAGACAAACAGGAAGTCAACAGACTTTTCACAGGAACGGCAGCTGGTGAGCAGGACACAGACAAGCAGTTCAGATGTAACATAGAATAAGCGCTGGAGAGAGAACAAATTCATAGAAATAAAGCATCTACTTCAACTGTAAGACTACAAGCTTTATTCAGACACAAGGAATAATATAACCACCACCACTGGACTCCCTGAGTATTTCCCTGGGGCTTATCGATTTCTTTGGGGAAGACTAAACTGTTAGCCCATTCAATAAGGGCGGGGGTTTAGGCAATAAGGGGGGCAGCGGGGAAGTTAGGTTATTTTTGTCTAGTTTAAGCGGGAACTGTGAGAGATGGAGGGGGGGGGGGTTGTTACACAATGAATTATGTTTACATCTGTATTTGTATCTTTTGTTGTTATAAAACCCTAAATGCCTTAATAAAACGTTTGTTAAAAAAGAGTATTTCCCTGGGGCCATCGGGGGCGGCGCTGTTGCCAATGCCCTCAGCCCCGACCCCCTGCACAGACTCTCCTCCAATCTAACACAGTGGGAGTCTCCCCCTCTCACCCAGCCTCACCCCTTCTCAGCATTCACTGCCCAGTAATAATACAGTCAATTCAGGAGACCTATCCCCCCCCCCCGATTGCCGTCCTCTCTGCAACAGCACCTTCCTAATCCTGGCCACTTTCCCACCCAAATGAACGAGGGAATCATCTTTTCTACTTCCTTAAAAAACGCCTTTGATAAAAAGATCGTCAGGCACTGAAAAATGAACAAGAACCGCAGCAGTATATTTATCTGAACTGCCTGCACCCGACCTGCCAGCGACAGATCCGCTTTCACCCTCCCCACCAAACTAGTAATGTTATATCTACAGAGCCACCCCCAATTTCATGCCACCTGCACCCCCAGGCATCTAAAGTGGGTCGTCGCCCTACGGAATGGCAGCACCCCCCCCACCCCTGCTCCCATCCCCGACCGGGACACCACAAAATATTCACTTTTGTCTAAATTTAGTTTATACCCTGAGAAAGACCCAAACACTCGAAGCAGCTCCAATATACCACCCATCGACGCACTTGGTTTCGATACATACACTAGCAAGTTGTCTACGCACAAAGATACCCTATGCTCCACCCCCACCCCGCACTATCCCCCTCCACACCCCCAAACTTCTCAAAGCGATTGCCAAAGGCTCGATCGCAAGCGCAAACTACAGGGGGGATTTAGGACACCCCTGCCTGGTCCCTCGATTTAGAGCAAAATACTCAGAATTCATAGAATTCATAGCGGACACTCGCCCTTGGCTCCCTGTAAAGTGATCTTACCCACTCCACAAATCGCGGCCCAATCCAAACCGCTCTGAAACCGCCATCAAATATCTCCACTCTATCCGGTCAAACGCCTTCACGGCGTCCAGCACCACTGCTACCTCTGTCTCCCTCCCCTCTGCCGGTGCCATAACTACCCCCTATAATGAGGTCTGATCCTCCTTTCCCAATCTCGGATATTCCAAACCATCCTGGAATTCATGCATTCCCTGATCCTCCCCCAGTGGTTCCGACCAAGCCAACCTCTCATAGAACTCCTCAAAACCCTATTAATCTCGTCCGGAGCCACCAGCAACTTCCCTGCCCAATACTGCACCTGAACAATTTCCCTCCTCGCTGCCTCCCTCCGAAGTTTAAAAATAAAAATTTTTATTCTCCTCCTTTTTCACATTTTCTCCCAAATTTACACCCAACAATAAACAACAATCAGTAACGAATGTAATGTCAATCCCCATATCAATAACAACGATCCCACCAAACCCCAGACATTAACCCGCATGTTGACATAAACAAATGACAAAAAGGAATCAAGAATCAGCCATAGTCACCATTAACACATACAGTCCCCCGCCCCCAACCCTCCCAACCGCCCCCCCCCCCCAACTAATGATCATTGTCATCCAATTATTGAAAGTGCATAATGAATAATGCCCATGAATTGTAGAACCCCTCTGTCCTTCCCCTCAGTTCAAACTTAACCTTCTCAAGAGTTAAGAATTCCAACAGGTCCCCCCGCCACGCCAGGGCACAGGGTGGAGAGGTTGTTCTCCATCCCAACAGGATCCGCCTTCGGGCAATCAACGAGGCGAAGGCTACAACATCTGCCTCCGCACCCGTTTCCAACCCCGGCTGGTCTGACACCCCGAATATGGTCTCCTGAGGGCCCGGGTCGAGTTTCACGTGCACCATTTTAGAGATTACCCTCAAAACCTCCATCCAGTAATCCTCAGCTTTGGACAGGACCAAAACATATGAACGTGATTTGTGGGCAGCCTCCCCTCAACGTTCACACGCATCTTCTACCCCCTCAAAAAGCCGGCTCATCCTCGCCGTTGTGATGTGTGCTCTGTATAAGCACCTTCAGCTGTATCAGCCCCAACCTCGCACACGAGGTGGAAGCGTTCACCCTCCTCTCTCTGAAGTTGACTTGCCAGCATACTTCCCACCTTCTCTCCATACTCACAAACCGCTCCCTCTGCCCGCCTCAATTGGCGCACCGCCTTCTTTGTGGACAGCTGGCCAAAACTTGCCTGCAACTCCTTCCTCTTTTCCAACAATACTGGATCCACATCCTCTGCATACTTCCTGTCCACTCAGCTCTTGTTATCCTTACTCAATTTGCTTTATCCCGAGATCCACCTATTCCAATGTTGTTGCGGCTGGCCTTTGAACTTGCACCCTCCATAAATTTGACCTCACTTGAAGTTCTGCTGCTCATATCCTGCATCCAGTCCTCTTCATCTACCATTCATTCAACCTATAGTGGATCCCAGTCTGTCAATTGATTGTCAATTTCTCATCCTTGTTTTCAACTCCCTCTATAACCTCTCCTCTCCACATTTCCGTGACATTCTCTCACTATACTACCTTCCAAGATCTCTGTTTTATTCCAATACTGGTCCCTTGGGGATCCCTGATTTTAATCATCCCACCATTGTGGACATGACTTCAGCTGCTTCAGCCTAAGTTCTGGAAGTCCATCCCAAAAGATCACTGCCTCTATTTACCCTTTAAGACAATAATTAAATCTTTGACTAAACCTTTGGTCTCCTATACTAATGTATCCAAATATTTATTGGTGCCAAAGTTTGTTGAATGACACCCCTGTGAAACACCTCGGGACATTTGACCTCACTAAAGGAGCTGTATAAATGCAATTTCATTGTTTTTTAAAATAAATTTAGAGTACCCAATTAATTTTTCCCAATTAAGGGGCAATTTAAGCATGGCCAATCCACCTAGCCTGCACACCTTTGGGTCATGGGGGCGAAACCCACGCAAACACGGGGAGAATGTGCAAATTCCACACGGACTGTGACCCAGAGCCGGGATCGAACCTGGGACCACGGTGCCGTGAGGCAGCAGTGCTAACCACTGTGCCACCGTGCTGTCCTAAGGTCTGACCATTTCTGACCTGCTCTCTCAGAACAAATCACTAATTGTTGTCAGCCAGAACACTAGGCTGGATTCTCTGGTCGCTGATGCCGAAATTGGCGAACGGCCGGAGATTCGGGGGCAGCCCGCTTTCCTGATGCTCCGCCCCCTCCAAAGCAACGTACTCACATGCGTGATCTCATCCGTCGGAAACCTGGTGTGGCGGCTGCGGACCCAGTCTAGCGGCGCCACAGTCAGGGGAGGGCCGATCCTCGGGTAGGGGGGACATCATTCGGGGCTGGGGGCACTGTGTTGGGGCGGTCTGGGGCGCGCAAGCAGGCTGAAGGGGGGACTATTTTGCGGGCCGGGTCGATGAGCGGCCTCTGCCATGAAGCACGCGCGGCTACAGCAGGCCACCGCCATGTGCATGTATAGCCATGGACCGGGTAATTCTCTGAAGCACATCGGCAGCTGGAGCTGGGTGCTCTACGCTGGCGTCTTGCTAGCCCCCAGCAAAACAGAGAATCGGTGGCCGGTTTGCGCCAGTTTCCTCTCACTGCTCCCTCGCTGGCGTGGGGACATAGCTCCAGAATTGGAGAATCCAGCCCACTGTGTCTGGCCAATTCACAGGTTTCCAGCCAGCTAATCGCAGCGGCATCCTGCAAAGTTGGTTCTCAAGATTCACTCAGTGCCGACGAGTATGTTTTCGCCTCTCCAAACTGCAAAACTTGGAACACACTGGCCTAACTAGCAGGCAGCTTCAGTTTGAGTCCATTGCTTAAAGGCATAATCCATTATGAGTCCACAGACCAAAAATAATCAAATAAAACAAAATAAATGGGAACAAAGGAAAATCAAAAGGAAGGACCCAAACACCGGTATTAGTGTGTTCATGCTGTTCATGCTAGTTTCACCCTCTGTCTTAGCAGGCCCAGGCTGGACCCCGATGTGGAGCCCTACTTCTGCTGACCACCCATTGGATCCCAGGTTAGAACATTTTCAGCCATGTTTCCACTAACGCGGACGATGATGAATGGCAGCGTTTTGTAAACATTTTTGCCCGGGACCCATTTTTACCAATCGGCCATCCTTCACAACCCACGCCGCCCGAACTTCATGACCCACCATTTTCACTTTAAAGTGACAGCTGAGCTTGCTTGGTCCTCATGATCTCACTTGCTTTGTTATTCAATGTTACATTTCTGCTAAGGATTTCAGATGATGATATAGGTTCTCACGGCATCTGTTAAATCAAATCAAGAGATGTCCTTGAACTCACCATTCTTAATCTTCAAATGCCTTTGACGTTTTGTGGGTTTAAACCTTTCACTTGCCAATACTTCCCTGCATATAACACACGTTGGCTTTGCATCCTGATTAGCATTGGCACAATTAATAAAGCCATACCTTAAGAAAACTTCTTTATACTGCTTTGTTCCTGATTTCATGCTGTTCTCAATGGCTTGTTTACTTGAGGCCCTGGAGTTCACACCAGCACTGGTGGCATCTACAAAATGGAGGAATCTCTCTTGCGCCCAGAGCACATGATGGCCAGTTTACATGACCTGCTCCGTGCCGCTGCTTCTGGAGAGAAGACTCCATCGATATTTAAAAAGAATCTGTTCTTGGTGAGCGCGCTGACGTCAGGAGGAAGCAGTCTCCCTTGCTGGGCTCCGGCCTGCACACTGCTGAGGGGGCACGTCTGCACGAACGGCGGACATTCTGAAAGCTGGTCAGGGACAGCATTTTTAAAAGCCGGTCGCAGACATTGAGCACTTCTTCCCGTGATTGGGAGCGTTATGACTGATGGCCCCACTACTCTCCCGACACCCCCCTGTGACCCAATCCCCGATAGCGACTCTGAGTCGTATATCTGCTGGTATATAAAGGGTGAACAACTGCATCATAGCGTTAGACAACCAGTGGATGGCAGCACTAGGTTCAAGTATATAAACTGAACCTGGAGGATTTTCCCTCTCTTATAATGAGGAGTAACTAGACAGCAGAGTGTTAGAGAGATAAGCTTAGTTGACACATGTAGTTAAACATAGTTAATACTTCTGATTTACTTTATCATCAGTTATCGTTGTGGAGAGTGAACAAACTCATTAATATTTATATTCATTATTCATTAAATGTTATTTCCTTTAAATTGAAGACTGGTAGTTTCATTGAACTACAGCCATCAGACCATTCTGGGGGTAAAGCAAAGAGTAACAACGTATTACAATCACGTAATATAACAATGAGTTTGAAAATGACTGATGTATAGAGTGGAGAATAGTTCAGACCCAAACAAATGACCCTCTTTGCCTTCTACCTAGGCTGTGAAGGCTGTGGGAAAGCCCAAATGCATAGGTTCCAGTGTCACCCGCTACACTTTCTCTTAATTTATACCAGGATTGTGTGAGGGGCCTACAGATTTCTGGGGCCCACGGGCTGGATTCTCCGCACCCCGAAGCCGGAATCGCGTTCGGCAACGGGGCAGAGAATCCAGTTTCCCCATGAAATCGGGACCGGCGCTGGTTTAGCGTTAAAAAAAATTATTTATTTATTTATTTCCCCCCCCCCCGAAAAATGGCGTACTGGGGGAGTACAATCCCCCGATTATCCACCACCTGACAACATTGCCTGATCCCCGCCCCACTATTCTCTGCCCCCGACCAGCTGAAATCCTGATGGCATGGATCACTCATGGTTCCACCGTCCGTGATACTCGCGTGGCGACTGCGGGCTCAATCCGATCGGAGGGCAAGGGGGGCCTCATTCGGGACGGGGCTTTTATTGTGTGGGCAGTCTGGGGCGGGCGTCTGGTCGATCAGGGCACTATTTCCGCGGTCCAGGTCTGTGGTCTGAGTCCATCGTGGAGCACGGCGTGGCTGCTGGAGGCTACCGCCATGCGCATGCACAGCCGCTGGCCTGGAAGTTCAGGGGGCCATATCCACACCTGGAGCTGCGAGCGAAACGGAAGCTGCCTGCTAGCCCCCTGCAAGGCTGTGAATCTGTGGCCTTTTGATGCCAGTTTTTCTGGCATAAAAGACCACAGTTACCATGAAGGTGTGGGGGCATGGTCCCTATAAAGGAGAATCCAGCCCCATATCTTCCTTTTAAAAGTGCAGGAATTATAGAAATAACTTTTAAGGCAGGTTATTTAATATAAGTGATCTCTGATGCTGCACAGGGCTCACATGACCGGGACAAGGATGAGCTGGTTTTTTGGGAACGAGGACAGGTGTATTAGGTGCTCAGGGAGCCCAGTAAACCATGCCCATATGTTCTGGGCATGCCCAGCGCTGTGGGAATTTTGGACGGGTGTAGCAAGGACGGTATCGAGGGTGGTAGGATCCAGGGTCAAACCGGGCTGGGGGCTCGCAATATTTGGGGTAGCAGAGGAGCCGGGAGTGCAGGAGGCGAAAGAGGCCGGTGTTCTGGCCTTTGCGTCCCTAGTAGCCCGGCGGAGGATTCTTCTTCAGTGGAAGGGTGCGAGGCCCCCAAGCGTGGAGGCCTGGATCAACGATATGGCAGGGTTTATTAAATTGGAGAGGGTGAAACTTGCCCTAAGGGGGTCAGTGCAGGGGTTCTTCAAGAGGTGGCATCCATTCCTATATTTCCTGGCAGAACGGTAGAAAAAGGGCAGCAGCAGCAGCAAGCCGGGGGTGGGGGGCGTTTTCTTTGTTTTGAGCTGAAGGGACGTGTATATTTGTTCATTGCTAATGACGGGCGTTAATTAATTTTTTCTTCTTTGCATACATGGGAGGGGGGGGGGGAGGGGTTTGTTCTTTCTTTTCTTGATATTTTTTGTTATTGATATTTTGTGAAAATTTGAATAAAAATCATTTATAAGTGATCTCTGAGACTGTTGAATTTATTTTAAAAAAAAATGTTTTTATTCTCCATTTTCACATTTGCCTTCAAAATTTACACCCCACCAACAAGCAGTAAACGGTAACAGATACAGAGTCATTGGGAGCGAATCTCCGCTCCCGGGAAAAATCGGGAGGGCTGTCATGAACTCGGCCGAGTTTCACGATGGCCTCGGAGGCCGCTCCTCGCCCCCTATTCTCTCCTCCCGGCGGGGCTAGGAGCGGCGCTCCGTAACTCTCGGCCGCCGGGCGGCGTGCCGAGAGTGACCCGACGGCGGTGCCTATGTGACGTCGGCCGCGCCTGCGCAGGTTGGCCGGCTCCAACCCGCGCATGCGTGGCTGAGTCACGACGGCTGACAGCTCGAACCCGCGCATGCGTGATGGCCGTCTTTCCCCTCAGCCGCCCCGTAAGACGTGGCGGCTTGATCTTGCGGGGCGGCGGAGGGGAAATAGTGCGTCCAATTGAGACGCCGGCCCGACGATCGGTGGGCATCGATCGCGGGCCTGTCCCCTCCCGAGGGCAGTCGTTTTGCTCATTCCCCACCAGGCCCCCTACAAGCCCCAAACAGGCATCTCACGGAGTTTTCACGACGGCAGCGACCAGGTGTGGTTGCCGCCGTCGTGAACCGGTCGTGAACGGCAGGCCACTCGGCCCATCCTGGTCGGAGAATCGCTGGTCGCCGTGAAAAACGGCGAGCGGCGATTCTTCCGAGCGGGGGGGGTGGGAGAATCGCAGTGGGCGCCAGGGGGTCGTGAAATTAGTCGGGGGGCCCTCCCATGATTCTCCCACGCGGCATGGGGAGCGGAGAATCGCGCCCAATACCTTTAACATCAACAACGATGCCATCCTCCCACCACCCCAACCAACGGCCCACCTGTCAATATATGCATCAAATAAAACAAAACCTCCCACGGTGGAAACAAAAAACAAAGGCAAGAAAGAGAAAGGAGTCCGGAATTGCCCATGGTCACCATTAACCAATAGAGTCCCCCCCCCCCACACCTCCCCCCCCCCCCCCCCCCCCCCCCCCCCCCCGGCCGACACTCAATGCCATCCAACCTCCAAAAGAGTACTGTAAATGACACCCAAGAGTTGTAAACCCCCCACCCTCCTCAACTCCTCCCCTCCACTTCCTCTTGTAAAAATCCTCCCCCCCCCAACCTCGGTTCCTTCCCCCCAACCTTCCACCCCGGATAGACCGCTTGGACCCTGTTCTGCCAGGCTCCGATGGCCACAGCCCCTCCCCCCACCTCACCCCCATTCACTGGTCGGCTTAAACCTGCCAGCGGAGAGGCCCCCGCCCAGGTCTCTTTCCCCCTTGCCCGGATCAGGAAAAATCCAGAAGTCCCCCCTTTCGCGCACAAACCCTGCATACACATCCACACCCCAAAGAACCCTCATTACGACTGAAAGTCCCATTTCTTCCCTTGTCCAAATATATACAACGTTGGCTCCTACAGCCCATACACCAGCACGCAGTGAAACAAAAAAAAAGAAAAAATACAGTCATGAGGCTGGATCGGTTCATGACCATTTCTCAATTTTGCCACAGTCCTTCTGCCTTCGCAAACTCCTCCGCTGCTTCCGCCGTCCCAAAATAAAAGTCCTTGAACTTGTAGGTCACCCTCAGCTTCGCTGGATATACAATGCCGCACTGCACCTTGCTAATGTACAGTGCCCTCTTCACCCGGTTGAAAGCAGCCCGCCTCCTCGCCAGCTCCACCGTAAAGTCCTGGTATACACGTATACCAGCTCCAGCCCACTGCACCACCCGCTTCTGCTTGGCCCAGCACAGGACCTTCTCCTTTACACTGTACCTATGGAAGCACAGAGTCACTACCCTTGGCGGCTCACCCGCCTTTGGTACAGGCCTCCACGACCGATGAGTCTGATCCAGCTCATATCAGGAGGGATCCTCCCCCTCCCCCAATAGTTTCGCCAACATCGTGGCAAAATACTCCGTCGGCCTCGGGCCTTCAACTCCTTCGGGCAGACCCACAGTCCTCAAATTCTGTCGCCTGGATCTGTTTTCCAGGTCTTCTATTTTGCCTCGCAGATCCTTGTTGATCTCTATCACCTTCCACATCTCCTTCCCCATTGAGGTAAGTTGATCACTGTGCTGCAGTAATGTCTCTTCCACTTCCTTCAGCGCCTCACCTTGCTCCCGCACCTCTGCCACTGCGCTCAATACTGCCGACCTCACCGGGACAATCGCCTCCTCCACCAGCACTTTCAATACCGTCCCCATCTCCTTCCTCCTCGCCTCCATGTGTTTTGTAAACTGCCTTTCGAGTTCCGCGGCCATCACCTTAGTTATTTCTTCAGCCGTAAACAATGCGGCCTCCCCTGGTGCTCCAGCCTCCATTTTCTTTACCGACCCCGCGGTGACCTTTCCACTCCCCGACGGATTTTCAGCCGCTTTATTCACGGCCGTTTTTTTGCTGATCTTCGAAATTTCCCCTCCTTGTGCTGTCTCCCGACCTCCCGCCCGCCATCACCGGAAGTCTGCCTGTTGAATTTATTTTAATGGCATAGTTTACTTGATGTTAATAACCCCAGTGTTCAACAACATTTGTGTTTAATCACATTAATCTGACTCCTGTGCTTAATTGGAGGAAGGGGTACAGGGAGAGACAGAGATAGGGATTGCGAGAGAATGACGGATGGAGAGAGAGGGAGAAATTGAGAGAGAGAGATGTAGCGATTACAGAAGAACAGAGGTATTGGATATTGAAACGTACTGCAGAATATCTATCAGAATTAGTCAGAATTAAAAGCCACAGTCTGAACCTTATCCAGACCAGGAGCAGAGCGGATGGGTCTGTTACCATAATACATTCTGCCCAGTCTTGCTGAACATTGACTTCATTCTCCAGCCACCCTTTGAAAATGGGTGATGAGAGCCACTTCACTTGGTGGCAGCCTCTCTGCCTCAGCTTCATTACAGGAAATCTTCCTGTTTTTAAGAAATCCATGTGTCCAACCGAAACCGATGCAAGGACATTTGCTTGAAGGTGAGTGTTTTCTAATGAGACACTCGGCAAGTTTTTATGTGCTGCGGTTTACCACGTCCCTGTGTTGTAACCATGTTGTAAGCCTCTAAATTATAGCTTAGCTTGGTGAAGAGGAGGGACGGGCTCCCTTGGAACATGTAGATCTGCCCCTCAGTCTGACCAAACCAGTAAATACAGGTTTGCCCGGACAAATGGCGTCTTGTGTTGATTGGATCAGAGCTGCGAACCTTCTTGATGCTCCAGGGATTAATGCACTCTTCAAACAGCAAATAAAGATGTTATTTTCTGAAAAGAGGCAGTTGTTGTACTTATAGAAAAACAGGAAGCTATTAACTGCTAGCTCGAGTGAGCATGGTTAACCCGATAACAGCTTGTGAAAAATTCCAACTCGATGGAAGGAGTAGTGCCGATGGGTAAGTGCGTTATCTGACGTGATACTTACTGCCATTCATTCTCAGGATGCCAGGGCCACTGTTAAGCTCAGCACTTATTGCCCATACCCCAGCATAACAGTGTGCCTCACAAACTACACTGAGGGCAGTTAAGAGTTAAACACAGTGGTATGGAGACTGCAGTTACATACAGGCCCAGATTAGGAAGGATGGTTGATTTCATTCCCTAAAAGGACATTAGTGAACCGGTGGCTTTTTGCAACAATCAGATCGGAATGGTCACTTGTACTGGGACCACATTTTTATGATCGGAATTTTAAAAAACAAAATTAAAACAAAACGGGGCTGTTTAGCACAGGGCTAAATCGCTGGCTTTGAAAGCAGACCAAGGCAGGTCAGCAGCACGGTTCGATTCCCGTAACAGCCTCCCCGAACAGGCGCCGGAATGTGGCGACTAGGGGCTTTCACAGTAACTTCATTGAAGCCTACTCGTGACAATAAGCGATTTTCATTTTTTATTTAATGTGCTCCAACTGCTCTGATCGGGTTTGAAATCATAGACTAGAATATTACCACCCCTCCCACCCGATCGGATATTACGGCCCCGCCAGAGTAAATCACAATTTAAAAATCCTGCTGCATCCTCAGGGAGGGGTGGGAGTGGTGGGGGTGGGGGAGTGGGGGGGGGGGGGGGGGGGCACTGTGGCAGGGCTACAAAATCCTGGCCATTATTTGTATACTCCTGATAGAGACTGTTGTCATTTCTGCGCAACAGGAGTCCACAGATAGTAACAGGATGAATAACTAGTTGACCTGTTTCTCCTTGATTAAAGTTGACTATTGCTCGGGACTGCACCCAGCTTTTATTCAAATAATGGGCGAAATTCTCCGCACCCGCGGAAAATCGTAAAACCGTCGTAAAAATCGGGAGCGTTTTACGACGGTCGCGAAGGCTTCATTTCCCGACGGATTCACTTCCTGGAAATGGGCTAGTAACGCGGCCGCGTCAATTACGTGCGTGATGACGACGGAACGCGGCGACGACACGATCACGCCCACGTGACGCCGCCCGACGCCGTAAAAAGGCGCGGGCGACCACAGAATCCGTCGGGCAGGATGTCGGAGCCGAAGAGAGCTGCTCCTCGCTTTGTTGATGCTGACGTCGAGGCGCTGCTCGATGCCGTGGAGCAGAGGAGGGGCATCATCCGTCCACGGAGAGGGCATCGCCAACTTGCCAGCGCGGTACGCCAGGCCTGGCATGACGTGGCTGCTGCCGTCAGTGCTGTGGGGCAGACCGCTCGCTCAGCTGAGCAATGTAGGAAGAAGCTACACGACCTCACCAGGTCTGCCAGGGTAAGTGCCATGAGGGTGCACCCTAGTCACAACCATCCCTCCCCCTTAACTTAAGCCCCCCCCCCCCCCCCCCCCCCGGCACGGGAGGGGGGGAGGGGGATTGGGGCAGAGTTATTTGAGGATGGTTCACAAAGTTGTCGCAGACCCAGCGCTCTGGCCCCGAGGAGAGATGCAATTGTCTTATGACAACTTGACCCCCCCAAACTGTGCCAGTATCTGAACGGACTGCTGATACCTTCCGTTTTATAATGATCTACCTATGTTCCCTCCCCCAACAGGCCAAGTCCGCTCATAACCACCGTGAGCGGCACAAGACTGGAGGGGGTTTGCCCAACCTGCACCCCCTCAGCACCTTTGAACAGAGGGCCCTGGACCTTGTTGGGGGGTCTGCCACCCGCGATATCGCGCTATGCGAGGTTGGCGGAACTGCAGCAAGTGAGACAACCCTCCCTGACAAACACTCACCCCTCCCCCATCCTCTGTCCCTTCACACACCCTGCCCACTGGGACACCTCCCCCATCCTCTGTCCCTTCACACACCCTGCCCACTGGGACCGTCCAGCGGCCTGCCGAGCAAATCGAAATAACCCGTCTCATTCTCTTCCCTAGGACGTGATGCCAAACGACCAGGGCCGTCTGCCTCCAGACGGACACAGGAACCTGCCGCCACCTCACCCGGGGCCTCACAACAGAGGGTGCCCGATCAGCGGGCAGCCCCATCCGCCCCAACCCAATCTGCGGACCAGGACGCACAGAGGGTTCGAAGTCCACAACCACCAGAAATGGCCAGGAACAACCCTCCTGACGCTGAGCAGCCCCACACCCTGGAGGAGGCCCTAAACATTGAGAGCGTCGGGCTTGCGGCACTGCTTTCTCCCACCACATCCATCATCCCAGAGACACACACCCCGGCGGGCCTATTTAGTGATGAGTCTCCTGGGGCACAGTCTGGTTGGCACATCACAGCTGAGCAGGTACAGCAGGTGGAGGTCGGAGCAACAGAGGGCCCGGACTCGCGGAGGCCAGACCAGGCCCAGGATGCAGCTGGCTCCCAGACGTTTTCTGAGTTCCTGGAGTTTATCAACCCACCCGCACAGCCGATGCCTCAGGAAACCCAGGGAAACAATGACGGGAGGAGGGCTGCCTTCCTGGCTCTGCAGACGCTGTTAGAGGAGTCGAACCGCGTCCAAGAGCAGGGAGTGGTGCCGCTCATGGCAGAGACCCAGTCCAACACCGCACGGGTGGCATCCACGGTGGAGGCAATGGGTCAGGTTATGCAAGACGTTGGGGTTAATGTGCACGCGTCATCCTCGGCCCTGGACAGGGTTGCCCTCTCACAGGCAGCAATGTGCCAGAGCCAAAACGACATTGCCGGCGCCCTGCGGGCCATGGCCGAGTCTCAGCAGGTCATGGCCCAGTCGCAGCACGCCATGGCACAGTCACAGCAGTCGATAGCACAGTCCCAGCAGTCGATAGCACAGTCCCAGCAGTCGGTCGCGGAGACCATCAACCGCCTGACACATGTGCTGGATGGCGTCGTGCACACACAGGTTGAGGTCGCACAGTCCCTGGTGGGAATGTCTAACTCCCTGGACTCCGTCTCTGCAAACCTTCGGATCCTGGTGGATACCGTTGCAGGCCTCCAGGACTGGCAGCGCCAGGTGTCGGTGGTGCGACGGGGCACCTCCCCGCTCGCACCTCTGTCCCAAAGTGAGGCCCGGGGGCCACCGGGCTCCCCGAGGGAGGAGGAGGTTTCGGGGTCCGTCCCATTAAGGCCATCATGGGACGTCCCGGAATTCTCGGCCTCCCCCCGTCCCATCCCTGGTGCATCGGGTGGGCAGCAGGCAGAGCAGGGTGGCACAATGTCACCCGAGACACCCGCAGAGCAGCCTGGCCCATCAAGGCCGGGTCGCCCCAGGAAACGCTTAGCCAAGGAGAAACGAGTCGAGGGGGGAGATTCACAGCAATCCTCCTCCACGCCTGCTGTATCATCTGGGGAGTCACTTAGACGTAGTGGTAGGGCCCGTAAGGCAACTAAGATAGACACTGAGTAAGTTGGCACGGGTGAAGGGCACAGTTTAGTTGTAGGGGCTAGGGCACCTGTAAATAATTGTTAATATTAAACGCACTGTTCCACCTTACTTGTAATACCGTGTGATTGTTCCACAGCCACAGGAATCGTGATGGTGACCGAGTGTCGCTGGGGTTGACGGGTGGTGGAACCTCGGTGCCGGGTGTGCAGTCCCTGCCCCTACCCCCTCCCACAGCTAGCCCACGCGGGCACGTGATGGAGTGTCCGTGACGATCTCAGCGGCCACCAAGGTGGATGGTTCAGCTATTGCCATGGGTCAGACTCTCTCTAACGATTCTGAGCTCACAGCTCTTCGCAGAGCGGGCTGTCATCATTCCACATGGCACTGATCACACCCGCTGACACAGCCATCAATGTTGTGCCATATCGTCTGGACCCAGTGATAAGCGTGATGTCGAAGTGGAGCAGTGTACACTGAGAGGGTGGGGGGGGGGGGGGGGGTGGGGGTTGTGGTGGTGGCAGTTGTGTTTTGACCCTCTGCATGACTAGCGATGCAGGTGGTGGTTTGGTGTTCATCGGGGACGTCACATGCGATGCGTGAACCGTGCTGCCACCAGGGCGTCACGTGCCCGCCGTCCTTGCCGGGTCCGTCGTGCCGCCTCCTGGACATCACCAGCACCTGGGTCGTGTCTGCGTTCTGCGCCCGCCACTCCGCCAGCCTCCTCCTCCTCCTCCTCCTCCCTCGCCTCCTCCTCCTCCTCCTCCACCTCCTCCTCCTCCTCCTCCTCTGTGCTGGCACCACTGCCACTAGCTTCTCCCTCCGCCTCCTGCAGCAGGTCATCTCCCCTCTGCATCGCGATGTTGTGCAGCGCACAGCAGACCACTACAATGCGAGCGACCCTGTCGGCCTGGTACTGCAGGGCCCCTCCGGAGCGGTCCAGGCACCTGAATCTCATCTTCAGGAGGCCAAGGCAGCGCTCCACCACACCCCTGGTTGCTGCATGGGCCTCGTTGTATCGTGTTTCCGCATTGGTCTGAGGCCTCCGTATAGGCGTCATCAGCCAAGACCTCAGCGGATAACCCCTGTCGCCTAGCAACCAGCCCCTCAGCCGGGGGGGACGTCCCTCAAACATCGCAGGTATGAACAACTGCGCCAGTATGTAGGAGTCATGCACACTCCCTGGGAACCTTGCACAGACGTTCATGATCCTCATGTGGGGGTCGCATACCACCTGGACATTAATGGAGTATGTCCCCCTTCTGTTTGTGAACACTTCCTTGTCCCCTGCAGGCGGGCGCATGGGGACGTGAACACAATCGATTGCCCCCTGCACCATCGGTATCCCGGCCACGCTGGCAAATCCACGAGCTCATGAGTCTTGACTTGCTTGGTCCTCGGGAAAGGTGATGTAGCGGTCCGCGATGGCATAGAGGGCGTCGGTCACATCCCGGATGCACCTGTGCACCGATGACTGGGAGATCCCAGAGACGTCCCTGCTTGGAGACTGGAAGGAGCCGGTAGCATAGAAGTTCAGAGCGACCGTCACCTTGATGGCAACCGGGATCGCGTGTCCTCCCCCCGTTCCACGTGGGGCGAGGTGCGACAGGAGTTCGCAGATATGTATCACCGTCTGCCTACTCAGCCGGAGTCTCCTCCTGCAGGTGATGTCCGTCATTGTTAGGAAAGAGACCCGGACACGGTACACCCTCGGCTTTGGTCGTCGCCTCTGGCGCCGTGGCTGCACCCTCACTCTCTCCTCTTCCTCCTCCTCCTCCTCCTCCTCCTCCTCCCCCCCCTCCCCCCCATGCTGCTCGACGACTGGCAACTCCTCGGCCCTTCCCTCTGCTGCTGCAGCTGGCCCTGCATCCACTGCGGGTTGTGGGTGTGGATGCTGCTGCATCTCCAAATGCAGTAGAGCTGCCCCAACCACTGCGCAGAACATAGCCGTTCTGTTCACATACATCGTGCTAACCTACAGAAGGGTGGAGGGGGGCAGAGAAACGGGACATGTTAGACGGAGGTTAGTCGACACCTCGGCAGCTGCCTGCCACGGGATACCTGTGAGTCCCGGTGGCCTGGTCGCGCTGCTGACACGCGGTCAGCCTAACCCCTGGTCACTTTCTGCATCCAACGGCCAGTAAACTATGGCCTCCTCACGGGTGCGTCAGTGGCCTGTGGCCGTAAGCCACAGGGGAACCAGCGGCCGTGTCCTCGTGACCGGCACACCATGGCATGGTGGCAGACATTTTGTTACGGGGTTGGACGGCTCACTCTCTACCTAACCCCCCCCCCCTCCGTCGCCCCCCACTGCCTCCCCCGTCGCCCCCCACTGCCTCCCCCGTCGCCCCCCACTGCCTCCCCCATCTCCCCCACTGCCCCCTCCGTCTCCCCCACTGCCTCCCCCGTCGCCCCCCACTGCCCCCTCCGTCTCCCCCACTGCCCCCTCCGTCTCCCCCACTGCCCCCTCCGTCCCCCCCACTGCCCCCTCCGTCTCCCCCACTGCCCCCTCCGTCTCCCCCACTGCCTCCCCCGTCGCCCCCCACTGCCCCCTCCGTCTCCCCCACTGCCCCCTCCGTCTCCCCCACTGCCTCCCCTGTCGCCCCCACTGCCTCCCCCGTCGCCCCCACTGCCTCCCCCGTCGCCCCCACTCCCCCCGCTCTGGACCCCCTCCCGTTCTCAGGGATGCCTTCCCCGTTGTGGCCAGATTCGAGCGGTGCGTTGAACGGTGCGCTGAGCGGTGCGCAGAGTGGTGCCCTGACCTCCTCCAAGCTGTCGTCAGCCAGGCCGACTGGTTGACGAATTTAAAAAGCAGGTGTGTTTCACGACGTGCAAACAGGGCGCCATGACGTCGGGACTTCGGCCCATCCAGGCCGGTGAATAGCAGGGGGGGCTATCAGTGGCGATTCTGGTCGTGTCAGGGGCGGGAAGGAGGCGTTTGTCGGGAATGGCGACTCCGACATTTTGCGGGGTTCGGAGAATAGCGGGAGGGCGTCGGAACAGCGTCGCCGTAAAAATTTCCGACGCCCGCTATTCTCCGAACCGTCGTGAGTCCGGAGAATCGCGCCCAATGTCCTGGGCTTTGAGCAACCTAACCACTAGATGGAGCCTCAGTTTAACATCTCATTGTGGAACCATATTTCTGACAGGTCTGCACTCCCACACGACTGCGCCGACATATTGGTCAGGATTGCTGATTTAATGTGCAATCTCAGCAAAATTTGGGGTCATCAAAAATACAATTTGTTCAAAGGGGAGCAGGGGGTGAGTGAGCCAGCGAGCAAGGTGAAAGGTAGTTGCTATAGTGCCTTAATGGGCACCAATCACATGCCCCACCTGCAGATGTCAACCTCTTCCTCTTCGCCCCTGTGTATGGGATTGATCACAAAGGCAAATCAAGATTATGATTGTCAACCCTCCAGGGTTACTCTGGAGTCTGCTGGGATAAAAGATACTGGGCTGAATTGGCTCTTGTTGTGGAAACGCCTTCCAGTGGGCAGGAAAAGTGGGGTTGAAGCCGCCGGTCCCAATGGCTGCTCTCTTTTCCATATTGTTAGTAAAGTGCTAGAGGGCAGTGTTGGAAACAGTGCCCGGCCAGTGCCAGAGAGTAGTGCCCAGACATTGCCAAGGGGCAGTGCCAGGGGATAGTGACTGGGCATGACCCTCTGCTCCCTGAGCAATGCATTCACCTGAGCTCCTCCAGCAGATCTGTCAGATGCATGTTATAGGAGGCTAGTCCTAATAGGTGATGAGTAATCTAATTGGGGTCTGTATTATTCCTTGTGTCTGAATAAAGCTTGTAGTCTAACAGTTGAAGTAGATGCTTTATTTCTATGAGTTTGTTCTCTCTCCAGTGCGTATTGATTCTGTATGTCACCTGCCTTGAAAGCTGGTTTGCTTGTCTGTAGTGGAGCAAATGTGAATTTGTGAGATTTGTTGTCATGCCATGGTATATTTGTACTCTTGCCATTGTTTTGAGCTGTGCTGTTACATTGTCCTTCATGTGCAGAGTTGTACCATGTCATAAAAGTTGTTGTTCCATTGTTGTTTTTGTTGTTTCTGTCTTTGTTGTTTTTGTTGTCATACTTGTTGTTTTTGTTGTTGCTGTTGTTGTCTTTATGTTTCTCGTTGTTGTTTTTGTTGTTGTTCTTGCAGACTTTGTTGTTGTGCTTGAAATATTTGTTGTTGTTCTTGTTGCGCTCAATGACTGTTCTGCGTGGATAATTCGAGTCATTCTCAAAGTTATTTGTGTCAGTGTCCTTTTGCGGTATCTGATGTTTCATTGAGCGTTTCTTCTTGAGGATTGTGAGAATGCTCTGATGTTGCATTGATCTTGGTGACATCACTCCTTTGTGGTTGATGTGATTCCTCTTTAATTCCTTGGTGCTCCACTTCTGGAGTAATTTCTGGTTCACTTGAATCATCATTGATTTCTTGGTGCTCCTCTTTTGGAGTCATTTCAAGTTCACTTGAATCATCTTTGGTTTCTTGATGCTCTTCTTCTGGAGTCAAAATCTTCAAGATTTAATTTTCTTGTGGATAGGTTAGAGTAGATGAGGTTTTAATTGACGTGGCCTCACTGGACTCAACAGTAGTTGCACTTTGATTGTTGAGTGCTTCTGTACATACGAGCTGAGATCTGTCAGTCTCGCTTTGATCTTGCGCATCTTGTATGGGAATTGTGATTTCTTCGTCACTTATCTCACATACAGTGGGTAGACATTCAGTGTCTTCTTGTTGGTTAAATGAGCTGGGTAAACTTTCATAGTCTTCTGGTGGCTTAAATAAGCTGGGTAGACTTTCATAGTCTTCTTCTAGTGGCTCAAATAAGCTGGGTAGACTTACAAAGACTTTGTTGTTCACGTGAGCTTGGTAGACGTTCATAGTCTGCTGCTGGTTGCTCAGATAAGGTTGTTCATGCATGGGCTTCGCTATGAAGTCTTGAGTTGCTTCCAGTTTGGAGTCTATCAACGAACTCTCTGTGGAGGCTTGCATCACTCTCTCTGTGGAGTCTTTCATCGCTCTGTGTGGAGTCGTGCAATGATCTCTCTGTGGAGTCGATCTGTGCTCTCTCAACAGAGTCGTTCAGTACTCACTGTGTGGCATCGTTTTCTTCTTGGGTATTTGACAGGTTACTGTCATCCAATGTATCAACGATCTGCCATTGCATCATGGTATTGGATTCATCTACCATGAGTAGAGTTGTGTTGAGCTTCTCAACTGCAGTGCTGATGCTTTTATGATCATCATATCCGAATAACTCAGCCATGTCTGAGTAGTATTCTTTGATAATCAGTAGCTAGTGGTGTCCCTCAGGGATCAGTGTTGGGCCCACAATTGTTCACAATTTACATTGATGATTTGGAGTTGGGGACCAAGGGCAATGTGTCCAAGTTTGCAGATGACACTAAGATGAGTGGTAAAGCGAAAAGTGCAGAGGATACTGGAAGTCTGCAGAGGGATTTGGATAGGTTAAGTGAATGGGCTCGGGTCTGGCAGATGGAATACAATGTTGACAAATGTGAGGTTATCCATTTTGGTAGGAATAACAGCAAACGGGATTATTATTTAAACGATAAAATATTAAAGCATGCCGCTGTTCAGAAAGACTTGGGTGTGCTAGTGCATGAGTCATAGAAGTTTGGTTTACAAGTGCAACAGGTGATTAAGAAGGCAAATGGAATTTTGTCCTTCATTGCTAGAGGGATGGAGTTTAAGACTAGGGAGGTTATGTTGCAATTGTATAAGGTGTTAGTGCGGCCACACCTGGAGTATTGTGTTCAGTTTTGGTCTCCTTACTTGAGAAAGGACGTACTGGCGCTGGAGGGTGTGCAGAGGAGATTCACTAGGTTAATCCCAGAGCTGAAGGGGTTGGATTATGAGGAGAGGTTGAGTAGACTGGGACTGTACTCGTTGGAATTTAGAAGGATGAGGGGGGATCTTATAGAAACATTTAAAATTATGAAGGGAATAGATAGGATAGATGCGGGCAGGTTGTTTCCACTGGCGGGTGACAGCAGAACTAGGGGGCATAGCCTCAAAATAAGGGGAAGTAGATTTAGGACTGAGTTTAGGAGGAACTTCTTCACCCAAAGGGTTGTGAATCTATGGAATTCCTTGCCCAGTGAAGCAGTTGAGGCTCCTTCATTACATGTTTTTAAGGTAAAGATAGATAGTTTTTTGAAGAATAAAGGGATTAAGGGTTATGGTGTTCGGGCCGGAAAGTGGAGCTGAGTCCACAAAAGATCAGCCATGATCTAATTGAATGGCGGAGCAGGCTCGAGGGGCCAGATGGCCTACTCCTGCTCCTAGTTCTTATGTTCTTATGTTCTTATGTTCTTATAAACAAATTATCTTTGGTTTCGGATTTGTCATCGTGCTCTTCACTTCTGGTGGTGCAAACTGCTTGTTCCAGGGTGCTGCGGAGGTTATTTTCAACTGTTGGTAGAAGTTCAAGCATTGTTCTGTCTTTCGAGGTAAAGAAAATTGTGTTTTGTAGCTTTCAAACTTTTCTTCAATTTTCGGACATTTTCCCTTAAGTTCCTCTGACGCCATGATGTAAAACGTAGGAATCGATTGCACATGTCCAGGAAACCACAGCCATGCATGCGCGGCTTGCACATGCGCAGAAAGATTTGCGCCCAAAACGTCTTTTTTCAATTGCACATGCGCGGCTGCGGTTTCCTGCGCATGCGCAGACTGAGATTTGCGTTTAAAATGTGCTCAGATGCCATTTTAACTTCTTCAGACCCATGGAAAAGAACTTTTTTGCCGTTTTTTCGTGTTAAAAACTTAAAGTTATTTTTTTCTTGCGATCGGCACTTGTCAATCATGATTTCCAGCATTAAACCTTTCTGTTCTGATGATTGTTTGAGCTTTGCAACACTCATTCCCTATGCAATTTGGTCTCTGAGCATTGAATGTCTTAAAGCAGCATTGTTACTGGTGTTACAGTAATCTTCTAATTTTTTAAGTATTACTTCTAATTTGGTGTTGTCTTCACCTTTCAAGTAATTAAAGCAGTTATAGATTTCTCTAGCTTCATGTCCTGCTAGGAGAAGTGCTATTTTAATTTCTTCTGAGGCCGCGCGCAACTCATTAGCTACAATATACAGTTCAAATGTTTGTTTGAATTACCATTTCCATCTATGACTTAAATTATCGGTTGTTTTCAGCTGCAGTGGAGTTCCAACGAGTTGCATTGACTCAGCGAAGTCTCCCCACATACTCGTTTTTTTCTGTTTCAATCTTGCTTTGTCTGCATCTTGTGTAACCTTCTAGTAAGCGTTCTGAAGTCACCTAGTACCATGTATTATTCCTTATGTCTGAATAAAGCTCGTAGTCTAACAGTTGAAGAAGATGCTTTATTTCTATGAGTTCATTCTCTCTCCAGCATTTATACTATGTTACATCTGAGCTGCCTGTCTGTGTCCTGCTCACCAGCTGCCGTTCCTGTGAAGAGAGGCAACTTCCTGTTTGTCTATGTATATATACATCTCTGGTGCTCCCGCTAGTGGTTACTTAGTTGTAGTCTATTTACCTTAACCCCTTGTGTATATACAGTGATGCATATCACTATAGAGTCTGCGGCGGATAATCAGGCATGGAGGCTGTCATAATATATGCACAAGTATATGACGGTGCACAGACAGACATTGATTGACACACAGGATGACCAATGAACACAAAGAACACAGCAGCCAATCACCAATCAGGACACGGCCACGATAAAGCCAGAGGGCACCAGTTTTCCCGTTCTCTCGGGATGCAGCCTCTGAGACAGTCAGAGCTCGTGAGCAACAACTAGAATATCCACCATGTGGTAGTAAGATAGTCTGGTCAGGTTAGCCTCAGGTCTCAGTCAACTCAGCATAGTGTCAACCCACAGTTAAAGTATGTTTAATAGTTAAGAGTTCAATAAAATAGAGTTGCATTTCTCCAAGTGTTGGAAGCCTGCCTCTCTCACTGCTATAGCAAACGCAGTCCTCGCAGACCCAGCATACCCAACACATCATAGTATCAGTGCGTGATGTTAGAGTTTGACGGACCTACCTTGAGATAATCTGCCTTTGACCAGCGATCAGCCATCCGG
The DNA here is from genome assembly GCF_902713615.1 of Scyliorhinus canicula. NCBI lineage: Eukaryota > Metazoa > Chordata > Chondrichthyes > Carcharhiniformes > Scyliorhinidae > Scyliorhinus > Scyliorhinus canicula. The sequence continues at coordinate 114,798,826 of NC_052146.1, forward strand.
TAACATGGACAGCGTCCGCCCTCCTCCGCAGCTCCGCATTGCCGGAAACCTCGGTGCCAACTGGAAGATTTTAAGCAGAAGTTTCAGCTATATCTTTAACCCACCGACCTCGAACCCGCATCGGATGCCAGGAAGATTGCTCTCTTCCTCTACAGCCGGGGACCACGCTATCCACATCTTTAACTCCCTCACCTTTGCTGAAGGTGGGGACAAGACCAAGTTCAAAACAGTCCTGCTGAAGTTCGACAGCCACTGTGACATCGAAGTCAACGAGAGCTTTGAACGCTATGTGTTCCAGCAGAGGCTTCAGGATAAGGATGATTCTTTTCAGTCCTTCTTAACCATCTCCGTATCCTCGCGCAATCCTGCAACTACGGCTCCACTTCCGACTCCATGATCCGTGACCAGATCGTTTTCGGGGTCCACTCCGACCCTCTTCGCCAGGAGCTCCTTAAAGTTAAGCAGCTCACCCTCACCATCGCCAGCGAAACCTGCGTCCTGAAAGGCCCCCACGATGCGGAGCGGGTGCAGGCCGTAAAACAGCTCCAGGGCCTGAGTCTGGATGAGGGCAGCCACTTTGTGCGCTTTTCCCGGGCTCCTGCTCATGCGCGCCACGACCGAGGGGACGGCGAGGCCGAGGACCGAACTGCGCAGGTACGCACATCATTCGAAAGCACCGCAGATGCACGTGGCGCACGGAGCGTCCTTACATTGGCGCCATGATGTGCAACAACTGTGGCTCCTCCAACTTAAAGCGGCAATGTCCCGCAAAATCTCGACGCTGTCTGCAGTGTGGCAAGCTTGGCCACTACGCAGCCCTGTGCAGATCTGCTCAACTGCCCAACACACAGCGATCCCAGCCGCAGCGCAGGGACATCCGGTCAGTGCAGCAACCCGGTGCAGACTCCGACCCCGACATGGTTCCAGATCCCGACACCAAGGATCTCACATCCCCATTCCGGATGGGCATCATCACCAAGCATACGATGCTCTCCGCGAAAAAGGTTAAACCACTCCCAGTGATGAGCATTGATCCGGATGACGACTGGTGTGCCACCCTTACGGTCAACAACTCTTGCATACGCTTCAGGCTGGACACCGGCGCTTCAGCTAACCTCATTTCGCAGTCTGACCTGGATAACATCCACGTCAAGCCCAACATTCTTCCATCAGCCTGCCAGCTTCTCGACTACAATGGCAATGCCATTGCTGCCAGTGGCTCATGCCAGCCTGTGGTATTGCATCGTTTTTTAAGAGCCAACCTGCGTTTCGAAATTGTAGGGTCCAACAAAGCTTACTTGCCCGGTGCTCAGACCTGCAAAATCCTGCAGCGGGTTCACTGCATGTCGCCCACTGAGGCATCAGCCTCGCCAGATGCCAACTTCCAAATCCAATTAAATGACATCATAGCACGGTACCACAGTGTCTCCGAGGGTATGGGCACACTCCCTGACACATACAAGATTCTTCTGAAACCGAATGCCGCACCTGTGGTTCATGCACCCCGTCGGGTGCCGGCTCCCCTTAAGGACTGTCTCAAGCAGCAGCTGCAAGACCTCCAGGACCAGGGCGTCATTTCTAAGGTCACGGAACCCATGGCCTGGGTTAGCTCCATGGCTTGTGTCAAAAAACCATCAGGGGAACTGCGCATTTGTATCGATCCCAAAGATCTGAACCGTAACATCATGAGGGAACACTACCCTATCTCTAAGCTCCAAGAGCTCACCAGCGAGATGGCTCACGCCAAGTTTTTCACGAAGCTGGATGCCTCCAAGGGGTTTTGGTAGATAGAACTTGACACATCCAGTCGAAAGCTCTGCTCATTTAACACTCCGTTTGGTCATTATTGTTCCAACTGGATGCCCTTTGGCATCATCTCCGCCTCGGACGTGTTCCACCGAATAATGGAGCAAATGATGGAGGGCATCGAGGGGGTGTGGGTCAATTACATCATTGTCTGGTCTACGACTCCGCAGAAACACATTGATCGCCTCAAGCGAGTGTTCCAGAGGATCCACGAGCATGGCCTCCGACTCAACAGAGCCAAATGTTCATTCAGTCAAGCAGAAATAAAGTTCCTCGGCAGCCATATTTCGCAGTTCGGTGTGCAGCCAGACGCAGATAATGTGTCGGCGATCAATGCATTGAAGACACCGGAGGACAGGAAGGCGGTCCTCCTCTGCCTGGGGATGGTCAACTTCCTTGGGAAGTTTATCCCCAACCTTGCATCTCACACCACAGCTCTCCGCAATCTTGTAAAAAAAGACCACCGACTTCCAGTGGCTCCCCGCTCATGAGCGAGAGTGGCGTGAGCTCAGGGCGAAACTCACCAAGGCCCCGTTACTGGCACTCTTCGACCCTGCCAAGGAGACGAAGATCTCCACTGACACGAGCCAGTCTGGCATTGGGGCGGTACTCCTCCAGTGTGACGAATCCTCCTCCTGGGCATCAGTCGCATATGCATCTAGAGCCATGACACCGATTGAGCAGCGCTATGCTCAAATCGAGAAAGAGTGCCTGGGCCTCCTCACGGGGATTGACAAATTCCATGATTATGAGTATGGACTCCCCAAGTTTATGGTCGAAACGGACCACAGGCCACTGGTTCACATCATACAGAAGGACCTCAATGATATGACACCACGCCTACAATGTATCCTCCTCAAACTCCAACACTATGATTTCGACCTGGTCTACACCCCGGGCAAGGAGCTCATTGTGGCCGATGCACTCTCTCGCTCCATCACCACGCCGTGCGAGCAGTCGGACTTTGTCTGCCAGATCGACACCCATGTTGAATTCTGCACATCCAACTTTCAGGCCACTGACGAAAGGGTCGTACAGATTCGTCATGAAATGGCCAGGGATCCTCTACTCCAACAGGTCATGCGCCATCTCACAGATGGTTGGCAAAAAGGCCAATGCCCACAGCTCTACAATATAAAAGGTGATCTGGCAGTGGTCGATGGTATACTGATGAAACTGGACAGGATAGTAATACCACAGAGTATGAGAAAGCTCGTTCTTGGCCAACTCCACGAGGGTCACCTGGGGGTGGAAATGTGTCGCCAGCGAGCCCGAGAGGCAGTATATTGGCCTGGTATCAATCAGGCATGGGCCGAATGGCCTCCTTCTGCACTGTAAATTCTATGATAAACTGGCTTGATGCAATCATTGGACATCACTTGATACGTCTATAAGCCTAACCAGAGAACAAAGGAGAAACAGGAAAATGCCATAAAAATATGGTAAAAAGGTGCACTCCTTCTCGCGAAGCGGTTGCTCAAAATATTTCATGCCATGTTCGTGTGCACACCTCAAATCCAGCAGTGCCAGAGGCACCAGTGGCACACCACAACCTCCTCTCCTCGGATATCAGCCGCATCTGCACACATGCAGGAACCAATCACGGATTCTTTGTACACACCCTTAAAAAAAAGGAAACAGACAACAGAAATACCCGAGAACCCTGTTGTAAAGGGCTTTACATATACATCACACAGTGCAATATAACCTCAATCTCAGGCCCAGTACAGAACCAATATTATTCCATCCATTTACACAGAGAGAACCAGCAGCAACACATTCGAATGATGATCAGTGCCGTCAATACCTCTGAAGAAAAACAAAAATAAAGGAGAACTATACCTACCAGGAGTGGATCACAAGATAACAAAGGATCAGAACACCACCAAAGGTCCATAATCCCCCACTGCACACCGATCACTCAGTAATGAGGAAGAGAACAAGCTGCTCATTCGAACAAGAAAGCATTCCGACCATTGGGGGGGGGGGAGTGGCGACAGGTTATCAGCCAGAGGACAGGACTTGGCTCAACTGCAGGCCCCCGTGCACAGAAGAAGCAAACACCAGCCTCTCAGGGTATCCCTAATAAGTGCCTTCAAGAAGGGACATCGCAAGCTCCAGGGGGCAACTGGATACCAATCACAGTTCCAGACCTGGCCTAGCCCAGCACATTCTGGCACACAGGAATCAGTAACACCACAACTTCCAGCACACGACACAACCTATACCCCAGCCGATCCTGCACCTCACCAACCACTCCCATTTACACAAAATAATCATTTCCCAGCCGTGGAGATCCCATCAATGGAGAGAAGAAGAATCATCAAGACATCCAACAATTGGGTGCCTTGGGAGGGGGGCAGGCGGGATGTATTCCCCACCCCTACCCCTCTGGTACAATAGGACTGGACCAGGGATTACGACAGCACACTGCTCATCCAGAAGAAGAGATAAAGATTTTTAAAATCCTAAGGGAAGAATGCCTGAGCTGACCAAAGAATATTAGTCACTGTCTGACATTGCAAGCCATCACAAGAAGAAAATTAAGGGAAATGTCAGTGCTGCCTCAACAGAGACACAAACACTGCTTCCAAATGGAAAACTCAACCACAACCAGGAGGAGAGTCAGTAAACAAGCATTTAAGACCACTTGGAGGAGGGTGCCTAACTCCCCCATCAAACCTACTCCCACATGAGACAAGGGCTCCAACAATGCAGAGGCTTGGCAAACAGTCTCTCTCTTCAACAAATCAGTCAAGGATTGACCAAACCCACCTCGGCGTGCAGTCAATTCCTCCTATTCTAATAGCTCTAAAGAAAGGAAAAGACCCCCAAAAAACACTCCAACCTGAAGGAAAAGTCAGAAGGAACCCAATCCTCCCTAAGATACATAACCTGTCCGGACCATCGAAGGGGACAAACCTGGATTCCTAAATTCAAAAGAACAAAAAACAAAATAAAGACCTGGGGCGGAATTCTCCGACCCCCCGCAGGTCTGGTGCCGGCGGGATTGGCGGCGCAAGCAGGCCCCTGGGGTCCTGAGGGGGGGGGGGCGGGGCGATCGGACCCTGGTGGGTGCCCACACGATGGCCTGGCCCGCGATCGGGGCCCACCGATCGGCGGGCGAGCCTGTGCCGTGGGGGGCACTCTTTTTCTTCCTCCGCCGCCACGGCCTCCACCATGGCGGAGGCAGAAGAGACCCCCCCCACCGTGCATGCGTCGGTGGTGACGTCAGCGGCCGCTGATGCACCGGCGCATGTGCGGACCGGCGAAGGCCTTTCGGCCAGCCCTGACACCGGCCGGCGGGTGCCAAAGGCCGTTGGCGCCGGTTTTGGCGAAATCGGCGGAGCAGAAACCACTCCGGCGCGGGCCTAGCCCCTAAAGGTGTGGAGAATGGGAGGCCCGACAGCGGAGTGGTTGGCGCCACTCCGCTACGCCGGGACCTCCCGCTCCGCCCGGTAGGGGAGAATCCCGGCCCTGGTACGGTTAGTGCTTATTGTCCTCAATCTCAGTGAGGACTTTACTGAGGACCACACAACTCCACACCAGCCAACCGCCCATCCACCTCGCCATGGTTCCATTCATCTTCATTATAAATGAGATATGAGGAATGCAAAAAGCACTCCCTTCCCATAATCACAACGATTACAGCACATAATAAAAAAGAGTAAACTGTGCACAGGCTACATATCACAGAATCGACTCAATGTGGCATTTGCTAAATCAGGGTAACAGGGACTCGCAACAACAAATCATCAACAACATGGTCACAAAGGAGTAACCTCCAGGATTATTGAAGAATTGCAGGATGATAACATCTTCTATCTTGAAAAGGCAAAAGCCATGACAGGATCGTCGAACACTCCTCAGAAGTCGCTGGAATCAGGACGGGAGGTTGCCGGTAAATTCAGCAAGTGGCCTCTTCCCCGTCGAGGCCCAAAATATTAACAAAGTGCCATTCGATAATGGGGTCGTTCCCACCGCTACAGGTGCCGGGAACGACCTCGCTAAACCCGCCCAAAACAGGACTCTGTTCTTTTCTCTGTTAACTCCCGCCCAGGATCTCGAGGAGGGGAAGATGCCAAGGAGGCGCCGCATAAGGCCTCATGTGTACTGGCAGAGCCTGTCATTCAAGGACCTACCAGACTGGGCATGCAGTCGAAGGCTCCGGCTGAGAAGAGAGACAGTTTGACATATCTGCCAGATCATGGCACACCTGACACTGCGGAGTATGGGGGAGAACACCACTCACAGTGGCCGTCAAGGTGATGGTCGCCCTAAACCTTTATGCCAGGGAGTCCTTCCAGGCGCTGAGTGGAGTCCTGTCCGGGATCTCACAGACCTCAGTACATCCACTTCAACGTGAACCGAGCCCACCAGGATGCCCAGGCAGCAGGTTTCGCTGCCATCGACGGGATGCCCCGAGTCCAGGTGGTGATCAATGGGATGCATGCCCCTTTACGAGCATCGGCGGGTAACAGGCCCCTCTACACAAACCAAAAGAGGTTCCACTTGATGAACGTGCAGCTGATATATAACCGTCTGATAAACATTATACACGTCTGCACCCGATACCCAGGCGGTGCGCACAACGCCTTCATCCTAGCCCACTTGGCGATTCCTGACCTGTTCGAAATGCCCCCCCCCCGCCATCCTGCTGGGGAGTTGCTTCCTGTGTGGCGGGGTTATCCACTGCGGTTGTAGCTGATGACATCTATCCGGAGGCCACAGACCGACGCAGAGACCCATTACAACAAAGCCGAAACTGTGACCAGGGATGTGATCGAGCGGCACTTCGGTCTCCTGAAGATACGGTTCAGGTGCTCTGAGAGGGTCGGCCGCGTCATGGTGCCTGCTGTGTCCTCCACATCGCGCAGCAGAGGAACAAATGCTGGAAGAGGAGGAGGAACACCAGGCCTCCTTCACCGAGGAGGATGCAGGGGAGGAGGAAGATGGGTAAGAAATGGGGCCCAGGCAGGCACGGGAGGCTGCACGACGTTTGCACCAGGACCAACACTCACGGGGCGTTCTGATCACTTCAGGTTTACCAACTGTGGGAGGGAGGGGGGATCTGGCCAGGGGCACGGACACTGCATCCCACCCCCACAGCCTCTCTCCCCCCCCCCCCAACATTCAAAATCACCAATCCATATCTACCGTAACTCTATGTGTTCATAGCTTGCGGCTGCTAAGTAAGTGGGTATTCTTTAATGGCATTGAAGTATAGCCTTTGTTTTGATGATAGGAATCCCAAACATTTTGCGACCTTGCAAAACTGTAGGTTGAGTAAATCCATAAAGTTTATCCCAAGCTACCAGTGAACTATTGAAAAATGTGGGATGCCAACAGGACTGATCTGTACGACAGAATCTTGGGACTGTAGCAGATGGACAATCAATGCTCTCAGTGGCCTGAATTTTCCACCCCTGCCTCCGGAGGGTTTTGAGCTGGCAGGAGGTGGGGGGCTTGCGGGGAACATGAGATTGCATGGACCACATTCCCTCCAACATCCCATCCACCGTGACGCAGATACGATTTCATGGTCGGGCAGGCGGAACTCACTGCAGTCTAACTCCGAATTCATTGTAATCCAGCTCCCAATTCACTGTAATTCAGTTCCCAATTCACTGTAATTCAGCTCCCAATTCACTGTAATTTACCTCCTAATTCACTGTAATCTAACTCCCAATTCAGTGCAATCTAACTCCCAATTCAGTGCAATCTAACTCCTAATTCACTGTAATCTAACTCCGAATTCATTGTAATCCAGATCCAAATTCACTGTAATCCAGCTCCCAATTCACTGTAATTTAACTCCTAATTCACTGTAATCTAACTCCCAATTCAGTGCAATCTAACTCTCAATTCAGTGCAATCTAACTCCTAATTCACTGTAATCCAACCCAATTCAGTGCATCTAACTCCCATTCACTGAAATCTAATTCCTAATTCACTGCAATCTAACTCTCAATTCACAGCAATCTAACCACCAATTCATTATAATCTAACTCCCAGTTCACCGTAATGAACTCCCAATTCACTGTAATCTAACTCTCAACTCACTATAGTCTAACTCCTGATTAACTGCAATCTAACTCCTTGGGTAGAATTTTATGGTCCTGCTGTGGTGGGGGCCGGGCCGGAAACTGTAGTTGATGTGTTATGTACTCTGGGATAACACAGGATGCAACTCGATGCAGCTTTGACCAAAAGATACTCCAGACTTTGAAATAAGTTCAATGTGAACTTTGAACCATTAGCACAGTTCTCTATGAGCTCGATTCTCCTGCTAATCTTGCTATGGTAACTCAGTCTAACTAACCAGTCTGCTCTAAGCCATGTGGAGGGTGTGATGCTTCTGATCTGCCCCTGTCCTACTCTCTAAGTGTCGCCTGTGGAACGACACAGAGCATGTGTGCCCAGTCCTTATATATGGGTTGCCCCCTTGTGGTAGTGTGACTTCTGGGTGTCTTGACTGCCCATTGGTCATGCCTATTTGCAGTGTTCATTAGCTGTATGTCCGCATGTCATGACATCTCCGGTGCGCCCTCTAGTGTTTACTTAGTTGCAGTGTATTTGCATTAACCCCTTGTGTATTTACTACTTGTGCACATCACCACAGTAGTGAGCCGCTCAAAAGTCCACTGACTTCATTGGGACCTGAAGATGCTGCTGGCGGGAGATGCTGTAAATTTCTATCTCATTGCAAACTAACTCCCAGCCCTCCGGCCAATGTGACATTGGAGTTGCTTTGATTGCTACTGGTACATGGATCAAAATTATTAACAGCATGCAACCTAATGAAGAATGGCAACTTGCGGATAGACCATGTGCTGGATCCTCCACAACCCCGCGCCGCAATTGTGGACGGCATTGGGGCAGAGAATCCACTTTCACGCCGTAATCGGGCCCGGCACCGGTCCGATGATTCTCCGGGCCCCAAAAATCGGTGTGACCGCGGAGTACACCGCGCTGCCGGCGTGCCATTGCCAGATGCCCACCCAGCAATCCTCCGCTCCCGACTGGTCGAGTTCCCGAACGGTCGGGATGCTGGCGTTGCGGCTGTGGACTCCGTCCGTGGTCGCCCTGGTCGGGGGCGGGCGAATTGGAGACCAGGGGGCCTTATAGGCGGCCAGGGATTAAAGGGGTGGAGTCTGAGGCTCGCAGGGGGCCTCTTTTTTTGGTGTGGCTCCGTGGTCCGAGTCCATCATGGAGCACGGCACGGCCGCTGCCGTGCTCATGCGCGGACTCTGAACTGGAAGTGCGGGGCCCGTATCCGCAGCTGAAGCTGCGAGACTCACTCCGGGTCCCTGCCCCCTGCACGGCACTGAATTTGTTCAACTTTTCTAGGAATTTTGGGAGTAAAACTCCACCGTTTTTATGCTGGCGTGGGGACATAGTCTCATTTTTGGAAAATCCAGCCCTTTGAGGATAGATTCAGAATTCTTCACATCACATCCAGATGTTCCTTTAAACTGATGGCCTAATAGAGTGCTCCATGATAATTGAGCAGGAACATGTTTATTAGGCCGCAGAGAAACTGGACTACTTTAGGCAAAAAAACCTCAGTAGTTTGCCTGCAGATAAATCCATAAATCTTGATTGGCTAGCTCTTGGTTGCAGAAGGTGTGAATGCGTCTCTAATTCACTTGTCTCTCAGTCCGGAAGAAAGTCTCGCACACGTTCGTACTTTAGAATATTCTTTATTGCGATCGGGGCAGCCCTCTAGGTGTTCCAAAGGACCACCTCTGAGAGTGCCAAAGTTTTGCTCAAAATATCCTGTCTTTATATGTTTTTTAAGGGGCTGTCCCTTACATTCACTTGAGCTTGCCCCCATTACAAAGCATAGCTTGTTTTTGCCATAGTTTCGATACATGATTAACTTGTTATTGCCATAATTTCAATACATGATTTTACAGACTTTGAAGTTATCTATTGGCACATGAGTATATAGCAATTTTAGCAAAAACAGCAGGTGTTTAGCCACAGTATCAATGGCTCCCACATTTCATATTCCGTCATCCAGCCATCTTCCTTGTTTCTCAAGGCTATTTGGCTTACAGTCAGGAGTCGGCTCACGAATTCAATAATAACTCCCTTATTTGTAACTTTCCACTAATGTGTCCCATTAATTCTGGATTGTTCTAGCTATTAACCCTTGCTTCACATTCTCAAAGGGTTTAACACAAATTTAAACAACTGGTCTAAGCCAGTATTCAAAGTAAGGGATCTTCCATTTAAGATGGAGATGAGGAGGAATTTCTTCTCTCAGAAGGTCATTAGTGTTTGGAATTCCCTCACCGAGCGTGCAGAGGCATCATTGCATATCTTCAAGACTAAGTTAGACCGCTTTTTGTTTGACAGGGAGTCAAGGGTTATGAGGAACAAGCAGGAAAGTGGAATTGAGGCCACATCAGTTCAACCATGATTAATTGATTGGTGGAGAAGGCTCGAGGGGCCGAATGGCCTGCTCCTGCTAATTTGTATGTTCTTACATGAGCCCCGCGCCTCCCCCCCCCATCCCCCACCACCACTTTCCATCTCATCCTAATAGCAACCCCTTCTCTATATTTTTGCTCAAGTGCTTATCTGGCTTTTCCTTAAATGCTTTATACTGTTCACCTCAAACAATCCTTGTGGTAGTGTGTCCCGTATTCACATCACTCTCTCAGTAAAGAGGTTGCTCCTGAATTTCTTGTTGGATTTACTGGTAACTATCTTATGTTTACTGCCTTTAGTCTTGGATTCCCTGCAAGCAGAAACATCCTCTCTACATCGACCCTTCAATCTTTTCACAATCTTAAAGTGCTCTATTAGGTCAACCCTCAGTCTTCCCAGGCAAACCTTGTCCGCACAGTTTGGTCAGGAAATCCTTAAAGACACTGATGGATTCAATGTGGATCTGACTGTGGTGACATGCATCACTGTAAATACAGAAGGGGTTAATGTAAATACACGTAGACTAGATAGACACTAGAGGGAGCACCAGTGGCATGCCACCATCAACATCACCAACTTACCAACCAAACAAGAAAGACACTCGACCATAATAATTAATGGATTTTGGACTCATGCATATGATTTGGACTTATTGTTTAATGATCACTGTTATCATAACTTGTACATAGCATCACTTATCTACCTGTTTCTGTTCAATTTTCTTTCACACTATACAGAAAATATGTAACACGAACAAAAAGGGGGATGTGCATCACTGTAAATACACAAGGGGTTAATGTAAATACACGTAGACTAGATAGGCACTAGAGGGAACAACAGAGACATGACACACAGACATTCAACCAATAGATCAGTAAGATAGGACACGACCAATGGGCATTCACGATACACACAGAGGTGACACTACCACAGGAGGGCATTACACCAACCCATATGTAAGGACACAGCACACATGATCTTCCTCTTTCCAGTGGAGACACTCAGTGAGTATATTTGAAACACATCACACCCACCACCTGGATTGTAGCAGACTGGTTCGTCAGTCTGAGTAGCTAGTGTAGGATTAACAGGAGAGTTGAATCCAAATAGGAGAATTGTTAACAGTTTAATAAATGTGTTAAAGCTATCTCCAAGTCTGACCTTCCTTTGTGAGAGTGCACAACAAGGAAGCAGCTTATGCTACGTCAAGAGCATAACAAAACACTAACAATACCCAGCTCCTAATAAGAAGTGGATTTTGCTTTGAATTTTCATGTGGATTAATTTGTTTTTCCCTATTCGTTTCCCATTGGGTGGGGTGTGTCATGTTGGAGTAAATGTCCTTTCCAGGTGAAGAGTCTTTGTGGAGGTAAACATTTGATTCAGGACTGTTGGACTGGCGCGATTTGCTGCACCCTCCCTGAAAAAGCCATTTGAAATAACAAAACAGTTGGCTGGTTCTGACTGACCTAATTGTGGTTTTCACATTTTCAGAAGCTTTTGTGTCTTTCAATGCTGTCCCTTTAAAGTGAAGAAATCCCACTGCCCAGTGACTGACTAGCAGCAGACAAGGGAAGGTGAATGAGACTTCAATACACCTCAGTGTCTTATTTACCACACATTTAATATTCCTGTTAATCCATGCTCCAGCATTGTAACCCGTTTGTAACAGCCAGACATCAGTGTACGAAATACTGTGTCTTAGAGCAAGTCCATTTTTCTTGCTCGTGCCTAGTTGTTCTCTAAAGGTAACGCTGAAGGTAGTGGAGGCTGAAGGAATTTGGATTTTTTAAGACTAGTTTTGCAGGATAATTACCTGCAAAAGGAGCTGTGCTTGGTTGAAAGTGTTAATGTAACAAAGGAACGAGAAAGGTTGACCACACCCTCAGTCGTTATTCAGGTGACTGTCTAGCATGTTCTAGCACTTGTTTTTACAACTGAGAGGTTTGTTTGGTCACTTCAAAGGGCATTAGTTCAACCCATATTGTTGAGAGGAAAAAACTACATAATCATTTTTTTCTGGTAAGTTTTGAACGTAACCTCTGATTTGTTAGTTCAGTATCACAACTAGACCCATTTATAAAGTTTTTTTTGCTTTCATGAGACTCACTCAGTAAAAGAATATAATTAAGAGAGCGGCACAACAACGTATTGGAAAGTAGACGCGGCTCAGGCTTGATGTAATGAATTATTGTGAATCAAGCTCTTGTGTAGCATGCCTGAAGTGATCAGGACCAGGTCTCTGGTAGACCAGACTGCATTCGGGATAACTTCCTTTTTGTGGCATGGATGAAGTATCAAGTTATGTTGCATGTACTGAATCATGTGACATGACTGAATTGGCTCCACCATAACAATTTCCTAACCACAGATAAGGCACAATTATATTTGATGACACTTCTCTGAAACTTGCCAAATTTCAACTAAGAAAATAGATTGTTACAGAGGCAAACCCTGCATTCCATTTGTGTTGGGCATCAACCCACAAACCAGCCAAGTGAATGATTAGTTGACCAGTTACAGTCATTGTTTGTAGGAGGAATGTGGCTAAACCAACATTTACCTTCCGACAGTGCCAGGAGATTACAACACCCACAGAAACCAAGCTCTTGGGTGATGTCATCCGGATGTATAAAAGGCAGAGTCTATTTATTGCCACAGGAGTTACAAGGTTACTCTTTCACTTGTGAAGAGAGGGGTCTCTCAAAACAGATTTCCACTCATCCATTTGGGAATCTGGGCCGGGATTCTTCCGCAATTGGCGGGACGGCCCAACGCCGCCTCCAAGAGCAGCGCGAACCACACCGGCGTCGGGCCACTTGGAAGTTGCGGAATGCTCCACACTTCCGGGGGCTAGGCCGGCGCTGGAGGGGTTGGCGCCACGCAGAACTGCCAGCGTGTTCTGGTGCATGCGCAGAATGGCCGGTGTGTTTCCTACGCATGCGCAGGGGGGGGGGTTCTTCTCCGCGCTGGCCATCACGGAGCCTTTCAGAGGCCGGCGCGGAGGGAAAGAGTGCCCCCACGGCACAGGCCTGCCTGCAGATCGGTGGCCCCGATCGCAGGCCAGGCCACCGTGGAGGCCCCCCCCCATGACCGGATCCCCCCGCCCCCCAAGACAGGTCCCGCCGATATGGACCGTGCCCATTTCACACTGGCAGGACTGGCCAGGAATGCACGGCCACTCAGCCCAGGCTATCCCCCTCTCCAGTTGCTCCATCTGGACCTGTAAAGACTTAATTACCTGCAAAGACTCGCATTCAAAGTATCGTCTTGCATCATTGACTTTGACCTCTTCAGTCACCTGTGGAAGGAGCGGTGCTCCGAAAGCTAGTGATTCAAAACAAACCTGTTGGACTTTAACCTGGTGTTGTAAGACTTCTTACTGTCCTCCTATGGTAGGTACAGCATGGGTTACATGAAGTGTAAAGATCCCTCAACACCATCTCATCAAATACTGCCAGGTACGTACTGGATGCAGAGTAAAGCTTTCAAATCATGTAGAACTTGTGTAAAGTACAGTGTGTTCTGATCACCGTAGAGACCAACAATTTTTATAAAGAAATTCAAACTTCCAGTTAATAGCTGAAAGGGCTGAAAAGATGACATGACAATATTTCAGATTTAAAAATGTTCACTGTAGCAAAAGACTAAAATCACCATTGACGATCCAATATCTTTGTAACAACTTCTACTTTAAATCACAGAAGAAAATACATCTCTTCTTGTTTTTAGTACAACCAACAAAACACGCTACAGATAGCACTATCATTTAAGTAGAGAATCAATTCTGCTGAAATCAGTTCAAAGTGATTCTTCGCTCCAAAGGATTAATTCTGTTTTTTCCCTTCTCAGTTTGGTAACTTCTAACTCGCGATGGCCTTTCATGGCGAAAGTATTACTGGAGAGAGTATTACTCCCTCCGGTACATACAAGGCAAATATTTCAGCCACATTTTAGCGACTCACAAATTTGGGGCGGGCTTCTAGTCGGCTGACGCCGGAATCGGGAAACGCAATTGGGCGGAGCATCAGTTTTGACGTAAAAATCATGGCGAGCGCCGGGTTCCCACCAAATTGTAATTCTCCGGCGCCTCGACAGCGGCGTCAATGCATTGCACTCCGCATGTAGAGTAAACACTATTGGCATACGTTTAGTGGGCCTGATCCGGTATTCTCCGGAGCCTCAGTGATACTCTGCCTTCACCCGGATGAATTCCCAATGGCGAAGTTCACTGTTGCTTTTAAAAATCAGGAAACAGGCGCAGTGGCTGATGAGGGAGAGAGAGGAGGGAGGACATGGAGAGGCACGGCCATGGGCTACAGGTCCTGACACTGGCTGGGATGGCTAGGGTCGGGGGGGGGGGGGGGCCCTGCCAGGGCTGGGTGGGTGGGTGGTGTGGGGAAGGGTGACCCCCAAGAGATTGGGGTGGTGTCTAGGCACGGACCACTATTGCCACAGCTTGCAAGGTAGCCATCTTGCTGTGCACCCCACTGACCACCCACCTTGGCCTTTGGTTCTGCAGAGCGCTACCGGTAGTATGGGTGCTCCCACCCCACCTCCCACTCTCAACCCCACCACACCCGCATCCCAGCCCCCACCCTCCACCCTACCCCACATCCCTGCGCACCTTAGCCCACACCCCATCATCCCCACACCCCATTTTCCGCAATAGACCCCAACCGGCCTCCACCTGCAGCCAGAGCATCATGGACCCGACCCAAGGGCAATGCCCACAGTAGCTCCTGCAGCGGGACTCTGTGCGGGAGCCACAAAGCATACCACTGGCATGGGCAGTGCCAGCCGACGGTGTCCCTGGAAATAAGGAGCAGCGGCAGGGCCAAAGGCCCCCATGATGCCGGGCAGTGATGGGGCCAGGGGTGCAGGGGTGGGGGGTGGGGGAAACTTGTGGGGCTGAGCCCACAGTGCCAACCGGGGGCACCGTGTAGCCCAGTGGACCTGTTTGGGCATGGGGGTATGTACCATGATAACATGTCAGCCTTTCACCCCCTTCAAACAATGGATACCAGCACCGGTGGCCTTCCTGCTGGTCACTGCAGCCCTGGGGGATGCACTGCGGCTTTCTGAGCTGGAGTTGCTTGAGGAAGAAGAAGCTGCAGCAGCGTAGTGTGTCCCAGAGGAACTGGAGGCAACTGCTGAGGATGGAGAGCCGGCTGTCAAACAGGCCAAGGAGGAAGAGGTGCAAAGTAGGTACCACATGAGGCCTCCTGTGTACCGGCACTGCCCGTCATTCGAGGACCTGCCAGGCTAGGCATGCCGTTGAAGACTCTGGCTAAGCAGGGGGACAGTGCGACTTATCATCCAGATCAAGGTGCACCAGGCACTGGGGAAATGGGGGAGGTTACCCGCTCCCGGTGGCCATTAGGCCTCTCGACACAAATCAAAAGGGGTTCCACTTGATGAACGTGCAGCTCGTGTGTGATCATCATAGGGGCTGTTTAGCACAGGGCTAAATCGCTGGCTTTGAAAGCAGACCAAGCAGGCCAGCAGCACGGTTCGATTCCCGTACCAGCCTCCCCGAACAGGCGCCGGAATGTGGCGACTAGGGGCTTTTCACAGTAACTTCATTTGAAGCCTACTCGTGACAATAAGCCATTTTCATTTCATTTTTTCATTTCATCTGCCTGCATATCATGCATGGCAGCACACGATATCCGGGCAGTGTGCACGATGCCTTCCTCCTGGCACACTCGTTAATTCCCGGCCTCTTCGAGGCACACCCCCGGCTGTGGAGCTGGCACCTGGGTAACATGGGTTATCCGCTGGGGCCGTGGCTGATGACGCCTATCCATAGGCCACAGACCGACGGGGAGACCCACTACAACGACATCAGTGCAGCGACCATGAGCTTGACCGAAAGGTGCTTTGACATCCTGGAGATGCGGTCAGGTGTCTGGAGGGGGCCCTCCAATGTAATGCTTGAAGGGTGGGAGGGTTACCCACATTGTGGCGGCCTGCTGCGGCCAACGTGCTGGAGGAGGAGGATGAACACCCTCTGACGAGGAGGATGCGGGGTAGGATGAGGATGAGTAGGGTAGGAGACCCAGGCAGGCACGGAAGGCCGCACGATGTGTGCACCAGGCTAGCACCCACGGGACACTCTAATCGCCTCCAGGCTCATCGACTGGGGGGGGGGGGTGAATTGGCCAGGGGCACGGACACCGCATCCCCCAACCCCGCCCCGGCTACCCTGATAAATACCTGCTGCACTATGGGCTGTGGGCCCTGAGTTGGCAGTGACAGCGGGTCTGGTCCATGGGGTGAAGGAAGATGACAACCCGCTCTGTGATAAGCTCTGGTGTACCGACAGTTTGACAACGTCTGATTCCTGCCCGGGGTCGCACTTTCCACTGTTCACCACCTGCATTCGAGCTGTCGATTGGGGATAGGGACAGTGGGGTGGAAGTTGGGGGTGGGACACCGGAGCGGTGAACGTTGGCTGATCGCGGTCACTGAGTCAAGCCCACCCACAACATCCGCCAATTCACCCCCCTCCCCCCCGCCCCATCTGCAGCCAGCCCAGACCAGTCCACCCTCACACCCTTCTGACAGAGCACCGAGGCAGGTTGTAACAGAGGTAACAGGTGTTTAATGTGAACAAATATATACAGGTTTGTTCCCTAGCCCCTATAACTAAACTGTGCCCTGCACCAGTGCCAACTTTATAGCTGTCTAACTGTCTGGCCTTGAGGGCCCTAATGGTAGGTTGAGGTTGACCCCAGATGGTACATCAGGAGTGGAGGCGGCCTGCTGTGACTCCTGCCCTGTGACCCTGGTCCCTTTTGGTGGCCATCGCCTGGGGTGACCGGCCTGGATGGGCCCGGCTGCTACTTCGGTATCCCAGCTGGCGTGGTGCCGCCCTGTTCTGCCCGCTGCCCACCAGATGCACCAGGGACAGGACGGGAACGGGGGGAGGGGTGTACGAGGGGCTGTGGTATTCCGGCACCTCCCCTGCGGAGTCACCGGCTTGGGCCCCATCACCTCCACCTCCCTCGGGGTGCCCGGTGGCCCCCTGGCTACTCCATGGGACAGTGGTGCGAGAGGAGCTAACCTTTAAGTCTCCCTCGCCACCTGGCATTGCCAATCTGGGAGGCCCGCTGTCATCTCGACCAGGGTCTGCATTCTTGGGGCCATGGAGCACAGGGAGTGGACCACCTCCATCTGTGACTGTGCCACCACCTTCTGCGTCTGTGCCACATCAGCCAGTGACTGCGCCATCTCTCTCTGGGACTGAGCCACCTCCCTCTGCGTCTGTGCCACGTCAGCCAACGCCTGAGCAATGCCGCCGACCCTCTCAGCCATGACCTGCTGTGACTGGGCCACACTGAGGAGCGCCGCTGCAATGTCCAGGAGGCTCTGCCCCAACCACCATCTCTACAGATTGCCCAGGCCTTGAACGTGCTGATCTAAAGGCGAAACCCTCACCCCCCAAGGCCTCCACCACGGATGCCACCCATGTGGTGTTGGCCTGGGCGGTATGCACGGCCGGCACCTCCTGATCCTGCATGGGGTCAGACTCCTCCACCTGTGTCTGCAGGTGCTGAATGCTTGCCGTCATCCCCTCATGTAGTCCCGGGCTCTGGGACTGCATTTCCACGATCGATGGGTCTGTCCAATCCACAAGCCCTCAACCCACCTGGATGGCAGCAAGTCTCTGAGGTCGGCCTGCCCTCCAATCGTCCGCCCCCCTCAGGAGTTCCTACCTCTACCAGATGTACTGGATTGTTTGTGTGGTGAGCACCAGATAGTGTCCCAGGAGCTTCTTCACAAAAGTGCCCGACCGAGGTGAGTGTCTCTGGGATAGTGGAGGGTGTTGGAGCTGTGACGGGGTGTCCTGGGTCTCGGGTATATGGCTCCCCTGCATGTTGGTCCCATTCTTGTCACTGCTCGACTCCCGGGTCTCTGGCTCTGGTTGTGGCTGAGGGCGGGGGAGCCCTGAAGGACCCTCACCCCAACCACAGCCAGAGCCAGAATGAGGGTGGTGTGAGGTTGAGGATGGTGTGAGGGTGAAGGGGGTTGAGGGTGGTATGAAGGTTGTGTGGGGGGGTGGTGTGGGGTGAGGGTGGTGTTGGGAGAGGGATGACACACGTGGCACGGGGAACCGTAACTCAGCAGGGTTCTCACTTCCTCGCCCGAGGCCGATCACTACCCCAGCGACTGCCCTTTTCTCCGGCCTGCCGATCACGTCCAGAGCCCACTGCTCTGTCGCGGTGAGGGGCCACAGGTCCCCTGGTTCCCTTTCAGTCTTCTGCCTCTCCTGGCGGTTATGGGTGGTCTTGTCCTACGTGGGAGGGGAATGGGGGAAGAGAAAAATCACAGTGTTAGATAGTCCAACGCATGCAGCACAGGGGGTGGGTAGCTGGTGGCTTCAGTGCTCAGGGCACCCGGCCATGGCAGGTGGTATGGGTGTCAGCATGTGGTGCAGGGTGAGGGGTTCGGACGCTCTATGGGTAGGGCGGGGTAGGGTTACGGGTATGGGGGACAGGGGTTGGTTCCATGGGCACAGTGTGGCCCACTCACCCTATCCGCCCTGAGGAAGTTGTGCAGTTTCTTATGGTCCGAATGGTGTTGCTGGACGTGCTTACTGCCTCTGCCACCTGTGTCCAGGCATGGCAAATGGCAGCAGCTGGCAGCCTCCTTTCCGGGCAAGGGTACATGGTGGCTCACCTATCCACCATGACCTCCAGGAGGGCCTCAAGCTTGGTGTCTCTGAATCACGGGGCCACTGTTCTCACTGCCATCTTGTTGGCTGGAATGGTGTATGTGGGGAGTGAAGTGTGTATATGCGGCTCCAGCTTGTCAGCCTCCTGAGTGTCAATGGTGAATCTGGCGAATCTGGCACTGTTTCTCATTGGAAGCAATTGTGTCCCACATGGTACCTGTGTTAGCCCCTTAACAGTAGCAGAATCGGTCCAAGTGTGGCGCCAGTTTTGCTGTCGTAGAAGTTGACAAATCCTGCCCTGGCGTCAGAAACAGAGAATTCCGCTGTTGGTCTTTTCAATCTGAGCACAAGCTTCCACCACAGTTTTAGCACAGTGAACCACAGACACTTTCACATTCTATTTGCTATCTCTCTCCCAATCCTGGCAGACTGACTCTATCCATGGTGCTCAGTGATAATTTAGGAAAGCTTGTAACCCAATATAGCAATGTCTTCCTCTGGACCCCTCCCATCTCAAAGCCCATCACCTTGACAATGTGAATCACATGGGTCTGATATCCAGATAGAGATGTTGATTCTTGAGATCCTTGAGAGCCCGATTCTCTTTCATCTTAGAGCTAATTGAACAGTTTCAAGGACAACTGTTTAAACCCTGACATTCTCAACACTGTTCTGCGACTTCGAAGGCTCACAATCTATCCACTGTTAGCACACAGGATACCGCCATTGTCTCCAAGAGTAAGCAATGCCTTGCACATTCTTCCCAGTAAAATAATCTGGCTACTTCTTCAAACCATCCAGGCTTGCTGTCAGGCAGGTTCCTGCATAGGTCACATGGTTCCCTTCATTTTACCTTCAATTAAAGACACAATCCCAAGTCATGATAATTTTATAAACCTCATAATTGCAACAAGTGTTGAACTTCCTTCAGGCTGCCCGAAAGTTTTGCCTCTGGTTCACTCTCAGTAAAGCTACCTTGTTCCCAATATGAAATTTTCAGTGCCCATGCCAGCCTTTCTTAAAAAATAAATTTGCAGTACCCCATTACTTTCTTCCAATTAAGGGGAAACTTAGCGTGGCCAACCCACCTAACCTGCACATCATTGGGTTGTGGGGGTGAGCCCCATGTAGACACGGGGTGAATGTACAAACTCCACATGGACAGTGACCCGGAGCTGGGATCGAACGCGGGTCCTCAGTGCCATAGACAGCAGTGCTAACCACTGTGCCACCATGCTGCCCAGCCTTTCACAGTATCGTTAAATACTGCTCAATTCTCTGCTGTGAACTGTGTGCTTGTTAAAAATTCATCCAGGGATGTTGGCATTGCTGGCAAGGCCAGCATTTGTTGACCATTTCAGATTGCCCTGATAAGGTGGTGGTGAGCTGCCCTCTGGAATTGCTGCGGTCGATACAGTCCCAATGTGTGCCTTGTAAATTGTGGACAGACTTTGGGAAGTCAACAGATGACTGTTGAAGTGTGTATACGCGGCTTTCCCAGCCTATGACCTGCTCTTGTAGCCACAATACTTCATCATTTTCAACCAGGAAAATAATATGACTCCCCCCCCTCCCCCCCCACCCGCCTCCAAAAGTGATGGTGTTAAAGGGGGAAAAGATAAATTGCATTTAGTTAGCACCTTTCAGAGCATGGGCTGTCCCATAGCATTTTGCTGTCAATGAATTTTTGATAAAATGTAACTTCTGTTGTAACGCAGGAACATGGCAGCAATTTGCACAAGTTTCCACTTACAGCAATGTGATAGTGACAAAACCATCTGTTTAGTGGTGTTTGATGTGTAAATACTGGGCAAGACACAGGGGTTAATTCCCCTGCACGTATATCAAACACTGCCTTGAGATACTTTGGGCGCGATTCTCCGCTGCCCACGACGGGTAGGAGAATAGCTGGAGGGCGTCCCCGACAATTTTCACACCCTCCCGCTATTCTCCCCCCCCCCCCCCAACGGCCGCCCTACGACACGAATCGCTGCTCGCCATTTTTTACGGCGAACAGCGATTCTCCCCAGGCCGATGGGCCGAGTGCCCAGGCCTTTACGGCCGTTTTTACGGCAGCAAACACACCTGCTTGCTGCCGTCGTAAAAACGGCCGCAACATGCCCGTTCTGGGCATCCAGGGACCCGATTGGCACGGCAGTACCACGGCCGGGCCAAGGGGGGCATGGGCCCGCGATCGGTGCCCACCGATCGCGGGCAGTGTGTCTATAACGGACGCACTCTTTCTCCCTTCGCCGCCCCGCAGGATCAGTCCACGGGGCGGCCGAGGGAGATGACGGCCCCGCGCATGCGCGGGTTGGAGCCGTCCAATCCGCGCATGCGCGGCTGACGTTATCGTGCGCGTCAGCCGGCGTGACGCTTGGCGCGTGGACTTAGCGACGGTCGCTATGCCCGCGATGCCGTGCTTCACGGGGCCCCGCTGCTAGCCCCGCACGGGGGGGAGAATCGGGTCCTGGGAGGGAGCGCGGAGGCTGCCGTGAAACACGGCCAGTTTCACGGCAGCCTTTACGACTTGTCGCATTTGCGGAGAATCGCGCCCTTTGTATTAACCTGAGAGTTCGGACAATGGTTGATTTCAAGTCTCTTGCAAATGACGGCCCCTCTCCCTCACTGCACTGGAGTGCCAGCCCGAGTTATCTGGTCAAGTTTTTCCAGTCAAGACAGACTGAGCCGGCGCCCCTCCGCTCTGCGGACAATCGCGTCCCTGCATCGGGGCGGCGTGTCGCGATTCCTGCCGGTCGGGGGGATTCTCCGGCCAGGCCCCAGGCTGAGAGAATCCCGCCCTAAATGTCAGCACTGGATTTATGTAACATTTTTGTGTTAGTAACTCATCATTATGAAAAACACCACATATATTTTTGAAGAAACAAATTTGCCATTGGCTTATTCACTCAACATGCCACAGATTATTGCTGTCACTATATATTTGCTCTGTTAGTCTGTTTCAGCTTCACATACAAATCTGGACCACACACTAATTCTGCCCGCAGAGGTGACTTGCCAATCATAACAGTTGGACCTGCTCCCCTGAACACTCCCAGGACAGGTACTGTAAGGGTTAGACACAGAATAAAGCTGCCGTTGCATTGCCCCATGAGACACTCCCAGGGTAGATAGATTACAGGTGAGATACAGAGTGAAACTTCCTCTGCACTGTTCCCACAAGACACTCTCAAGGCAGATGGGAAATATGTGTATTGTTGTCTTCAATTAGCTATTGCGTGGGTCATGGGTTAAAGCTTGAAAACTGTAGACCAGGCAGAGTAGGGGGGATTGAATTGATCAAGGTATGAAGAACCTGTTGTATTGGAGTACCAAGTCTGCTTTGATAATGGAGGAACTTGTTTTTAAGCCTTTCCAAAACTAACATAATGGGAAAGGCCATTTAGTCTATCTTTCAGCGACTAATGTGGAGGCTGTTGTATATTCATTCCACCTACTAATAATTTCAGGGGAAGTACTGCAGATAACTCCCCAAATACAACTCCATGATTGCCACCTAACCTGATAGCCTAAACATCTCAACTATCAATAAACTTTAGTCTCTTGACAAAGAGATATCCTCGGTGGTGTAGTGGTTAGCACTGCAGCCTCATGGCGCCGAGGACCCGGGTTCAATCCCAGCCCCACATCATTGCCTGTGTGGGGTATGCACATTCTCCCAGTGTCTGTGTGGGTCTGACTCCACAACCTGAAGATGTGCAGGGTAGGCAGATTGGCCATGCAAAATTGCCACTTAATTGGAAAAAAAAGACATCCTGCATGAAGACTCGTTTAATCGTGGGACTTGGTCGCACTTTAACATTATAAATACTCATCAGGACAGACACAAGAATGCCAAATTTCAAAGGAAGCAACATTTCACTACATGTCGCTGCATATTCAATTATAGCAAATATGGGGCTGGATTCTCCTCTCCGCCACGCCACTTTTCAGCCTCGACCCGCCGGCGGGATTCTCCATTACGCCAGCTGGTCAAAGGGGTTTCCCATTGTGGGGCAGCCCCACGCCGTCGGGAAACCCCCAGGCGCCGGCAAAACAGAGAATCCCTCCGGCGGAGAATCCCGCCTATGTTCTCTATGCATTAGAAATGGGCCAGGAGTAGGAAGTTAGGGGTCATTCCATCAAAAACATGCTTCTCATGGAAACCAATAAAAATGTGACTAAGAGTTTGCCTGAGAGACAAGCACCATCTACTTGGGCATACATAGTGCCATTACAGGCGAATACAACTGCGTGAGTTGCTAATTTCATAAGTACACTTGATACAGATTCAGAACCAGGTTGCCAAAGATAGTGATTTGGTGAAATTGTTAATGCTTCCTTGAGCACATTAGTGAATAGGTTCACAATATTGCACAGGCACATTGACACAACATTGCTTAAATCTTCAAAAAGCATTGCTGTCAATATGCATGTCACGTGAGTGTATTAGACCCAAGATTGTGCCAGTGGTCATTTCCAATCCTATTAACAATGTTACAGTGAGACACAGTCCCACAATCCAGCAAATCGCTATCCAGGATGAACTCAACAAATTGGTTGTAGGATCACTAATCTGGGCTGGGGCGGGGGTTCCCGGCGTGTTGGAGTGGCGTGAACCACTCCGGCGTCGCACCACCCCAAAGGTGCAAAATTTTCTGCACCTTTAGGGGCCAAGCCCTCACATTGAGGGGCTAGGCCCGCGCTGGAGTGGTTTCCGCTCCGCCGGATGGCATGAACGACCTTTGGCGCCACGCCAGCCGGGGCCGAAAGGACTTCGCTGGCCGGCGTAAGTCCGCGCATGCGCCGGAGCGTCAGCAGCTGCTGACATCATACCGGCGCCTGCGCAGGGGAGGGGGTCTCTTCCGCCTCCGCTATGGTGAAGACCATGGTGAAGGCGGAAGAAAAAGAGTGCCCCCATGGCACAGGCCCGCCTGCCGATCGGTGGGCCCCGATCACGGGCCATGCCACTGTGGGGGCACCCCCCGGGGTCAGATCGCCCCGCGTGCCCCCCCCCAGGACCCTGGAGCCCGCCCGCACCGCCAATCCCACCGGTCAGGTAGGTGTTTTGATTCCCGCCGGCGGGAGAGGCCTGTCAGCGGCAGGACTTCAGCCCATCGTGGGCCGGAGAATCGCCGCGGAGGGCCCGCTGACCGGCAAGGCGCAATTCCCGTCCCCGCCGAATCTCGGGGGGCGGAGAATTCGGGACACTCCAGTTTCCTCCCACAGTCCAACGATGTGCAGGTTAGGTGGATTGGCCATGATAAATTGCCCTTAGTGTCCAGAAAAAGGTTAGGAGGGATTGCTGGGTTACGGGGATTGGGTGGAAGTGCAAAATGGACACTGAGCCAAACTAAAATGGAAGGCTGCTGGGAAACAGACAGTTCAGCCAGAACAGCAGTCTGCAAAGAGCAGTTTGCATTCTGCAGCAGCAGAAACCAGTTTGGGCTCAGGTGAAAAGACCTTAGCTAGGTGCAAATGGCAAAACGCTTTGCATGCTAATGAGGCCATCAGACTTGAACACCCACACAATAGATACATTTGGTTCTGAATGGACACATTCCAATCAAGACCCAGACATCGAGGCAGCAGAAACCTCCAAACAAAAGGACATAAGAAACGCCCCCTCAATCACGGAGACCCCCTCGCATTGGGGAATTAATCCAGTATCGATAAGAAATTGATCCAATAGGTAGAGCCCGCCCGAGAAGAGGGAAGGACAACGGAACCCCTATAAAAGATAGGGACCTCGTGTTGTCCGGTCTGTTAAACCCGTGCTCCGGCTCCGACTGACACCTGGTATCCTGACTCCAGCCGTTGAGCACCAGCCGCCGAAACCGTAAGTTCAACGCTCGCTACGCGATCCAAGCCCACTAGACTCCCAAGTACCAGAACGCTTGCTGAAGGCTGCAGACAAAACCAGGACGAAGGCCTCGTTCTCTGACCTTGCCTGTTCCTGTTAGATAAGTATTCTGTTTGCTTATGTTTAGTTGTAGCTTAGTCTCTTAGTGTGTGCATGAGTATTTATTATTAACTGTATAATAAATATTGATCGTTTGAACTTTACTAATCGGTGTATCGTCTTTATTACTTTGAACTTGACCTTGGAATACTTGTGACGTTGCCTATACGGCAGCTGGCGACTCCAGAGCTAAATAATTACATAGAACAGAGCCTAGCAGTGTTAAGCACACGTCGAACTCGGAGGCGTGTTAATACACTCCAATAAACGCGTTTTACGCCCATAGTAAAACGTGCAACATTTAGTGGCGACATCCGCCGGGACCCTGTTGTAAGTGGAAACACCACAGTGTCCAGGACCCTGAAATTTGAATTAGAACTCCAAATTGCAGAGAAAGAAAGAGATCACAAGTATTCAAGGTGTTCAAAATAATAAGCGAAATTCGGAAGTGTGTGTAGTGCATGCGTACTAACAGGGCTGTAAGGTAAAACTGAAAGCTTTTTGTTGCGACAAACTTTCGGTAGTTTTGTGATCGGAAAATAGCGTAAGCCGTACCCGTTTCTCGAAACACCACCCCAGCAACCCCCTGTTCCAAATTATAAAAGAGAGTCAGAGGAAATGGCCATGCAGGCAATGGAACGTCTGATGGATCCAGCAAAGTTTGTGGTCGCAGCGACCAGCAGCAGTAGCAGGGTAGGCCAGTGTCCCACGTGGGAGCTGGAACTCCGCAAATATCTGCAGGGAAAGGGATGGCCCCTTTGGAAAGAGTTTTGTGCAAATGAGGAGACAGGTCCCGGAAGTATAGGTCATACTTGGTGGGAGAACCTCTCTCAAATACACAAAAAGAGTTTAGGTAAAGCACGCAAGCCGATGGCGATTGTGTCCTGCTTGGCACAGTTGCGAGGCGCAGAGGAGGTCATCAGGACGCTCCGGGCAGATTTAGAGGAAAGGAACCGAATGAGTAAGGTCGATGTCAGGGACATCGAGAAAGAAAACCTGGAATTAAAAGGGAAGTTGGCAGAGAAGGGTAGAGAGGTGGATGATGCCAAGAGGGCTCACCAGTCTTGTCTAGCTCATCTGAACAGTTCCCAGACCCAGTATGAGAAAGCCTATCAGGACGTGCAACGTGCCGTTCTGATAAGACAGGAATCGGAAAAGCAGGTGGAGGCATTGCAGAGGCAATGTTCCGATCTCAAAGCAGCTTTGAGAGCACTCCATGCTGCAACAACCGAACAAAGACAAAGCACAGTTGACCACGCGAAATGCAGGAAACAGATTGCGGAACTGCAATCTCTGCTTTCGGTGCAGAATGGCTTCCAAAGCACCTTTGGAGCACAGTTAGATGGGGAAAACGCCCCAGATTGGCAGGAATTAAGCGAGACAGCGCAGCGTTATGTTCAGGGAACATGTGCGCCCGCAGCTCAGCAGAAACGACAGGCACCCCAACCCCCCACAGCTCAGATCATAACCGCACCCATGAATCCCGTAACCACACAGAGGAAAGCCGAATCAGAAGGCGCCCCAGACATAACTTACACCACCCCTTTAACAGTAACCCAGCTAAGGGACGCTTGTGAAAAGATCACTCCGTTCCTCCCCACCGCAGACCCCCACCAGTTTTTCGCTAAAGTAAAACAGCAGGCTACCATGTACGGCCTGGATGAGAGAGAGCAGGTTAAGCTCACCGTGCTGAGCTTAGACCAGAGTGTAGTGGCAGCCCTCCCCGACCCACAAAACGTGGCAGGAGGCAGCCTAGAGGAGATGCACACTGCCATTTTAGATGCCATCGGGTACAATAGAGGTGACCCCGTAGAAGGATTGAATAAGTGCAGGCAGAAGAGATCCGAACACCCCACAGCATTCGCAGGAAGGCTGTGGATTCATTTCAGCGCAGTTTTCGGACAGCTAGATAGAGCGCATTTAACCCGCGAAAACATGGTTAAGTGGACGCGCACAATTATCTCACACGCAACAGAAGCAGGACAGAGCGCTTGCAATAATTACGACCCCTCAGAAGAGGCCCATAACGAAAAATGGGTCCTCAAAAGATTGTCCCGCGCTTGGGAGCAATCGCTTCAGGCAAAAGGAAAGGTTAGATCCCCAGAAGAGGCTCAGGCTGCTGCAGATATCCAAGCAGTCAGAGAGCACCAGAAGCCCGCATGGGTAAATGAAGGCAAGAGCAGCCCTCAACAGAAAGGACAGGAATGCTATAACTGTGGACAGTTAGGGCATTGGGCAAAAGAGTGTAATGCACCCCAGCGATCTCAGAGAGGCCAGCAGACAGGCACTCTGAACCGCAACAAAGCAAAACCCATCCACAATGTAACAGTACAGTCAGGACCCACCAATGTGGACGAGACGAACTGACGGTGTTCGGGCTCCCCCACTTGGGTCTGTGACACACTATGGGACTCATCAGGGAGGCCCGTAGTCACGGCAAAAGTCAAAGGGAAGCCCATAGAGTTACTGTGGGACACAGGAGGATCCCGCACCACCATTAACTCCACAACCACGGCACACGCAGACACGTGGCCGACCACCTCCACCATCACACTTAGCGGGTTCACCGGACACTCGCAGCAGGGACATATCACAGCACCCGTAGCGATCCAGCTAGGGAACATTAGCACAAGGCACCCCGTAGTTTTAGTAAATCTTCCCCGGACAGCAGAGCACATCCTGGGGATAGATTTTATGAACACACACAGCTTGTCGTTCGACCCAGTGAACCAGTGTGTCTGGCGAATGGCTAGATCAGACAGAGCCCCAGCCACCCTCACAGTAGGAGACTACGCTAATCGGATTAGCGCAGTGGGAGAGTACTCATTCGACCTGACTACACTCCACACCGACAGACAAATTAAGGCCCTACTGAACAAACACAGGACAGCATTTGCAAGTCACCGTCATGACTGTGGCAGAATGACTGGACAAGTTCATG
Source organism: Scyliorhinus canicula (assembly GCF_902713615.1). NCBI lineage: Eukaryota > Metazoa > Chordata > Chondrichthyes > Carcharhiniformes > Scyliorhinidae > Scyliorhinus > Scyliorhinus canicula. The sequence goes on from NC_052146.1 coordinate 114,826,654, forward strand.
TTACCGGACAGGACCCCCGACCGCAAAAGCAATATAGATTTCCCCTCGAGGCAGAGGTGGAAATAGAAAAGGTTATAGGCAGCTTGTTGGACCAAGGTGTACTGAGAACGGTAGCCTCCACCAACAATGCCCCTATTTGGCCAGTGAGGAAGCCCGATGGATCATGGCGTCTGACCATCGATTATCGGGAACTCAACAAAGTAACCCCCGCAGTAGCCCCAACGGTAGCTACTAGTCCCGAGACCATGCTCAAGCAGGGTCTCAACGCCAAGTACTTCACGGTATTGGACATCAGTAATGGATTCTGGTCAATACCATTGGCAAAAGCGTGCCAATACAAATTCGCATTCACTTTTAAAACACAGCAGTACACGTGGACATGCCTCCCACAAGGATTCCACAATTCACCCTCCATTTTCCACCGACAGCTGGCAAGTGGATTAGAGAAATTTTCCCGACCCGATTGTCTGGTACAGTATGTAGACGACCTACTACTGCAGACAGACACAAAGGCAGAGCACATTTCGCTTCTGGCCGAACTCCTGGAACTCTTAACTGAAATTGGCTGTAAAGTTAACCCGAAAAAGGCCCAAATATTGGAAAGTAAAGTGATGTATTTGGGATCAGTCATCACGCACGGCAAACGCGAGATCGAATTCAAAAGAATTGATTCGATCGTCAAATTGCCCCTTCCCCAGAATGTTTCAGCCCTCCGGTCGTTTTTAGGACTGGTTGGCTATTGTCGGAACCACATCGACGGATTCGCGACAAAAGCCGCCCCACTTTCAGACCTCCTTAAGAAAGGAGCCCCCTGGGAATGGCTTCCGCAGCATACAGGCGCTGTGGAAGAGTTGAAACGAGCCCTTAGTGCAGCACCCGCGCTGCTAGTCCCCGACCAACTTTCACCGTACGCAATCGAGGTAGCGAGCACCGATCTGACCCTCTCGGCCGTGTTGCTTCAGGAACGGCACGAGCAGCTAAGACCAGTGGCTTATGCCTCCCGACTGTTAGACCCGGTAGAACAAGGATTTTCAGCCTGTGAGAGGCACCTCCTTGCTGTCTTCTGGGCAGTACAGTATTTCTCCTACATTACCGGACTAAACCCCATCACCATTCTAACCGAACATACACCCACACAGCTACTACTAGACGGTCGACTGAAGGACGGTTCAGTTAGCCAGATTAGGGCAGCTAGGTGGACCCTACTTTTACAAGGACGGGACATTACTGTAAAACGGACACGCACCCACACATACTTAGCAGACAACCTCCAATACCCCGGACAGCCCCATGACTGTGAAATTGTAGCTCCCCTGCATAACACAGGACCCTTTTTAGCAAAAACACCCCCCAGGAAGATAGGGAACCCGAAACAAAGCCCCCAGCCCACAGACACGTGTGGACCCTTGAGGATTTATGTAGACGGTTCCTCCACAGTTTTAAATGGTGAGCGTATCACAGGATGCGGCATCTATGTAGAGGACGCGCAGGGGCGCGCTCTCGAAGAGATAGCTCTTAAGTTACCAGGTCACTTAGGCGCGCAGGCAGCAGAGCTAGCAGCCATAGCGTACATAGTGGACCACCCCGATTCTTTCCCCAGCCCAGCAGACATATATTCAGACAGCTTATATGTCTGTAACAGTTTAACCGATTTTCTGCCCCTGTGGAGGACACGAGGTTTTGTCTCCGCAGACGGAAAACCCCTTCCATCAGCCCCCTTACTCCAGCATATCCTAGAGAAAGCGAAGGACAGGACCTTCGGCATCATAAAAGTTCGCAGCCACCATAGGTCATCACCCCCTGGGAATGTAAAAGCCGACGCATTGGCTAAGGCAGGTTCCAGGAGAGGACACTTATGGACCCCCCCAGCTAGCGCACCAGCTAGCGCCCCTGTGAGCGCAGTCCAAGTCTCACAGACTGATATTAAAGATCTCGTGGCAGCACAAAAACAGGACGGAGACCTCAGGGAGGTTTTCAAGGGAAACTTTGTGCCTGCGTACGAGCACTTTAAACACGCACTGACCACACATGAGGGTGTGATCATTAAGGACCAACTTTATGTGGTCCCACAGCAGGACAGGAATCAGATGATTGCCTTGTTCCATGACGGACACGGGCATCAGGGAATTGATGCAACAACGAGGCACCTCAGGCAACTCTGTTGGTGGCCTAATCTCAGGAATGATGTAACGCACTACATAGAGAATTGCCTGATTTGTGCTCAGAATAACCCGGAGCGGTATTCTAAGAAAGCACAACTTCGGCATACTCGCCCAGTTAACGGCCCTTGGACAAACCTCCAGATCAACTTTATAGGTCCATTGCCCCCTTGCAGGAATGGCTATAAATACGTTCTGGTGGTGATAGATACCTTTACCAAGTGGGTAGAGGCATTTCCCTCGCGAACAAACACAGCTAAGACAGCTGCAAAGATCCTGACCCACCACATCTTCACGAGATGGGGTTTACCCCGAAGTATCGATTCGGACCAGGGATCTCACTTTACAGGACGGGTCATGAGGAACGTCCTGACAATATTCGGAATCAAACAGAACTTCCATATTGCGTATCATCCACAGTCCAGCGGGATTGTGGAGCGCATGAATCGGACCCTAAAAACTACCCTCAGGAAAATGGTCCAAGAGAATAATTCCACATGGGATTCAGTGCTCCCCTTTGCACTTATGTTCATAAGGAACACTGTCTCCACATCTACAGGATACACACCACACACACTCATGACCGGACGCCCTATGAAAGGTACAGAATTCCTTTTAGGACTGGACATGACAAGCCCCGAAGTGACGGCCCTCACACATGAAAAGGCAGTTAAAGATCTAGTTGAGACTGTGAGGTCTGCACAGCTCGCAGCCGCAGTCCAGCTAGGGAAACGCCGACAGCAACGTACTGCCTGTTTCAATAAGACCATACACACCACAGAATTCCAGGTTGGGCAACAGGTAATGTTATCTGTTTATAACCCCAGCAGTTTTTTGGCTCCAAAATATTCCGGTCCCTACTCAATTTCGGACAAAATTAGCCCCTCCGTTTACAGGATAAAATATCCTAATGGGAAGACCGCGTGGTTCCATATAAACCAGTTAAAGGCATATGGAACACAGGCCAACCATGCTCACCATGTCCTGCTGGATGCAGCAGAACACTTCACCCCGCCCACCAGAGACACTTTTCCACCATCCCCCTCACAGACCAGTTCATCAACGGACTCGCCCACGACTCCGCCCACAGACCACTACAGACCACGCCCCGACACGCCCACAAGCTGCCACAGCAGAGACAGCAGGACTGACACTGACTCTGAAGACAGCGACACCACACAGCCATACAGCCCACACTGCACCAACTACGACCCCGACTCCAGTGACCCCATGGAAGTCACCTACCTCAAAAACCCCGAACCACCACCCGACCCCGACTACCCCGTCAACACACTCGACACTACACAATGGCACAGGGACAATTCCTACAGACTTGTCCGCAATGACGAGAGTGACCCCCGGTCACACAACTCCAAAATAGCATGCCTGATCCACACAAGGGTGTGGGATCCGGGAGAGCAGGACGACACGGTGTCTGACTCCCGACACGGCAACCCCTTTGTGACCCTGTTCACAGAGGCAGAATCAAAGTGAGAGGTCCAGATGATGTAAGATAGGAATCGTTTGAGGGAAACGATGTCCTTTCTGATGGAACCTGCGCGTATGTTTGTCTTCGTTTTATGTTTGTTTGTTTTCAGGAATGTAAATGTTTCAGTTGGAGGATGGACATCTTCTTTTCAGCTGAAAAGATTGTGACCACCTCACATACACGTTAGCTTGTCCGCAGATACTTTTGAGAACTTCGCTTTGATTGGAGATCTTTTCCGAAGTTGTAACACTTGTGACAGCCTGGTGAGCAGCTCACCGTATCGTCTAAAATATCTGAAGACCAGCTCATGTCCTCAGTTGGAGCATCCTGGCTCCCTTGGTTTCTTTTTTAGGTGCCCCTCTATTCGGCGAAATAGAGGCTGCAAGTCATGGTAAACACATTCGTACCCGTTTTCTCCAGGTTACTCAGGCAGTGGACAAACGGCACTGAGGACCCGCCCTGTCTGAGAACCAACCCTTGGTCAGCCAAGCTCGGGTATGGCACAGCACGCCCTACCCGGGGATCCCATCCAACTCGTACCCGTAGCGGCCCATACGCAACTCATTCGGATGTTTCTTTCAAAGTTTGTTTTCATTTTACGTTAGGTAGCCCTTCGGCCGCCATCCCACATGCTATTTACATCCGGGAACATTCGGATGGTAAATCAGCAAAGCCTGCGAGACGGCTCGCAGAAGGAAGGATTGTTAGGTGTATGCTGGTCTTTAAATTCGCTTTTTGAAAAAAAAAAATGAGGGGAGTCACAGGGTGTGACTTAGCCAGTCATTTTGAAGGGTCAATTGGGTTTTGAAAGACAGATGCACTAACAAGTAAAGGTCTTAAACTGTGTATTGACAGATACTGTGCTTGATCCCAAAGGTTTCAAAGGACGAGACAGAGGTCGAAGCCAGGATTGTCAATACCGGAGGAAGAAGGAAGAGAAAGAAGAAGAACAGCAAAATGATGGAAGCCCACTTATTACTGTTTAATGTCATATGTATATGTGTGGAAACAAGACACGTTTCCCCCACAACCCCCACCGTAAATGTTAGTACAACAAACCCCCAGTGCTCAGCTCTGATCAGCGAGGTTCAGACCTGGTGTACTAAATTCATGACGTGGTACTCCATGTCCTACATAATCGAATCACTGTTGGTGATCGCGATCCTCATCATCCTAGTGCAGACCCTCAGGTTGAGGAAATGGAAGAGGAGAGCCTCTCGTTCCAGCACCTCACCCATCTATAGAGTGCAATCCCCCATCTTCGGATTCCACCAAACCCCTCAACCCCTCACTGATTACAACACTCTGTAAATAAAATTCAGCCATGTATTATATTGTTCCATACTCGACTGCCGAGTTGGGAAGTGTGATGTTGTGGTGTGAATGGTTAAGATTTTAGAGTGATTAAATGTTTAAGTTAAGGTTAAGGTTAATAGTGATAGGTAGAGGTTCCCAATTGTAGTAATGCATGTCCCTTTTGACATAGGGCCAAGTAGAGATGTTAGTTAAAAATTTTTTTTCTCTTCTTCCCATAGTTTAGAACAGAGTAGAACAGGAACTGGCAAGAGGTCAGAACACAAGGAGGCAAAGTACATAGGTGATCCTTCACAATAGTATGATTGTGAGGATCACAAGGAGGGAATGTAGCCATGCTGGCCACGCAAAATGGACACTGAGCCAAACTAAAATGGAAGGTTGCTGGGAAACAGACAGTTCAGCCAGAACAGCAGTCTGCAAAGAGCAGTTTGCATTCTGCAGCAGCAGAAACCAGTTTGGGCTCAGGTGAAAAGACCTTAGCTAGGTGCAAATGGCAAAACGCTTTGCATGCTAATGAGGCCATCAGACTTGAACACCCACACAATAGATACATTTGGTTCTGAATGGACACATTCCAATCAAGACCCAGACATCGAGGCACCAGAAACCTCCAAACAAAAGGACATAAGAAACGCCCCCTCCATCACGGAGACCCCCTCGCATTGGGGAATTAATCCAGTATCGATAAGAAATTGATCCAATAGGTAGAGCCCGCCCGAGAAGAGGGAAGGACAACGGAACCCCTATAAAAGATAGGGACCTCGTGTTGTCCGGTCTGTTAAACCCGTGCTCCGGCTCCGACTGACACCTGGTATCCTGACTCCAGCCGTTGAGCACCAGCCGCCGAAACCGTAAGTTCAACGCTCGCTACGCGATCCAAGCCCACTAGACTCCCAAGTACCAGAACGCTTGCTGAAGGCTGCAGACAAAACCAGGACGAAGGCCTCGTTCTCTGACCTTGCCTGTTCCTGTTAGATAAGTATTCTGTTTGCTTATGTTTAGTTGTAGCTTAGTCTCTTAGTGTGTGCATGAGTATTTATTATTAACTGTATAATAAATATTGATCGTTTGAACTTTACTAATCGGTGTATCGTCTTTATTACTTTGAACTTGACCTTGGAATACTTGTGACGTTGCCTATACGGCAGCTGGCGACTCCAGAGCTAAATAATTACATAGAACAGAGCCTAGCAGTGTTAAGCACACGTCGAACTCGGAGGCGTGTTAATACACTCCAATAAACGCGTTTTACGCCCATAGTAAAACGTGCAACACCGCCGAATCTCGGGGGGCGGAGAATTCGGGACACTCCAGTTTCCTCCCACAGTCCAACGATGTGCAGGTTAGGTGGATTGGCCATGATAAATTGCCCTTAGTGTCCAGAAAAAGGTTAGGAGGGATTGCTGGGTTACGGGGATTGGGTGGAAGTGCAGCTTTAAGTGGGGTGGTCTTTCTAATGGTCGGTGCAGACTCAATGAGCCAAATGGCCTTCCTCTGCACTGTAAATTCTATGTTCTAACTTAAGCATCGCAGAAAAGAGAGACAGGCTTTCAAAACTTTTATCTTGCACTCATCAGGACAGACGCAAAAATGTAAAATTGCTGAAGGAGCAATTATTTATTGCACATGGTTGCAGATTCAAAAATAGCAAATGTATCATCTACGTATTGGAAATATGCAAATGGTAGGAGGTTCGGGGTCATCCCATTAAAATGCTTTCCTCCGGAGCACCTGGAGGAAACCCACACAGACACAGGGAGAACGTGCAGACTCCGCACAGACAGTGGTCCAAGAGAGGAATCGAACCTGGGACCCTGGCGCTGTAAAGCCATAGTGCTAACCATAGTGCTAAGTTCTGTACTAAATTAAATCAGTAAACTGCTTTTCAACAAATAGGTTAACAATATTACATTAGCAGACACCATTGGGATCCATGAAGTACTTCATCATCGCCACTTATGTTTCTTCTTCACCACATCAAGTGGTTGCGCTCAAGACACATTGAAACCATTGAACAAGCATTTAGCAAATAAATAATAGTCAGGAGTTTCTCCAATCCCCAATGTAATATAACCCAGTTTATGTATAAGCGTATCAGGTTAGCTTGTCGATTCAAAACTATGAGGAGAGTGCATTCAATGGAATTAATCTGAAGGGCAAATGGATCCTTGGTTTGTCATCTTGTTCAGAAGATTGCCTCCCAGACAGTGCAGCACTCCTTCAGTTCTGTATCAGTATGACAGTCTGGATCTGTGCTCAAGATGTGGATTGAACCCATATCCTTCAACCTCAGAGGAGAGAGTGCTATACCATTCAATCAAGGTTGACAAATAGCAACAGAGAACGATGTGTGCGATTTAATGGCCATGTTTTGCTTAAGCAAGAGAGCGACAAGGCCGTTAAATCGGATGAGTGGCCAAAACCGAGAACTGTGCCTGGCACCGATCTATTTGCGATCTAACCGGCCCGCTCTCGTTGGCGAAATCAGGATCCCGTCATAGCGTGGTGAGGAATCAATAATCACCACTTAAACCAAATCGACATACAACTAACAGGAGCGATCCCCTAGCTAACATGCGCCCCAGCAAGTGGTCTTACGGGCACCGATTAGAACTCCTTTTTAAGCATGTGAAGCTGGTGGAAGGGCTTCTGTAGAGATCTGAGGAGGTGAGTAGCCATATTCGCTCACAGGCAAAGAGTCCAGGGGCACTGGGATTGCTGCCCCGGTGCTCAGGGGGAGGTGTAGGAGCCACCAGGGGCCAGCCTCTGTCAGGGTGGGCCGCCCCATCAGTGAGAGACGGAGGGTTGCAAATCAAGGAGGATGGCCGCCCATGGCCTTGGCTGGGCTGGGAGGGGGAGAGATGGGTGTCTCAGCACCCGTGGGTCCGCATGCCAACAATTGATCGATGTGCTCCTGATCCAGGGACAACTCCAGCCCCAGACTGCCTTGCCCCACCGACCACTGATAACTCCCACTGGAAGCCTTTGGCCACATGGCTGAATGCTATTGCTAATAGGGAATTGGCAATCGTAGTTAAGTGAACACTTCACCCGTGGGTAGGCGTGCCATGTAGCATGCCGGGTTTATTGCCTAGCATCCCTATTAGACTGTATTGCCTGTATGCCTGGACACTGTGCCTGAACACTGCAGGAGGCAACATCACGGACACAACGGCAACATCTGAACACCCAGGGGCAGGGCCCCACACCTGGGACATTTCTGCAACCAAAGGGTGGGTGTGTGCATCAGGGAGGGGCCCATCTGGTCCAGGTAATATGAAGTGTGGGTGTATGAAGGCCGGTAAGTAATGCAGAGACCCGATACAAAGTGCCCCATGCGGCCACCAGTGCTGTCATTGAGCAGCGCATCAGACTTCTCAAGATGAGGTTCTGGTGCCTCAACCACTCTGGTGGTGCACTGCAGTACATCCCCAAGAGGGTCACCTGCATGGTTGTGATTTGCTGCGCCCTCCACAACCTGGCACATGCTGGAGATGGAGGGGAGGAACATGTGTCCACCTCTGAGGAGGAGGATGAGGACGAGGAAGCGCAGGACCCAGGAAGGGCTGGAGGGTGGACCCGGGGAGGATCCGTAGCACCAGCTGGAGGATGGAGGACAGGTTGTAGTGGTTAGGGTTTGGCAAGCCTGGAGGGTCAGGTTGGCCCTCATACACACTAGTCTCACATGGGATGTGGCTTTGTACTTCATTCCCCCTTTCCCCAACCCTTCCTGCCTCCCCTCCCCAATCCTTCAGCCTTATCCTCTTCACCCCCGATTGCCACCCCCTTCACTCTGCCACCCACGACCCGCACCCGCTCCCAACACACAATTCCCACCCTCCCAGGGTCTGTGCAACATCACCCCAGGGTGATGGGACTGTGTTAGCACTGTCAGCAGGTCACTGTCAAGGGCGGGGGGGGGGGGGGGGGGGGGGTGATGCTAACCCACTGAGAGCTGAGCACCAGTGTTCCTCATTCAATGCCATAGTCTGACCCCTGTCTGTCTGGTGAGTGCTCGCTCACATCCACCACCTGCGCCGGGGGGATAGGGCATGGGATTGGTGCGGGACCCATAGAAGTGGGTGCAAGAGTCTAACTTGTTAAGTTCAATGATTTTTAATAATTTACACGTGTTGCCAACCGGCCCAATCCTCCAATGGTGTTGCCCCACTGTCCCCATCCCTCCCAGATCCTCCCTCCAAACCCCACAATGCACCCAACCTCTCCCCCATACCCCCACCGCTGCCCCACCCTCAGTGCCATCTCAGTTACCCATGACTAGCTTAGCCTTCCGTGCTGTATCACTGCATCTAGGTGTGTCTCCAGAATTCCCATCAGAGGTGGAGGTAGCCTGCGGCCTACTGGGCCCCAAGGCTTCCAATGCCCAGTGGGCATCCTCTGGGGGTTCTGGGCCCCACCATGCCATCGGGTACTGGATGCTGACTCTCAGATGCACCGTTGTTAGTGGAGTGGGTCTCGGTAGGGTGGTTCCGGGTTGCCACCGAGCGCCCCCGCCTCCCAGTTGGTGTCCATAGGGCCCTGGGATTCACCTTGGGATGGAAGGGGAGCTGGGTTGCACCTCGACTGCCCCTGAATCATCTGGCTCTGCCAGCTCTGGCAGCTCCCCGATGTCTTCAGCACAATGTTAACTCCTTCAGCGATGCTCTTCAGTGACTGCAACACGTTGTGAAGCACCCCGACAATGCCCACTGCCCCTAGCAACTGGGACATGCTCTGGAGGGTCTCAGCAAGCCCATCTGAGACTGCCCCGCAGCGCCTCATCAAGTTCCGCCTGGTACTGGGTCACGTTCCCCAGCAATTGGGACCTGCTGTCAAGGCACTTAGCCATGGGCTGTCACTGCCTGAGCTACGCCTTCGTGCCACCACTTCTGCTGCTGTTGTCATGCACCAGGTACTGAGGTTGCCACCCTAACAGTGTTGGCCTTGGTGCCAAACTTTGCCGATGCCATCTCCTGCGCCCATAGCCTCTGAACTCCTCCAATTGGCTATGGACCTGTTGGAGGGTCGCAGACATCTCCCTCTGAATGTCACGGCCGCACCTTGGCGTCTGCATCATCTGCGGGTAAACCTATTCCACAGACTCAGCATCTGACTGGGACCCAGCTGGGTCCTGGGATCCAGCAGACCTCTGATTGTTGTCTTGCCTGTGCGTTCCTGTCTCCACCTGATGTACATCAGCAACTGTGTGGCACTCACCAGATTGTGCCCCAGAAGCCTGACCACTAAAATAATAATAATAATCATTTTAATTCTCACAAGTAGGCTGACATTAACACTGCAGTGAAGTTACTATGAAAAGCGCCTAGTCGCCACATTCCGGCGCCTGTTCGGGTACACAGAGGGAGAATTCTGAATTTCCGATTCACCTAACAACACGTCTTTCGGGACTTGTGGGAGGAAACCGGAGCACCCGGAGGAAACCCACGCAAACACGGGGAGAACGTGCAGATTCCGCACAGACAGTGACCCCAGTCGGGAATCGAACCTGGGTCCGTGGTTCTGTGAAGCCATAGTGCTTACCACTGTACTACTGTGCTGTCATTGCCCACCGAGGTGTGCGTCTCTGCACTGGTGAAGGTTGGGCATGACAGCTGTGACACATTGACGGTGGCATTCTTGGAGCTCTCCTCCGAGGTGTTTCCATGGGAATTGGGGGGTGGGGGAGGGGGGGATCCGCTGGATGGGCCGGCAACCATCGAATGAAAAGTTGGGAAGATAGGCCGAATGGACGGGGGGGGGGGGGGGGGGGGGGGAGTGTATGGGAGATGGGGAGTATGGGGGGTAGTTGCGTGGGTGGCACGGCAGGACATGGATGGGTGGGGGGGGGGGTGCCAGGTGCATTCTCAGGGGGGTTGGGGAAGGGTCAGGTGCCGACGCTAACTCATCTGTGCAGGCCGGTGGCGGTCGTTGATCTTCTTACGACACTAGGTGCCAGTCCACCTGGTGACGCTCTCCCCGAGTTGACGGTTGCTGCCATTTCGTCCCAGGCGACCCTTGTGGCTGACCCTCCAAGATCCTTGGGGAAACAGAGTATTTGGTCTGGCCTCGACCAGGTCTGCCCAGGTCGGCATCCCCGAGTCGTGGGGCTGGTCCCCTTGGTGGCATGGCTGCGAGTTGTGTGGGGTTGACTGTGCAGGGGCAGTTTAAGTGCTGCTCCCCCTTGTTAGCCGGGGGGGGGGGGGGGGGGGGGGGGGGGTGTTCGCGAGTGCAGTCCCAGCGAATCAGCCGGCGGGACCATCATTTGTGACATGAAGCTTGTGGGGCCTCCTTGTGGACCAAGCTTGTGGACCAAGTAACATTGAATAGCATTGCCGGCCTCACCGGGCCGGGCGTCGGGAAGCTCACAGCCATTCCCACTCACTACCACACTTAGAAACTTTTCCATTAAATTGGAACCCATATATATACCACACATTTATGTTCATTAGACACACATGGCAGCCATGCAGCACCAACATTATCCACAAATCTGGCACCACCACTTGTCCCTAAGAACTACATTTACCAGCAATGCAGCATTACATTATAATAACCTTTTATTGTCACAAGTATGACATTACTGTGAAAAGCCCCTAGTCGCCACATTCTGGCGTCTGTTCGGGTAAGCTGGTATGGGAATTGAACCCGCGCTGCTGGCCTTGTTCTGCATCACAAACCAGCAGTCTAGCCCACTGAGCTAAACCAGCCCTTTGCTGTATTGCGGGACCCGCTCAAAACTCTGTTCTCAAGTTGAACCTGAGAAAGTGGCCATTTGATTCAGAGACCAGAGTATTACCAATCAAGTCAAGCTGACATCTAATTGCGAGAGAGTGATACAATGTCTGCAGTTTGTGACACAATCATTTCCAAGGTGGGGCTGATTAAGTCTTAGTTTGTAATGATTGGCGAATGTCGTAACATTTACTTCAGGGATTGGTCCCTCAAAGGTCAAATTGTTTTCCTGATGCCTTTTCAAAGAGAACATTCTGGAATGCCCCCTTGTCATGCTCCTGAGTTGAAAAATAAAACAAAGAGAAAGTAAAAACAGATAAGGTTGGAAATACCCAACAGATCAGTCAGCGCCTGAGAGTGAACCGGCAGATTTGAGTCACTTTATTACTTGGCAATTCCAATAGTCACCTTGCCAGCTTTCCGTCTTCCACCTTTGACAACGAAGCTCGCCCAAAATTCTATGCCTGTGTCCTAGGGTAGGATCTAATGGAAACGTTTCCAAGTGTCATTTGTGGCAGGGTTTGCTGCGAGTTCCCCATCGCTAACTAACGACACAGTCACTTTTTTAGGCCCTGTAGAGTTTTCATCAGTTTAGCCCACAGAATCTTTTTCATGAATGGAGAGCTGAACTCAGATATCGGGCTGCCATTTTGAAGGGGTGCCCCCATCTCTAAGTGGTCCCCCCACCCATGGGCAATGTCATCCCCACACACATGAGCATTATCGCACCCCCCCCCCCCCCCAAGTGAGGATACCCTGATAAGGGGTCCGTGTGGGCCCCTTCTCTTCAGGCCCCCGCACGTCCCCTACTGGGCCCCCACTTCAGGTTCTCCCACCAGTCACCCCCACCAACCTCCCAGAGGACCCTACTTACCTGCCCTGCATCCCCAACCCTCCACACCCCCTCCACCCACCTTTAATGGGCATGGTCCCCCTTGACACTTGTTAGACGTTGAGCTGCTGTTGTATAAAGAGTCAAAGGTTCTGCTCCTTTTCACCAACACCTTTATTTCACTTTAACAGACTCTGCACAAAACTCTAACATCACATCACCTGACACAAAGGCCACCTGAAGCCACTTTACATATCAGTGTCAATTATTGGACAATTAACATAAATGAGACAAGTAATTGGAATGTCTCTTAACCCATTACTTAACACCCTTGGCAGTGCCACCCTGGCACTGGTCCTACCAGCTTGGTAGTGCTACCCAGGCACCTTGTCTATGCCAGGGTCACAGTGCCAAGATGCCAGCCGGCCAGTGCCAAGGTGCTCATGTTCTAGCAGGAGGGCCAGGTGGCCACCCTTCCCTATCCCTGACCATCCAGTGGCCTCCGATGGCCAGGGAGACCCCTTGGATGCTGTTCCATCTCGTCCACGTTTGTGTGGACCAGTACTGAACAGCGCCCAGCTGGGGACACCCTGGGTAGGCTATTTGATGCAAGGAGGCCAATAGATCCCAAGTGTGTAGAGTAGGTTTAAGGCTTGGGCATGCTCATTGTGGGTGGGTTCCTGCTCTCCACACCTCACGGGACTTGGGTAGATCCTGCGAGATGTAGTGGCTGCCAGGAAGCTCACGGCAGCTTCACCTGGCATCTCGCACATAATTAACATCTGGTCCCATATCCATCACACGTGTACTTGCTGAACTACATTGGCTCCAAGTCGGCTACACCTTAATTTAAATTCTCATCTTTATTGTCAAATTCCTCCATGGTCTTGTAGCCAAACCACACCCCCTCCCCCCCACTCCACCTCTCCCCACACCCCACTCAACCTCCAACCATTTTTGTAATCTACAACTCTTTGAGATCTCTGCCACTCCTCGAATTCCGGCCTCTTGCACATCCTGATTTACTTTGCGCCAGCATTGACAACCACAGGGGTGGCACTTTGGTGCAATGGTTAGCACTGCTGCCTCACGGCGCTAAGAACCTGGGTTCAATCCCAGCCCTGGGTCACTGTCTGTGTGGAGTTTGCACATTCTCCCCATGTCTGCGTGGGTCTCACCCTCACAACCCAAAGATGTGCAGGGTAGGTGGATTGGCCACGCTAAATTGCCCCTTAATTGGGAACAATTTTTAAAATAATTGACAATCATGCCTTCAGCTGGCAGGGCTTTCGACTCTGCAATTCCCTCCCTCTACCTCTCCAACTCTGCCTCCACCTTTAAGATTCTCTTTATGGCTGACCTCTTCCATTCAGCGTTTTTGTTCTCTGTCCTAATATCCAACCGATGACTCGGTGGCAAATTCTGTGTGATCGCACTCCTGGGTGTTTGGATGTTTTCCTAGGTTAAAGGCGTGATATAAATGCAAGTTTAAATGGTTGGAGGGAATCAATTTCCAACCACCCCTTGACGCTCACTCCGATCCTACTCGGATTTCTTGCTCTTGTGCTGAGTTTGGAGACACATATATTTAATAGTTGATCTACTGGCTGACCTGTAGTTCTGATATTTTCTGCTTTTAATTTTTATTTCTAAAGTCACAGTCCTTTCAGTATTTTTCCTCTGAGAAAAAAAAGACTATTTTTAAAAAGGCAGTGGATATGAATATTGAACAGCAGCTTCGTAACGTAACGCTTTGAGCAGATTGCTTTGGCATTTGGTAAGAAACATTGGCAGGTGTTTATCACCAAGTAGGCTTACATTAACACTGCAATGAAGTTATGGTGAAAAGCCTCATGGGCGTGATTATCCGCTCCCCACACCCGGTGGGAGAATCGCGGGAGGGCTGGGCGACTCACGACACGCCCCCCTGGCGCCCCCCCCCGCGATTCTCCCACCCTCCGCTCGGAAGAATCGCCGCTCGCCGTTTTTTACGGCGAGCGGCGATTCTCCGGCCCGGATGGGCCGAGCGGCCTGCCGTTTGCGACTGGTTCACGACGGCGGCAACCACACCTGGTCGCTGCCGTCGTGAACATGGCGGCAAACGCTGGTTTGACGCTTGTGGGGTCGGAGAGGGGAGTGAGCACCACGGCCGTGCTCGGGAGGGGTCTGGCCCGCGATCAGTGCCCACCGATCGTCGGGCCAGCATCTCAAAGGGACGCACTCTTTCCCCTCCGCCACCCGCAAGATCAAGCCGCCCCGTCTTGCGGAGCAGCGGAGGGGAAGACAGCAACCGCGCATGCCCGGGTTTGAGCCGTCAGCCGTCGTGACGTCAGCCGCGCATGCGCGGGTTGGAGCCGGCCAACCTGCGCATGCGCGGCGGACGTCACTTAGGCGCCGCCGTCGAGTCGTTCTCGGCGCGCTGCCTTGATGCAAGCATCGAGGCCCAGCGGCCGAGAGTAACAGAGTGCCGCTCCTAACCCCCTGGGTGGGGGTGAATAAGGTGAGAGGAGCAGCCTCCGAGGCCGTCGTGAAACTCGGCTGAGTTCACGACGGCCTTCCCAATTTTTCGCGGGAGCGGGGAATTCCACCCCGTGTCTTTGAAATCTCATGATGCTTGAAAATCACATTGAAAGGTACGTGACCAGTTCACAACAGATTCTGATATGTGAGTGTAAGAAAGAAGAAAAGGAAAGAAAGATGGAATGAAAGAAAGAAGAAAGAGAAGAAGGAAAGATAGATGGACAGTAGACAGATAGTTAGATAGATGTATGGATCAACAGAGGGACAGACAGATGGATCGGTAGCTAGATTGATTGATCGATAGATAGATCTTTAGAGTGAGTGAGTGAGTGAGCAATGGAACATAGAGAGGCAGGTGGATAGATGGATAGATAGATAGATGTACCGATGAATAGACAGACAAACAGATAGATAGACAGACAGACCTGCTTAATATACCACCTTTTGCTACCTCAGGATGTCCAATAATGGTAATAGAGGAGTTAGGGTTCTTCACAGCGCCAGGATCCCAGGTTCGATTCCCAGCTTGGGTCACTGTCCGCACGTTCTCCCTCTGTCTGCATGGGTTTCCTCCGGGTGCTTCGATTTCCTCCCACAAGTCCCGAAAGACGTGCTGTTCGGTAATTTGGACTTTCTGAATTCTTCCTCAGTGTACCCAAACAGGCGCCGGAATGTGGCGACTAGGGGCTTTCCACAATAACTTCACTGCAGTGTTAATGTAAGTCTACTTGTGACAATAAAGATGATTATATTATAAAAAAAAGGGTCAAAACAATAAGGAGCATCTTCATGATCTTAGAACATCCAAAGTGCTTTACAGCGAAATTACATTTGAGATGCTGCCACTCTTGAATGATAGAAACTGCAGCAGCCAATTTTTCCACAAACAACAATAAGATAATGAGCAGATTATCTGTTTTTTAGTGATGTTTGTTGAGGATAAATCTTGGCTCAGGTCACTGGTGCCGAGTTACCTATTCACAACAGAAACTGACACTGCAGTGTGAACCTGAGCACCATTAGACCTGACCACAGAATCTTTCTTCAAATATTGTTTAATATGCTGCTGAACTGATTAGGATCTAAAATGGCAAGGTTTGAACCTGTTTTGTGATGTTTAAATGTCAGGCACTGCCCAATCAAGGGTTCATCAGAACCGGATGATTCTAGGCAGGGCCAGTGTCTTTTGAGCTGTGCTGTACTCTCTGAAGTCAGGATGCGAGACAAAGTAAAACTGTGCTTGCAAAGAGCAGATGCTGAAAGCTATTAAAGTCTCTTAAGTTAACTCTCTAGTAACCCAACTAAGTTTCTGAGTACCGGCCATCTATTTGCATCTTAGGAAAACCAAGCTTGAGTCACAGGCCAGTCACAATCCAATTGAATACTGAAACAGGCTTGTGTGTTTCCTTTTAAACATATGCTGAAGGTGTGGCAAAAGCAGGATTTATTACTTGTCTATAGTTAACCTGAGAAGTTGGTGATGTGATATCTTCTTGAAACATGATAAAACAGTCCAACAGTTGAGCGCGTCAATAGCTCACTTCAGAGAGCAATTAAGAGTCGGCTTGGTTGGGTGTGGGACTGGAATCACATGTAGACCACAGAACCTAAGTTCATTAACAAAGCTAATATTTATTTCCACAACTTAATTAAGCTCGACCACTTACTCCTATAGTAAACAATAGTCTTGTAATCTACAATGTACACTCAACTAAAACTAATCTCTACACTCTGTAACTGTACTGTACTCTCTATCACTGCTCTCTAGATCTCCTCCAGCTCTTTCCCAGAGGTCTGTGAGTCAGTGTTTTATACAGTTCTGCATTTAGCTCCATCCCATAGTTAATTATATGACATTAAACCTTTATATTCTGAACATTCCCACAATGTCAAATCCCCCTTTCTTTGAGAAGAAAAATGTTTTAAATTCTTTCCAACATGTTTGTTTACATACATATTTGAGAATGCTTTCACACAGTTCAAGCTTTAAAGTTATTTTACATATCATAATTTCACTTTCAGAGTTACAGTCCTTATTGTTTTTACATATTCAGTCTATTAGGTGGAGTTCTTGTTCTTTTTGACCATCTCAATACTCGCAGTGCCATTGGAGTTTCTGTTTGTTCCACTGGTGTAGTTGATAATAACGTTGCTGGTAAGTCAATGTTACAAAACATGGGGTGGGATTCTCCAGCGGCGGGATGCTCCGTTTTGTCGGCAGCCCTGGAGTTTTCCGACGTGTGGGGTTGCCCCACAATGGGAAATCCCCGTTAACCGGCCGGCGTAACGGAGAATCCCGCCGGCGGGTTGAGGCAGGAATGTGGCGCAGCGGGGCGGAGAATCCAGCCCGTGGTGTCAGGGTTTGTCAAATTTGTCTCTGGAAACTGCAGTGAGTTCTTCACTTTCAGTAATGCTCGTCTATTTCTGTGAAATATTAGTCCAGCCTCAGTTTGTATCTCAGACGATCGTATTGCAACCTTATTTAACATCTTCGCAACTTCTGACCAACTACCATTTGGATTTCTTGGGCGGGATTCTCCCCCTACCCAGCTAATCCTCCACACTTTCAGGGTCTAGGCCAGCAGCGGCGGGGTTGACGCTACGCCAATTGGCGCGGAAGGGGCTTGGCACCGCGCCAACCGGCACCAAAGGGCCTCCGCTGGCCGGCGCGAGTTGGCGCATGCGCGGGAGCACCAGTGTGTGCTGGCATCATCCCAGCGCATGCGCATAGGGTTCATCTCCACACTGCCCATGGCGGAGGTCCACAGCACCTGATGCGGAGGGAAAGAATGCCGTCACGGCACAGGCCTGCCCATGGATCAGTGGGCCCCGATAATGGGCCAGGCTACCGTGGTGGCAGCCCCCAGGGCCAGATCCCCCCATGCGCCCCCAAGGACCCTGGAGGCCGCCCGCAGAGCCAGGTTCTGCCGGTAAGTACCAGGTCTAATTTACGCCGGCGGGACCGGCCTAAAACGGGCGGCCACTCGGCCCATCACGGGCCGGAGAATCGCCGGGGAGGGCCACTGCTAGTGGCTGCTGACCGGCGTTGTGCGATTCCTGCAGCCGGCGGGGGCGGGATTCACGTCGTCCCCCAGCGATTCTCCGGCCCAGCGGGGGGGGTCGGAGAATCCCGCCCCTTACCTTTACAATATTACCTTCTTTAAGTGGCGGTAATCGTTTTGCATACCTGTCACAGTGTATATTCTGCTTGCATTGCTTTTGCTTGATCTGTTCATCCATGTTTGGAATCGTTATGGCAGGCAATGTTGTACGAAACCTCCTTCCCATGAGCTTCTGGGCAAGAAAGCGGGCGACCGCTCGGCCCATCGGGGACTGGAGAATCGGCGGAGGGGCCACTGCCAACGGCCCTCGACTGGCGCGACGTGATCCCCGTCCCAGCCAAAAAACCGGCGCCGAAGAATTCGGCAGCCAGCGTTGGAGCGGCGGGGTGGTATTCACGCCCCCCCCCCCCCCCCCGGCGATTTTCCGACCCGGCCAGGGGGGTGGGTGAATCCCGCCCAATATATCTGTGGCAAATGCAGCATGTGCTTCCACATTGAGTACTACTTCTGACACTTTCTCATTATTGTAGCTTGTGGCTCTTGACAATGCTTTTGCAACAACTAGTTCTTTGCCCTCAGCTTCATGCTGGTATGCGTTGGTAGTCTGATTTCTTTTTACCAAATTTAATTTAGCTCATGCATCTGCACCAATTAGTGATGACTTTGTGTCGTTCACAATTTTGAAGTTTACTGGCTTACATATGTTACCATTCTGCACTGTGAGGCAGCAGGAACCTTTCCTCAGTATTGTGTTCCCATTGTAGTCTGTCAATTTACAGTTCGATTTTTTAATTATGGGAATTTTGTGCATTTGTCTCAGATCTGCTTCTGTGATTAAATTTGCATGTGTACCCTTACCCAGCTTGAATGGAACATCAGACGCAATGATATTTAGTGCTACAGTCCAATCTATCATTAAATTAGAGATTTGATAAATTTTTCTATTATCAGTATCCAGTGCATTAGGGCAGCACGGTGGTGCAGTGGTTAGCACTGCTGCCTCACGGCGCCAAGGTCCCAGGTTCGATTCCGGCCCCGGTTCACTGTCCGTGTGGAGTTTGCACATTCTCCCCCTGTCTGCGCGGGTTTCGCCCCCACAACCCAAAGATGTGCAGGGTAGGTGTATTGGCCACACTAAATTGCCCCTTAATTGGAAAAATTGAATTGAGTACTCTAAATTTTTTTTAAAACGGTATCCAGTGCATTAACTCTGGTTATCGCTTTCACCTTGAAGTTATTCAGCAGAGTAAACTTTGAGGAATCATTATCTGAAATAAATTTTTTCTTCATGTCCTTCACTTTGTATACTTTGACTTTTTATTTGTGTGGAACGGTTTTTTAGAGTTGTGCGCCAGTATCGCTGAAGTGAAACAGCAATGTGAGGCAAAATCATTTATTTCCTTTCACAGGACAATTATTTCTATAGTGGGCTTTGCCACAGCGTGTGCACATCATCATGCTCATGACGTCACTTTCAAAATGGCCGCCAGCAGTGGTGCACTATTTTCTGAACTGCGCCACAATGTTATTGGTGTCAGCCATGTTTCCAGAGTTTGTGCCTTTTTCCTTAGCCCTGAACACTGTATATTCGTTGGTGGATTGCTCACTAGCTTTGCACAGATTTATGGCTTCTTCCAAGGACAAAATCAGTTTTCTTAATAATCTTTCTTGCAGTCGCTCATCATATATACCAAACATTATTTGATCCCGCAAAACCAAATCCACAACAGAGGAAAAATTACAGGACTGCGCTCTCAGCCTTAAATCAGTAATAAACAAATCTACAGATTCTTCTTTAAGCTGCAGCCTTTTTCTGAGCATGTATCGCTCGTATGTTTCATTGACTTGTGCTTTGCAGTGTACATCAAATATGTTCATGACCCATTCAATTTTTTTCTTACTGTCACTGTCTGTGTCTTGGAAATTATAATAAAGACAAATTCTTCGAGGTTCGATTTAAAGAAATTTATTTACACAAACATTTGCGAAGAGGGCAGTGGTCTGGCTGCATAGCCATTCCACAGCGCTCTGAGTTATACACTTGAAAACCATTATATTTATAATGTGAAATAAAAACTTTGACGTGGTAAACCTTAAGAACAAAGGCAAGTGGAAATATGAATGTTTTGCCCTTAGTTTAAAAACAATTCTCGAGTACTCATTTCGTTGTCCTTCAGAAGAACAACATCTTATCATAATCAGGCCAAGTCCAAAATATTAAGCAGTATTTTGTTAACGTTACCTGACCTAACTTATTTTCGTTCAAAAGCAGTGTTAAACTATAGTCAAGCATTTCCCAGCATGCTTCTAAGTGGGCAACTCATTAATTTCCCTCCCACAGTCTGAATTCAAATGATTTAAATAATTCTAATGCCTGCGGCCCAGCCAAATTGAGGAGGCACACGATTTTCCAATGACCAGAAGCTGATTCTAACGTGGAGGCAGATAAAAAAACTTCAAATTGCTGTTTGAAATTTGTCCAGTTTAGATTTGTTTACTGGTCATCCTGAAGTGTTCTGGCTTTTTCAGATCTTCCATCTTACAATCAGCAACTTGGTGCTGTCTTTGAGATCTGTGTAGCGGCGTGATTGCTCTTCTTTTCTCTTAGAAGCTAAACTCACTGTCTGAACTCACTAATTACTTTTAGGAATATATACCTGGTACCGTGTGGTGTTCTTTGTGATTCTTTTTTTTATTGTTTTTTTTTTAATTTAGAGTATCCAATTCATTTTTTCCAATTAAGTGGCAATTTAGTGTGTTCAATCCACCGATCTTGCACATCTTTGGATTGTGGGGGTGAAACCCACGCAAACACGGGGAGAATGTGCAAACTCCAAACGGACAGTGACCCAGAGCCGGGATTGAACCTGGGGCCTCAGTGCCGTGAGACTGTAGTGCTACCACTGTGCCACCGTGCTGCCCTTGGTGATTCTTGTTATCAGGATGGATGTTGTAGTGTTCACAAAGACCACAGAAGCTAAGTTCATGAACAAAGCTAACATCTATTTACACTAATTAAAGCTCTAACACTTACCCCTATTGTAAACAATAATCTGGTAGTCTACAATCTACATCTAATAACACTAGTCTCTGCACCCTATCTATAACTGTACTCTGATCTCTCTCACTACTCCTTTGCTCTCTCCACCAGCCTTCTCCCGGACGTCTGTGAGTCAGTGCTTTATATATTTCTGCATCTAGCTCCATCTAGTGGTTAATTATGATATGACATGAATCATTTTTATTCTGAACATTTCCCATAATGTCACAGAGAGAAAAGCGTGATTTTTCCCATGAATGGGCTAGGACAGCAAGCCAATTTAGGGGGGATGTCGTTTAAGGTGGCGAGGGACCGGTTCAGATATTTGGGGTTTCAGGTAATGAGGCAATGGATGGGGCTCCTTAAGTGGAACTTAATGAAGCTGGTGGAGGAGGCCAGGGGGGATCTTAGAAGATGGGATACATTGCAGTTGACTTTGGTGGGGAGGGTCCAAGTGGTAAA
The DNA here is from genome assembly GCF_902713615.1 of Scyliorhinus canicula. NCBI lineage: Eukaryota > Metazoa > Chordata > Chondrichthyes > Carcharhiniformes > Scyliorhinidae > Scyliorhinus > Scyliorhinus canicula. The sequence continues at coordinate 114,848,267 of NC_052146.1, forward strand.
AATTAATATTCTGCCAAGGTTCCTGTTTATTTTTCAGACTGCTGCTTCTGGATATGGAAGGAGAGGGAAGAATTGGGGATATATACAGGTGGCTGGGGGAGCAGTGGGGAGGCGAGCGGGTGGTGAAGATTAAGGAAAAATGGGAGGGGAGATCAATTGGGGTGTGGAGTGAGGCACTGCGTAGGGTAAATGGGACCTTCTCGTGCGCAAGGATGAGCCTGATACAGTTTAAGGTTGTACACAGAGTACATATGACTTGGGCGAGAATGAAGGGGTTCTTCCAGGGGATGGCAGATGAGTGTGAAAGGTGTGGGCGAGGGCCAGCGAATCATGCTCAAATGTTCTGATGTTGTGAAAAATGGGGAAGATTCTGGGCGGAAGCGTTCGTGGACTTAGCAAGGATAGTGGGGAAGGGGTGGATCAGGACCCTTTGGTGGTGATATTTGGGGGTTCAGAGAAGCCGAAGCTCATGGAGAGAAGGAAGGCCGATGTTGTGGCCTTCGCCTCTCTGATTGCACGGCGGCAAATTTTGCTGGAGTGGCGGTCGGCATTGTCACCGAGGGTAGCGGCCTGGTTGGGTGACCTGTACAACTTCCTGCGGTTGGAGGAGATAAATTATGAGCTAACGGGCTCAACAGAGGGTTTGAGAAAAGGTGGGGGATGTTCGTGACCGTGTTTGAGGAGCTGTTCATCGCGGGGAGGGGGGTGAAAAAGGGGAAAATATTGTACAAACTGTATAGTTGATTGTTCGGAAGTATGTTTTCTGGTGTATTTACGTGCTGTAACCTGTTTTTTAAAAAAAAAATTTTTATTCAAGTTTTTCAATAACAAATTTTCTCCCCACAATTTAAAACAAACAAGGCATGTTTCCACACCAACACAAGAAAAGAACTCACCCCCCCCAAAATAAATAATAACAAAAAACCAACAGCAATACAAGAAAGAAGAAAATAACAACATAGCAAACCCACCGCCGCAAAAACAAACCCCCTAACCATCCCCAAACCCACCCCCCAGCCCCCCCCAAGTTGGTGCTGAGACCGACCATTCTCTACCCCTTCGCCAGGAAATCAAGAAAGGGCTGCCACCGCCGAAAGAACCCCTGTACCGACCTCCTCAGGGCAAACTTCATCCTCTCCAACTTGATGAACCCAGCCATGTCATTGATCCAGGCCTCCGAACTCGGGGGCCGTGTATCCCTCCACTGTAACAGAATCCTGGGCCGGGCTACTAGAGATGCAAAGGCCAGAATGCCGGCCTCTCTCGCCACCTGCACTCCCGGCTCCGAAGCTACCCCAAAGATCGCGAGCCCCCAGCCTGGCTTGACCCTAGACCCGACCACTTCAGACAAAGTCCCCGCCATCCCCTTCCAAAACCTCTCCAAGGCCGGACATGCCCAAAACATATGGGTGTGGTTCGCCAGGCCTCCCGAACACCTCCCGCACCTGTCTTCCCCTCCGAAGAACCGGCCCATCCTGGCCCTTGTCATGTGCGCCCTATGCAGCACCTTCAGCTGAATTAGGCTGAGCCGTGCGCAAGAGGAGGAGGAATTCACCCTCTCCAGGGCATCCAACCACGTTCCATCTTCAATCTCTTCCCCTAGCTCTTCCTCCCACTTCGCTTTGAGCTCTTCTACTGAGGCCTCCTCCTCCTCCTGCATCAGCTGGTAAATAGCCGAGATCTTCCCTTCCCCGACCCACGTCCCCGAGAGCACCCTATCTTGCACCCCCCTTGGCGGCAGCCACGGAAACTCCACCACCTGCCTCTTAACAAATGCCCTGACCTGCACATACCTAAAAGCGTTCCCAGGGGGGAGGTTCCACTTCCCCACCAGCTCCTCCAGAGTCGCAAACTTCCCATCCAGGAAGAGGTCCCCAAACTGTCTGATGCCTGCCCTGTGCCAACTCCCAAATCCCCCACCCGTTCTCCCCGATGCAAAATGGTGATTGCCCCGTATCGGGGCCCAAACTGAGGCCTTCACTTTCCCCCTATGCCGCCTCCACTGTCCTCAAATTTTAAGGAACGCAACCACCACCGGACTCGTAGAGTACTTTGAGGGGGGGAGTGGAAGTGGGGCCGTCACCAAAGCCTCCAGACTCGTACCAGCACAGGACGCCACCTCCAATCTCTTCCATGCGTCACCCTCCCCTTCCGTCACCCACCTGAGAATCATTGCCACGTTCGCCACCCAATAATATCCACACAGGTTGGCAGCGCCAAGCCTCCTACCTCCCTTCTTCGCTCCAAAAATACCTTCCTTACTCTCGGGGCCTTCCGCGCCCACACGAACCCCAGAATCGACTTATTCACCCTCCTGAAAAAAACCTTTGGGATCAATATGGGGAGGCACTGGAAAAGAAACAAAACCCTTGGGAGCACCGTCATCTTAATCGACTGGACCCTGCCCGCCAACGAAAGCGGTAGCGTGTCCCACCTCCTAAACTCCTCCTCCATCTGCCCCACCAGCCTTGAATAGTTAAGCCTATGCATGGCCCCCCAGGTCCTAGCCACCTGGACCCCAAGATACCTAAAGCTCCCCTCAGCCCTCTTCAACGGTAGTTCACCTATCTCCCTCTCCTGATCCCCCGGGTACAGGACAAACAGCTCACTTTTCCCCACATTGAGCTTATAGCCCGAAAAGTCCCCAAACTCCTCAAGTTTCTTCAGCACCTCTGGCATTCCCTCAGCTGGATCCGCGACATACAACAGCAGATCATCTGCGTACAGCGACACGCTGTAACCTGTTTTGATATACGTTTGTAATAAATTTATTTTAAAAAATATTTTTTTCCAATAAGGGGCAATTTAGCATGGCCAATCCACCTACTCTGAACATCTTTTTGGGTTGTGGGGCTCAGACCCACGCACAGGGAGAATGTGCAAACTCCACATGGACAGTAACCCAGGGCCGGGATCGAACCCTGGTTCTCGGTGCCGTCAGGCAGCAGTGCTAACCACTGCCCCCACCGTGCCGCCCTCGTTCAGAATGTTTTTAAGGATTTAGATGAGGGAATTAAATTGGGGCTGGTTTAGCACAGGGCTAAATCGCTGGCTTTGAAAGCAGACCAAGGCAGGCCGTACCATTCCCGTACCAGCGCCCCCAAACAGGCGCCGGAATGTGGCGACTAGGGGCTTTTCACAGTAACTTCATTTGAAGCCTACTTGTGACAATAAGTGATTTTCATTTCAAATGTATATCTCCAAATTTGCAGATGACCAAAAGCTGGGTGGGAGGGTGAGTTGTAAGGAGGACACAGATGCCGCAGTGTGATTTGGACAAGTTGTGTGAGTGGGCAAATGCATGGCAAATGCAGTATAATGTGAATAAATATGAGATTGTCCACTTTGTCAGCAAAAACGGGAAGGCAGATTATTATCTAAATGGCTATAGATTGAGAGAGCGGAATCTGCAATGAGACCTGGGTGTCCTTGTACACCAATCACTGCAAGTAAGTAAGGTGCAGCAGGCGGTGAAGGAGGCAAATTGTATGTTGGCCTTCATAGTGAGAGGATTTGAGTGCAGGAGCAGTAATACCTTAGCCAATAGGAGCCTGCGTCCGCTCCCTCGATGCCTCCGGCATCCTCACTATTCTGAGATTCTGCCTCTGGGAGCGTTTCTCCAGATCCTCCACTTTCCCCTTGAGCCACTTCTGGGTCTCCCTCAACCTCCCCAACTTCTTCCGCCAATGAGGTGCTCCCCATGCACTCCCAGTGACTCCTCTACCTTCTGGATGGCTGGCTCTGAGTCTCCAGCCTCAGCTCCACACGGCCGATCCCTGCTTCCAGCGGGTCTCCCACCTTCGCCAGATCTTCCTGAGCCTCCCTTCTCACTTGGCTGAACATTTCGTTTAGAAAGTCCACCAACTACTCCGTTGACCATTGGGTTGGTAGGGCTGACCCTTTACCCTCTGGAAGGAGCTGTGCTCCGAAAGCTGGTGTTTGAAACAAACCTGTTGGACTTTAACCTGGTGTTGTAAGACTTCTTACTGTGCTCACCCCAATCCATCTCCACATCATAGCTGACACTAATGTTCGGCAACACACAAATTCCTACTTCAACATGGCAGTGGATCAAACACTCACTTATAAACCAGCGATTTTCTCCCTCTGGGAACCAAGTCCAATTAATGGCATGCAAGTCTTTTCTTTTACAGAGGAGGGTTGCACTGGCGCCACATCCTCAATGACTTTCCAGCATTTAAGCCGAGTGGAAAGTTCAGCGATGAGGAAGCTAGTCGTTTTCTGTTTCATTTCTTTTGCTCCAGCCCACGGATCCATTTCATCACATATAGGATGTCCTAACCTTGTGGCAACTCGGGTCGCAGTTGGGATGAGAATCGCAAGCCACCATTCCCCAGAAAATCAAATGCTCAGCAGAAATCAGAGGTCGTCCCTTCTCCCCTATGCCCTCTCCCAGCCAATTGCAGCCTCTCCAACTCTCACCCGCACTGCCTGACATGACTGCATCTGACAGGAATATGGGGCTATGTCCCCACGCCGGTGTGAAAAGCGGCACCAACCACTCCGGCATCAATGGTTCCCGATAATGGGGCATGCTCCCCTTCCTCAGGGGCTAGGTCGGCACCAAAGTGGTCCCCGCAGCTCCAGCCGGCGCAGAACGGCCCCCGCGAGTTCACGCATGCGCGGAATGGCCAGCGTATATCCGCACATGCGTGCTCCTGCCGGCGTATTTCCACACATGTGCGGGGGGTTCCCACCTCTGCGCCTCGCCCCGGGCAATATGGCGGAGCCCCACAGGGGCCCTGTGCGGAGTAAAATAGGTCCCCATGGAAACAGCTCGCCCACCGATTGGTAGGCCCCGATCGCGGGCCAGGCCACCGTGGGGGCCCCCCCAAGGTCGGATACGCCCCCCCCACCCTCCAGCACGGCCCCCGCAGACTCACATTCCAGGTCCCGCCATGTGGGACCTGTGTAACCCACGCCGGCGGGACTCGGCCAAACTCTTCAGCCACTCGGCCCATCAGGGCCCGGAGAATCAGGCGCCGGGTCAGAGAATCCCAGCCATGTCATGTGCCATGCTCCATTGAGCCAGGTTTGGCTTTCACAGGAAATTTGGCCAACTATTGGAACAGAGACATTGATCAAATAAATCTAAGCCCCATTAAACACATATCTCGACTGCAAAAACAGTTCATGGCTTTACAAATCACCAAAGAATCCTCATTGGACCCGAGTTAATTAAACTGACTTTCAGTTGAAAAGTTCAAATATGTGGCAATATAATGGGTCCTGCAACACGAAAGTCAAGAGATCTCTGCTTTAAATCATGCTTGCATTTTTTTAAAGATGATTATTCTTCTCTTAAAAGTTTAATTCTTCTTTTCAAATCTCTCTAGGTCCTCACCCCTTCCTACCTCTGTCCCCTCCTCCAACAGCACAATCCTCTGAGAACTCTGCATTGTAATCAATTCTGATCCTGTGTTCATCCCTGATATTTGAATCACTCCCCCTCCTTGGCAGCTGTGCCTTCAACTCCTTCGGCCTTGAGCTCTGAAATTCTCTCCTTAATTCTTTATACCTCTTTCTTCTTCTTTCAGTCAATCTTTCAAACCTGCTGCTTGGAGAACTTCTGGTGTTTTTCTGTCGGGGAAGATGCACGCGAGGTGGCTCCTGCTAGGATATTGTATTTTTAGCCCTTTTTTGCCCAGTTTCTGAGGGTATTTTTGCTTTAAATTCCATTTGATTGATGGTATTAGGAACCCACATAGGGGAACTGCCCAGAAGGTCCAGGGCAAAGACATTTGAAGGCAGAAGTTCGGTGATGGAAGAGGAGGCTTCTTGGGGCTCTTCAGAACAGAAAATGGTGGAGGCTGCTGGGACTCTGGCCACTCCATTAATAGCCGAGATGCTTACTGGCAATTCTGATCAAGAAAAGGGTTGTGGATACTAATGGCAGATATGCGATTGTCATTGGGCCCTTGGCAGGCATATATGGGTTTTGTTAACAAGTTGCTAGTCTCCATTCCTGATTTGGATTCGCACAGCTAATTTTGGGGCATGACTTAAACTGTGGGCGGAGTTCTCCGCAACGGCCGACGCGGAGAACTCCGTGTTTCACGACGGCGTTGGAGGCCGCTCCTCGCCCTCTATTCCCCCCCGGTGGGCTAGGAGCGTTGTTTCGTCAAACACGGCCGCCGGGGAGGGAAGGAACATGGGGTGTCCTTGTACACAGATGATCTGCTCATTTATTATGGACCCAGATTCCACTAAGGAAGAGGTAATGTTGCTGCATGGGAGTTTTGGCTCCTTCTCTGGGTACAAGTTGAACTTGAACAAGAGCGAATACTTTCCGGTTGGCTCCCAGAAAAGGGAGTCTATCAGGGGATGTTGCCTTTTAACCTGGCCAGATCTAGCTTTCATTATCTGGGAATCTGGATAGGCCACGATTGGGCATAGGTTCCATAAATTAAATGATGTTAGTCTGGTGAATAAGGTCAAATCTGACTTGGAGAAGTGGGATAACCTCTCCCTGACCTTGGCAGGCCGGGTTCAGACTATTAAAATGAATTTCTTTCTGAGGTTTTTTTTCTTTTTCACTGTCTCCCCACTTTTCTCCCCAAATTCTGCTTTGTCAGAGTTAACAAATTAGTGTCCTGTTTTATTTGGGTGGGCAAGACCCCCAGGTACCCTGTCAATTAGGTATCAATCGGATCATTAGATACTGGAACCCCCTCCTGATACTCCATTGGCAGAATGCCAAGGGAAGTAGCAAAAGGACGCAAAGCCAAGGGGGATAAAAATAGGCACACCAGACACCTCAGCAGCGAAGACGCGACGTGGGAGGTGACCTTGACTGACCAGACTAGACCAGAGAAGGAAGGAAGGAAGAAACTACCAGCGAGAATTACCTTCATGCCGACGGATCAGAAGGACTCAAGGATCGGATCCACAGCCTACCAAGCATCTTTGCGGGTAGTATATGAATTAAGAGGGCCAATACCTCATGTGACGGCCAGTCTTAAGTGAGTGAAGGACTAATACGGATTTCAACCAGTGAATTGGGCCATAAACAGGTGTGTGGAACGCAAAGTTTACAAACTGTGTAATCAGTTAGGATAGCCAAGAGAATTGGGAATACTCTGTGGGAGGGGATGTACTGTAAACTGGACCCCCATCTCGATTGATTCCCATACCCCTTGTTGTGAACCCATAACGTGAAAAGAATTGTTATGGCCAATCGCACCGATTGGGAGGAAGTCCTCCGCACCTAGTTGAATTTTTTTTAAACCCAGGTGGGTAGAGTGGGGCGACACCCCAAAGTCGGATCAGGGATGCAAAGGAGCGGATTGTTGGAGGTATGCCCATAAGGAATTTGGTAAACAGGCCCCCAAACTAAGTAAAGCAATTGTGATTGTCAGTTGTTTAGAACAGCTCTGAGGAAGAGAGGAGCTAATTCAGGTCAAAGCTCAGATAACACAACTGAAACATGATCTAGAAGGTACTAATGCGTGCATCTAGCAGTTAAAGGAAAGAAACAATAGTAATGTGATACATATGAGCCAGTTTCAGTCAAAGGGCGATAAGACTGATCAAAAAGCGCAGCGCGCAGTTCATGAGAGGGACACCACACTGAAACAATTAGAAGAGGTTAAGCGACAATGCAGCGACCTGCAAGCGGCAGTGAGAGTCCTGTACAAGGCAGGAAAAGAACATAATGCCCATGCAATGGACCACACCAAATACCTGCGCGAGATAGAAAAATTACAATCCCAATTGTAAGGGAGTAATGTGCACTTTTACTGCACTGTCTGGGGCAGCGAACCAGAAGTAGAATGAGCTGAATTAGAGGAAGGTGCCTATGCGACAGCCAGGCCCACTACTGACTGGGGACCCCCACCCCGTTCGAAACACCGGAACCGTTTGCACTACCCGATCCTGTTCCCCTCCCTATGAAGTTGGCCACAACCCGCAGAAGGAAGGATGGAACCCCAATGTGACCTTCATGACACCTTTCACCAGGACCCAACTCACCGACATTGCAAAAGCAATCAGGGTGTTCGAGCCCTCCGGGGACCCAAACGCTCTCTTTAAGAGCATTACCCAGCATCGCATTTCCAATGTCTTCGACGAAGCAGAGGAGGTCAAGTTATTCTTCCAATGCTTAAGCCCCACAATCTATTACGCCCTACATGAACCACAAAACGTGACTGAGGGATCCCAGTAAACAACTCAATTAACTGCCAGCAGAAACAGGGGCGGACATCTGATGGCAGAAACTGGCCTGCTCTGGAATTAATTTGTTGGTGTATTCAGTTAAATAGAACTCAATTCGACCCACATCACTGATCCACATGGATCTAAACCCTAATGACCCATGACTTCACTAATAATTTCCCCATATGGCCGGTGAGAAAACCGGATGGTTTCTGGAGGCTCACTATTGATTATCGGGCACTTAATAAAACCACGTCGGTCACTGTCCCCACAGTGGCGACCAGCCCCAAAACCATGATGAAACAGGTCCAGCATGCCAGGTTTTTCACAGTGCTGGATATCAGCAAAGACTTCTGGTCCATTCCCCTAGATCGCCACTGCCAATATAAATTTTCCTTCACATTCCAGGAACAACAGTACACCTGGATGTGCCTAAAACAGGGTTTCTCCATAATTCCCCCTCCATACTTCATCAGTGGCTGGCCAAAGGCTTGGAATGCTTCTCCAAGCCAGAATGGCTGGTGTAGTTGAACTTCTCCTCCAAACTCAAACCAGAGAGGAACATCTGGAACTTTTAAAAGAGCTGCTGAACCTCCTTGCAACATTGGGATGAAAAGTAAATCCCAAGAAAGCCCAGATCATGAGGTCACAAGTCTCCTAACCACGCCTTCACTTACCCAAGGACATGAACTTGTTGTGTTCTTTTCTAGACATGGTGGGGTACTGCCAAAACCACAACAATGTTTCACCACCAATGCCATCCCCCCTTTCCGAACGCTTACTGAAAGATATCCCATGGATCTGGACCGACTGACACACAGGTGGTCTCAGATCTCAAACAATCCCTGGCACAGGCCCCTGCCTTGCAAGTGCCTGACCTTGATCTCCCATTCGCACTAGAGGTAGTGGCTATAGACACCACACTGACGGCTGTGTTTCTTCAGGAACTGCACGGGTGACTCAGCCTATGCTTCCCGCATTCTAATGCTGGTGGAACAAAGTTTCTCAGTATGCGAGGCACACCTACTAGCAGTTTCTTGGGCAGTACACCGTTTCGATTATCCAGTCGGCCGAAACCCCGTCACCATCTCACTGAACACACCCCCATACAACTACTACTGAACAGGTGGATCAAAAATGGGAAGGTCAGCCAGAATAGAATAGCCAGATAGGCTCTCATGCTCCAGGCCCGAGATATAGCCATAAAACATATCCGTGTCCCCACCTTCCCAGCAGATAATCTGACCTATGGTGGGGACCCACACAAATGTCAGTCCTGGCAGTAAATGACCCCAAAACAAAGGGGGAAACCTCCCAGGACAGCTGCACTTTAAAACAAATTGTAGAGGGCAGCACGGTAGCATGGTGGTTAGCATAAATGCTTCACAGCTCCAGGGTCCCAGGTTCGATTCCCGGCTGGGTCACTGTCTGTGCGGAGTCTGCACGTCCTCCCCGTGTGTGCGTGGGTTTCCTCCAGGTGCTCCGGTTTCCTCCCACAGTCCAAAGATGTGCGTGTTAGGTGGATTGGCCATGCTAAATTGCCCGTAGTGTCCTAAAAAGTAAGGTTAAGGGGGGGTTGTTGGGTTACGGGTGTAGGGTGGATACGTGGGTTTGAGTAGGGTGATCATTGCTCGGCACAACATTGAGGGCCGAAGGGCCTGTTCTGTGCTGTACTGTTCTATGTTCTATGTAGATGGGCCTTCCATCATGGAAGAAGGGAACAGGAAAATGGGATGTGGCGTTTATATGGAAGAGCAAGAAGGCAAGCCCCTGAGGGAAATAGCCTTAAAACGTCCCTCACACATGAACTCCCAGGCTGCAGAGCTAGCGGCCACCCGGACATGTTCCCCACCCCAGCAGACATACACACAGACAGCATATATATCTGCAATAGCCTGACAGGCGTCCTGCCATTATGGGAAGCAAGAGGATTTGTCTCAGCAGATGGGAAACCTCTGCCCTCAGCACCCCTATTCAGGTTCATTTTTCAGACCACCCAAGGCCGTGAGTACAGCATCATCAAAGTTAAGGCCCACCACTATACCTCCCCACTTAGGAATACAAAGGCGGATTAATTGGCCACACGGGGGCCTGGGGAGGAGTTTTCTGGCAACCGACAGTTGCCGAATGGATCAAGCAGTAACTGTCAGCCAGGCCAAAGTCAAAGACCTTAAACAAGCCCAAAGCAGCGAACTGGACCGGAAGCAGATTCAGGAAGAGGCATACCCCACCTCCTTTGAAAAATGCCGGAACACACTCTCCCTTCAGGAACGACCTAGTCCTCAAATGTGTGTGCTTCCATCCAGGATCAAATCAAATAATCTTTCAAAATCACAATGTCTCGGGCCATCAGGGTGCAGGGACCAGAAGCCAACGAATCAAGGGATTGTACTGGAGGCCAACTTCAGAACAGGATGGGTGACATTATGTCGACAATTACATAATCGGCGCCCAAAACAATCCTGAAAAATATGCCCACAAAGGGGAGCTCAGACACACCTGCCTGGTGGAAAGCCCCTGGATAAACCTCCAAATTGATTACATTGGTCCCTTAACACCCGGTGCGGGAAGTTATAAATACACCCAGGTCGTTGTAGATACTTTAGTAAGTGGGTGGAAGCCTTTCCAACCCACATTAACAAGGCCAAGATCACGGCTGACATCTTAGTGCAGCACATACTCTCCCCCATAGCATTGACTCTGATCCGGGCATCTAGTTCACAACCCAGGTAATGCAGCGGGTAATCATAAAATTTACAGTGCAGAAGGAGGCCATTCGGCCCATCGAGTCTGCACTGGCCCTTGGAAAGGACACCCTATCTAAGTCCACATCTCTACCCTATCCCCGTAACCCAGTAACCCCACCCAAACCTTTTGGACACCAAGGGCAATTTAGCATGGCCAATCCACCTAATCTGCACATCTTTGGGTAATGGATTTGTTTGGGGTAAAACAACAATTCCACATTGCTTGCCACTGCAATCCAGCGGAATTGCAGAAAGAATGAACTGCATCCTGAAAGTGATCCGCAAAACCGTTCAACAGAACAATCATTCCTGGAACAAAGCACAACCCTTCGTTTTAATGACAGTGTGAAACTCCAAATCCAGTTCCACCAGAATCACCTCCCCATGTTCCAATGGCAGGGTGATCTAAGCGAGAAATCGAACCACTACTTGGGCTGAATTTATCTGGACTGAGTAGTGGCCCTCACACTCTAGAGCGCTGTGAAAACACTGATAGAGAACCTACAGGCTGCACAGCAGCAGCCGTCAAAATAGGAAAGAGAAAACAGCATCGTAAAGCCTAATTCGATGGGAAAGTAAATCCCGCCGAGTATGACAACAAGTAATGCTCCAGGTATTCCAGCCCAGTGCCTTCTTGTCCCCTACAAACGCCGGACCCGGCTCCATCAAAGACCAGGCCAGTCTCTCAGTGTACAAAATACAGATGGGCCCCAAGAAAACCGGATGGTCCCACGTCAAATTGACAAAGGTTGAAGGATGAAGTCACGAAAGACATGCTTCTTAGGTGAATTGGACATTCTGAATTCTCCCTCGGTGTCCCCGAACAGGTTCCAGAGTGTGGCGACTAGGGGATTTTTCACAGCAACTTCATTGCTGTGTTCATGTAAGCCTACTTGTGACACTAATAAAGATTTGTAATTGATTATTTATTTATTGAAGGCATTCGGCTCCCAACAGAACTTTCACCAATACCACATCGCCCTAGAAGGGATAGACGAGTCCCAGAGAGAGGAGCCCCCCTAACCCTCACCACATACAACCAGACCCAAACCACGGTCCCCTGTACCCCAGGCTCTGGACCCCCACCCTGCGCTTCCGGGATCAGCCCATGCCTGCCTGGTTCCAGCTCCAATTCACAGGTCCTCAGGAGTAAAACCCCACCCAAGGGGACTCCAACCAAAAAGATGGGCCGTCAGCAAACCTTAGTCCCTATAGTACTCCTGGTACAGGGACTCCCAAAACCGTTTGACCTGGTGCTCACCTCCAGAGGTGGGAGCACAGTGGGTACCTGGTAGCCAAAGCCGACCCATATAGGTCCCTCCGCTGAGGAAGTATAAGGACATCTCAGTCCCAATTGTAAATAGCTTTATCTGCCCACTCCACGCATCCGCCCAATTGTAAAAGCTTTTCCGCCCACTTCATGCTATAGTGTGTCAAACCCTCCGATCAACAGCAGTCTGGTTGTGGGATAAAGAACATGGTTATCCAGTCTTACTGCAATTGAGTCTTCACATAGTTACACATTTATATGTGATTTTTCCTTCATGACAGAGATAACTCCTACTGTAATTGAGTCTTCACATAGTTACACAATCCTTTTAAAAAAAATTTAGAGTACCCAATTATTTTTTTTTAGCATGCAAATCCACCTACCCTGCACATCTTTGGATTGTGGGGGTGAAACCCACGCAGACATGGCGAGAATGTGCAAACTTCACATGGACAGTGGCCCAGGGCCGAGATCAAACCCAGGTCCTCGGCGCCGTAGGCAGCAGTGCTAACCACTGTACCACCGTGCCACCCCTAGTTGCACATTCATGTGTGATTTTTCTTCCTTCATGTCAGACAGACAATGCTATTGCAATTGAATCTTCACATATTTCCTTCGTGGCACAGCTTCTGGCTGTGGAAGTGCGCCCACTCACACCAGGAGAACACTCCAAGGGTGCCTTTTCACCTGAACCCAGACAGCTGCAGCTGCCAACAACTCCCCACTCCACACCCTTCTCCTGTGGGTGGCACTAATCCCCGCCCCAGGAAAACACTTCATTAAACATGGATTTCTGAACCAAATCCTAATGGTGATACAAACCATCACCCCAGGAAAATCCAACCCTGAACAGGGATTTCAAAATCCTCTCGGATGAAGAAAAGGCAACGCACTCTACATGCACCCGAAAAGGGGTGTGTACTGATGGTCTATTATTAGTTATGTACTCATTAATTCAGTTAGGTTGTAATTTTTTTTTATTGTTCACTTCTTTCTTTTAAATTAAAAAAAGGGGGGAAGGACATAAGACATCTGGTGGGGGAACGGAATTCAGGTATTGATGAGAATAACAGATGCTAGTCTGATCTCTCCAGATTGGACTATCATCCCGGAATGGACACAGCAGCCCTAGACCGCAGACGCCATGTAGATTGAAGAGCAGAAGATCAGCCTGCGATACCCAGGATATCCCAGGTTCAATTCCCGGCTGGGTCACTGTCTGTGCAGAGTCTGCACGTCCTCCCCGTGTGTGCGTGGGTTTCCTCCGGGTGCTCAGGTTTCCTCCCACAGTCCAAAGATGTGCGGGTTAGGTGGATTGGCCATGCTAAATTGCCCTTAGTGTCAAAATAAGGTTAATGGGGGGGGGGGGGGGCTGTTGGGTTACGGGTATAGGGTGGATACGTTAGGCTTGAGTAGGGTGATCATTGCTCGGCACAACATCGAGGGCCGAAGGGCCTGTTCTGTGCTGTACTGTTCTATGTTCTATATGTGGTTCACCACACCAGATGCTAACAAGTGTGAAGATGTCATTTTATGGGTGCAACTCAATAATAGTGTCACCCATGGGTGCAACAACTAAAGGGTGGTACACAGGAAGGATAATGGGAGCTTTGATTATTACTCCCTCAGGATGGCCCTCACCAGCGACTACTGGGCATGCACTAACCATGGGTGGATGGAGCTTGCTTGCCTTGCTCATGGCCTGGAGAAAGGGCTGGAATTAGGTCAGAGGTACCCTGGTAAAACAGAGTTTGGTACGTTTCGGCGTAGCCCATTTGGCGCAGCTGATTCAGCGTGGCCAATTCGGCGTCAGAGAAATAATTGGCTGATTCGGCGTGGCCGTTTAGGCGTCAGGACATTTCGACGTCACTTTTAAAAATATTTTAAAAACCTAGTTAAAAAACCTTCATTAAAACGCCGAAATGGCCACGCCGAAACGTCCCATTCCCCTCTCAGGAGCAAAGGTGAAATGGTTCCAAGGTTTTGAATAAACCTTTTAAACCTTGGGGGTGGGCGGGTGCTGTTCCCCTGAACCAGGCCGCCTGTCCGCTTCACCTCGCCGGTTGCTGTCCTCCTGAACTGGGCCACCTGTCCGCTTCACCTCGCCGGCTGCTGTCCCCCTGAACTGGGCCGCCTGTCCGCTTCACCTCGCCGGCTGCTGTCCTCCTGAACTGGGCCACCTGTCCGCTTCACCTCGCCGGCTGCTGACCCCCTGAACTGGACCGCCTGTCCGCTTCACCTTGCCAGCTCCTTCCGGAGTCACCCACTGCTCATGTGCAAACCAGGGATAGCCTCTAAAGCGGGAGAGAAATGCTGCGCACCCTAGAACTAAGAGCAAGTTGTAAAAAATGTTCCTTCTACTGTCTTGTATTTTTCACCCAGACCGATATTAAATGTCTGCTCATTGCACTAACCTGTCTTTCTGAAGCCTGTCCCGCCGCCGAAAAATTCCTCCGCCGAAAAATTCCTCTGTCGAAAGGGCTACGCCGAATGGGCCACGCCGAATTCGCCACGCCGAATTGGCCACGCCGAAACGTCCCATCCCCGGTAAAACAATACAAAATGAGTACATCTACTACCTAACTAGAAATGAGTTGAAACCAACACCTGGAACACCTCCCCCCACTTGTCCTGAAGCGACACCAAGGCCCCAAAATTTGTTAATATTAAAACACACGGGGAAGACCTTATTTGGCAGCACCCATTACGATTTGGTACCTGTAGTGATACTTAGCCGGAACACAATTACCAGACTGGTGCCCCTCCCACACAGGAAATTATACCTCCACTTGACCCAAAGGCTACCGAGCAGAAAGACTGGGACAGACAAAGGAGAGAGAACTCCCAGGTCTAAAGGGCGCTAGAGGAGGGAAGGCCTGAATAACTTGGCAACCTGCATATGGGGCAAGGGTATCCACTATTTTGGGGTTGTTCCTTTCTTTTTTTTTCTTTAAAAAATTTTTTTTAGAGTACCCAATTCATTTTTTCCAATTAAGGGGCAATTTAGTGTGGCCAATCCACCTAGCTTGCACATTTTTGGGTTGTGGGGGGCGAAATCTACGCAAAAGGGGGAGAATGTGCAAACTCCACACGGACATTGGCCTAGAGCCGGGATCGAACCTGGGACCTCGGCACCGTGAGGCCGCAGTGCTAATCCACTGTGCCACCGTGCTGCCCTAGGGGTATCCACTATTAACACACTGATTTGGCTGATTTGGACAATAAGCTCAGAGCTCTAACCCGGCAGGTTATACAGACCTTGAGCAGTTTAAATAAGAATGTTCGGCAAGATACCAAGGGAGATTTGGCTGGGAATAGCCAGTAGCCTTGTGGTTCACCTTCACCTCATTCAACGGAGCCGACTCCACTGATACAATCTGACCGTAAATACCAGAAATTCGTTCTGCCACCTGACCCAGCCAACAGGGAAGACAGAAAAGCCTCCCGTAAAAAATTGCGAATCTGAAAATATCTAAACAAATTTGTACTCAATTATTCTTTTTCCAATTAAGGGGCAATCCACCTAGCCTGCATATAGAACAGTACAGCACAGAACAGGCCCTTAATGTTGTGCCGAGCCATGATCACCCTACTCAAACCCATGTATCCACCCTATACCCGTAACCCAACAACCCCCCCCCCCCTTAACCTTACTTTTTAGGACACTACGGGCAATTTAGCATGGCCAATCTACCTAACCCACACATCTTTGGACTGTGGGAGGAAACCGCAGCACCCGGAGGAAACCCACGCACACACGGGGAGGATGTGCAGACTCCGCACAGACAGTGACCCAGCCGGGAATCGAACCTGGGACCCTGGAGCTGTGAAGCATTTATGCTAACCACCATGCTACTGTGCTCTTAACTTCGCGACCATCCGTTGCCCATATATGCTACACAAGGTCCGGTTCTGTTGTCTTGCATCATCTTCCACCCTCCCTTGAGCAATCTGATTGATAGTTTGGGTGTGACTCTCCAGTACAGCAACCACAAGGCTACTGGCTATTCCCAGCTCCTTTTACATTGTAACTTGAAGCACCTGTTTTACAAAATATTGTGATGTTATTTTGTTTTAATGAAAATGTTACAGTAAAAAACTATTTTTAAAAACCTGCCGCTTGGACCAAGTTACAAACCACCAGTCCTAATCTCTCATTATGTGGATCTTGAAGGTCACAGGGTTACATGAAAGAAACATTCCGAGAATGGTTGACTTCCAGTCATATTGCTTGTTATCAAAAGCTAGAAAACACGTTGGTCAGTATTATCCCCCAAAAACTCCCAAGTTTCATTTGAAAGCTGTCAGTCCTGCAATAGGGCAGGCAGGGGTCACCAAGAGGCTGGCAGCAGGACAATCTAAGATGGCATTTTGGCCGTCCGCTCGTGTGATGGTTTTAGGTGAATGGGATGGCTGGTGACAGGGTGGCGGGAACTCGGAACAGGGGCCGATTCTGCAACAAGGCGGCTAAGTGTTAAAGCCGGCGTAAACACCGGAGTGTTTCCCGCCGCCGTCAAGGGGCCTCCTGGCCCAGTGATTCCGTTTCCCACAGGGGGCCAGCATGGCGCCGGAGTGCTCCGCGCAGCGCCGATAAGCGGCCCCGCACTGCTGGCCATGGGTCCGCACATGCGCGTGGTGGCCGCGTCCACGCCAGGCCCACGCAACATGGTGGAGCCACACAGCGGGCCAGCACGGAAGAAGGTAGGCCCCCCCTCCCCCCCAAACGAGGGCCTGGCCGTCCTGGAGGCCTTACTCGGATTTTGATCCCCCCCGCCCCCTCCCCCCACCAGGACGGCCACCGCAGCCATGGGTCCAAGCCCCTGCCAGGTGAAACCATGTTAGAACCACGCCAGTGGGAAGTCAGCCAGTCGACCGTGCAGACTCGCCAGCGGGGCCTCTTTCAAAGGCCCCCAACCGGCACCGCATCGATCGCGCATGCAGCTGGCAGCGATTCTCTGGTTGGCGGAGAATCGCATCCTGGCCCGTCTCGGCGACATCTCAGATTCTACGAGTCGGCGGTGGCTCGGAGAATCCCGGCCAGGGAATCAGAAGCCAAGCAGTAGTGGCACAGGAGGAGCAGGGGCAATGCAGGAGGAGTTCATCCGAGCCTCACAAGAAATCTTTTGGAATGATACTGTAGCTTATAGAAGGGTAAATTCTGAGGGCAGGTTATATAAAGTAGGCTTGTACTCATTTGAGTGTAAAAGGTGATTTGACTGATTAAGAGATGAGGGTAGATTAAAAAAACGATCCCCCTGGGTTTCGGACATTTATAAGGAGCTTATGGGGTCAGACAAAACACGGACCGAGGAGCTGAAACACAAATGGGAAGAGGAGTTAGGAGGAGAGATCGAGGATGGTCTCTGGGCAGATGCGTTGAGCAGAGTCCACAACATGTGCCAGGCTCAGCCTGAATCAGTTTAAGGTCGTTCACCGGGCTCACATGACAGTGGCCCGGATGAGCAGGTTCTTTGGGATAGAAGATAGGTGCGCAAGGTATGCAGGAGGACCAGCGGACCATGTCCATATGTTCTGGGCATGCCCGAAGCTAAGGGGATTCTGGCTGTGGTTTGTGGATGTTATGCCCAAGGTGTTGAAAACAAGGGTGGCACCGAGTCCAGAGGTGGCGATTTTCGGGGTGTCGGAGGATCCGGGAATCCAGGAGGAGAAAGAGGCAGATGTTCTGGCCTTTGCCTCTCTGGTAGCCCGGAGACGGATATTATTAGCATGGAGGGACTCAAAGCCCCCAACATCAGAGACCTGGCTATCTGACATCGCTAGCTTTCTCTGCCTGGAGAAAATCAATTTCGCCTTGAGAGGGTTAATGTTCGGGTTCGTCCAGAGGTGGCAACCGTTCATCGACTTCTTTAGGGAAAATTAACCGTCAGCAGGGTGGTCCAACAGTGTTGGATCATCTCTGGTGTCAGACGTTTGTTTCTAGCTTCCAGTCGAACCAGAGTGCTATTAATCCTGCCAAACCTACCTCGAGTGAATCTGCAACGTCCAGCAAGCGGCCATCTAGCGACATGGAAAACATCCAGCCTCCTCCGCAGCTCCGCATCTCCGGCAACCTCGGTGCCAATTTGAAAATCTTCAAGCAAAAGTTCTTCCTGTATATTGAGGCCTCCGACCTCGAGGCAGCATCGGATGCCAGAAAGATCGCGCTATTTCTCTCGACCGCGGGGGATCGAGCCATCCACATCTACAACTCGCTTACGTTTGCTGATGGCGAAGACAAGACGAAGTTCAAAACAGTCCTGCTAAAATTCGACAGCCACTGCGACATTGAAGTGAATGAGAGCTTTGAACGGTACATCTTCCAACAGAGGCTTCAGGATGGACCTTTTCAGTCCTTCCTGACCCATCACCGCATCCTAGCGCAGTCATGTAATTACGACTCGACGGCTGATTCCATGATCCGGGATCAAATCATTTTCGGGGCCACTCCGATTCATAGAACATAGAACACTACAGCGCCCTGCGGCAGCAGCTCCTCAAAATCAAACAGCTAACCCTCTCCGTCGCTATCGAGACGTGCGTAGTCCATGAGCATGCCAAGAATCATTACTCCCACATCAGGGCAGCAGAAACTTCAAAACTGGCCTCCCAAGAGGGGCAGAACGGGTGCAGGCCATTGAAAAAATGCAAGGCCTGAGTATCGAGGAGAGTGGCCGTTTCGCACGCTTTTCCCGGGTCCCTACGCATGCGGGCCACGACCGGGTGGATGACAAGCCCGAAAACCTTATGCGCAGGTGCATACATCGGCCGACTGCACTGCGCATGCGCCTTGGTGCATGGAAGGCGCTGACGTCAGCATCATGACATGTCCGAATTGTGCCTCCACCCGTTTAAAGCGGCAATGTCCAGCCAAAGAATGCCGATGCCTACAGTGTGGGAAGCCTGGCCGTTACGCGGCCTGCTGCAGGTCCGCTCCACCGATTATCAGCCAGCGGTCCCAGATACGGCACAGAAGTGTCCGCTCGGTACAACAAGACAAGCAGGATGCTGCCCCCGACAGCTCAAAGGACCCCGATGCTGACTGCCACGAGTCTCCATATTGGGTGGGCACCATACCCACACGCGAGTTGGTCTCCACTGCAACGGCAACCCACCTTTCAGTCCTCAGTGTGGATCCCGACGACGAGTGGTGTGCTATCCTCACAGTCAACCAGGCTCGCATCCGATTTAAACTGGACATCGGCGCGTCTGCGAACCTCAGATCGCAGTCAGATCTCAACAGTATCCGTGACCAACCAAGCATTCTTTCACCAGCCTGCCAGCTCCTTGACTACAATGGCAATGCCATAGCTGCCAGTGGATCGTGTCGGCTACGGGTATCTCACAAGGAATTCAAGGCGACTTTACGATTCAAGATCGTTCGGCCAGTGGTGGCGCTGGATGCGGAGAAGGCCTTTGATAGGGTTGAGTGGGGGTATTTGTGGGAGGTGCTGGAAAGGTTCGGGTTTGGGGAGGGGTTTGTCAGTTGGGTGAGGCTGTTGTATGAGGCCCCGATGGCGAGCGTGGCCACGAATAAGAGGAGGTTGGAGTATTTTCGACTGTATCGAGGGACGAGGCAGGGGTGTCCCCTGCCCCCCTGCTTTTTGTGCTGGCAATCGAGCCCCTGGCTATGGCGCTGAGGGAGTCAGGGGATTGGCGGGGGCTGGTCCGGGGTGGGGAGGAGCACCGAGTGTTGCTCTATGCGGACGACCCATTGTTGTATGTGGCGGACCCGATGGGGGGAATGCCGGTGGTGATGGGGATTCTCCGGGAATTTGGGGATTTCTCAGGGTATAAGGTCAACTTGGGGAAAAGCGAGCTGTTTGTGGTCCACCTGGGGGACCAGGAGCAGGGGATTGGGAGGCTCCCACTGAAAAGGGCGGAGAGGAGCTTCAGGTACTTGGGGGTTCAGGTGGCCAGGAGCTGGGGGGCCTTGCATAAGCTTAACCTCACAAAGCTGGTGGAGCAAATGGAGGAGGAGTTTAAGAGGTGGGACATGTTGCCGCTGTCTCTGGCGGGTAGGGTGCAGTCAAGATGACGGTGCTCCCGAGGTTTCTGTTCCTGTTCCAGTGCCTCCCCATCCTTATCCCGAAGGCCTTTTTCAGACGGGTTAACAGGAGCATTACGGGTTTTGTGTGGGCACACGGGACTCCGAGGGTGAGACGGGTGTTCTTGGAGCGGGGCAGGGATGGGGAGGGGGGGGGGGGGGTGCTGGCGCTGCCCAACCTCTGTGGGTATTATTAGCGATGGTGCGTAAGTGGGTAATGGACGGGGAAGGGGCAGCATGGAAGAGGATGGAGATGGCATCCTGTGTGGGCAGGAGCCTGGAAGTGCTGGTAACGATGCCGCTGCCGCTCCCTCCAACGAGGTATACCACGAGCCCGGTGATGGCAGCTACCTTCAAGATTTGGGGGCAATGGAGGCGGCACAGGGGGGAGGTGGGGGCCTCGATGGGGTCCCCGATACGGGGGAACCACCGGTTTGTTCCAGGGAGAATTGATGGCGGGTTCCTGAGTTGGCACAGGGCAGGTGTCAGGAGGCTGGGGGACCTTTCATAGATGGGAAGTTCGCGAGCCTGGGTGAGCTGGAAAGGAAGTTTGGGCTCCCCCCGGGGAACACCTTTAGGTACATGGAGTTAAGGGCGTTTGTCAGGCGCAGGTGGCGGGGTTCCCTCTGTTGCCGCCGCGTGGGGTTCAGGACAGGGTGCTCTCGGGGGTGTGGGTTGGAGAGGGGAGGATCTCGGAAGTGTACCAGGTGATGCAGGAGGTAGACGAGGCCTCGGTGGAGGAGCTGAAAGATAAATGGGAGGAGGAGCTGGGTGAGGAGATTGAGGAGGGGACGTGGGTGGATGCTCTGGAAAGAGTGAACTCCTCCTCTTCATGTACGAGGCTTAGCCTCATACAGTTTAAGGTACTGCATAGGGCTCACATGACCGGGACAAGGATGAGTAGGTTTTTTGGGACCGAGGACAGGTATATTAGGTGCTCAGGAAGCCCAGCAAACCATCTCCATATGTTCTGGGCATGCCCAGCGCTGGGGGAATTTTGGAAGGGTGAAGCAAGGACGGTATCGAGGGTGGTAGGATCCAGGGTCAATCCAGGCTGGGGACTCGCAATATTTGGGGTTGCAGAGGAGCCGGGAGTGTAGGAGGCGAAAAGGCCGGTGTTCTGGCCTTTGTGTCCCTAGTAGCCCGGCGGAGGATTCTTCTTCAGTGGAAGGATGCGAGGCCCCCAAGCCTGGAGGCCTGGGTCAACGATATGGCGGGGTTTATTAAATTAGAGAGGGTGAAATTTTCCCTAAGGGGATCAGTGCAGGGGTTTTTCAGGAGATGGCAACCATTCCTAGATTTCCTGGCGGAACGATAAAAAAAAAGAGGTCAGCAGAGGCGGGGGGGGGGGGGGGGGGGGGGGTTGTCCCTTTGTTTTGTTTTGGGTTGAATATTTGTTCTTTGCCAATGACGGGCGTTAATTTATTTTTTCTCTTTTGTATATGGGGGGGGGGGGGGGGGTCTGTTCTTTTTATTTTTAGTATTTGCTGGTATTTTTTTTTGTGAAAATGTGAAAATTTGAATTAAAATTATTTTTTTTTAAAAGATCGTTCGGCCAGACAGAGCGCCCCTGCTCGGTGCTCATGCCTGCAAGCTCCTGAATCTGGTCCATGGAGTCCACACCGTGTCCTTGACACCGGCGACTGCCTTGACCGATGTGAATCTGCAGGCCGAGATAGACGACATTCTCACACAATACCACAACGTGTTTGATGGAATGGGCACGCTCCCATATCGCTACAAACTTTTGCTCAAGCCGAACGCCACCCCAGTGATCCATGCACCACGCCGGGTACCGGCTCCTCTCAAGGATCGCCTGAAAAAGCAGCTGCTAGACCTCCAAGACCAGGACGTCATCTCAAAGGTCACGGAATAAACAGACTGGGTCAGCTCCATGGTCTGCGTAAAAAAACCCTCTGGTGAACTCCGTATTTGCATTGATCCCAAAGACCTGAACCGCAACATCATGGGAGAGCACTACCCGATCCCGAAGCGTGAAGAGTTAACCAGTGAGATGGCTCATGCCAAATTCTTCACCAAGCTGAACGCCTCCCGTGGCTTCTGGCAAATACAGCTGGATACGTCCAGTTGGAAGCTGTGCACGTTTAACACTCCGTTCGGCCGCTATTGCTACAACCGCATGCCCTTCGGTATCATATCAGCTTCCGAAGTATTTCATCGCATCATGGAGCAAATGATGGAGGGCATTGAGGGGGTGCAAGTCTATGTGGGCGACATGACCGTTTGGTCTACAACGCCCGAGGATCACATTGCCCGCCTCAGACAGGTCCTCCAGTGGATTAATGAAAATGGCCTCCGGCTCAACAGGGCCAAATGCTCATTTGGTCAATCTGCTATCAAGTTCCTGGGTGACCACATTTCACAGCATGGGATGCAACCTGACGCCGACAAGGTGCTGGCGATCAACGCCATGAAGACCCCAGAGGACAAGAAGGTGGTCCTCCGCTTCCTCGGGATGGTAAATTTTCTCGGGAAATTCATTCCCAATTTGGCAGCCCACACCACGGCCCTCCGGCATCTCGTAAAGAAGTCAACTCCTGCAAATGTAAAGGAGTGGCTCGAGCTAAAGGCGAAGCTCACCACAGCCCCAGTACTGGCGTTCTTTGACCCAACCAAGGACACCAAGATATCTACTGACGCAAGCCAGGACGGCATTGGGGCGGTGCTCCTCCAGCGAGACGACTCCTCGTCCTGGGCTCCAGTTGTATATGCCTCCAGGGCCATGACGCCGACCGAGAAACGGTATGCCCAGATCGAAAAAGAGTGCTTGGGTCTTCTGACAGGAATAGTCAAGTTTCATGACTACGCATATGGCCTGCCTAAGTTCACGGTGGAAACAGACCATATGCCTTTAGTCCACATAATCCAGAAGGATTTAAATGACATGACGCCTTGGCTACAGCGCATTCTTCTTTGTCTCCACCAATATGACTTCGAACTCGTCTACACACCGGGTAAGGATCAGATCATCGCGGATGCCCAATCCAGGTCCATCACCACGTGTGAAGAGGGCAACTTCACCGGCCACATAGAGGCACAGGTGCAGTTGTGTGCCAGCAACCTCCCAGCCACTGATGAACGAGTGGTCCAAATACGTGAAGAAACTGCCAAGGATCCTCTATTGCAGCACATGATGCAACACCTCATCCATGGCTGGCAAAAGGGGCAACGTCCCCAGTTCTTTAACGTTAAGGACGAGTTAACGGTCATTGAGGGAATCCTTCTTAAACTGGAAAGTATCGTCATTCCCCAAAGCATGCGAGCTATGGTGCTCGGGCAGATCCAGGAGGGTCACCTTGGGGTCATAAAATGTCGACGCAGAGTACGGAATGCAGTTTATTGGCCGGGCATCAACCAGGACATCACTGACACGGCCCTCAACTGCCCGACCTGCCAGAAGTTTCAACCGGCTCAGCCCAAGGAAACACTGCAACAGCACGAGATTGTGACCTCTCCATGTTCTAAAGTGGGGATAGACCTCTTTCACGCCAACGGGCATGATTACGTGCTCTTGGTCGACTACTTCTCCAGTTACCCGGAAGTGGTGAAACTGTCGGACCTCACGTCCAAGTCAGTCAGCAAAGCCTGCAAAGAGACGTTTTCCAGGCACGGGATACCACTCACAGTAATGAGTGACAACGGTCCATGTCTTTACAGCCAGGAGTGGTCCGATTTTGCACGATCCTACAACTCCAGACACATCACTTCCAGTCCCCATTACCCACAATCAGACGGGAACGCCGAGAAAGGGGTCCATATCGTCAAGCGGTTGTTGTGCAAGGCTGCAGACTCAGCCTCCGATTTGAACTTGGTGCTGCTGGCATGCAGGGCAATCCCTCTGTCGACTGGTTTGTCTCTGGCGCAGCTGCTCATGAACCGCAACCTGAGGATGACTGTTCCAGCCATCCATACTCCAGACCTTGACCACCTCATGGTGCTGCAAAAAGTGCAGCGATCCAAGGACCAGCAGAAGATCACGTATGATGCTCATGCCACGGATCTGCCTGCGTGGCTCCAGCAGATGTTGTTCGCGTCCAGTTGCCTGAGGGAGGTTGGTCAGCCCCAGCTGTTGTTGTCAGGAGGGCCGCTCCAAGGTCTTTCATTGTTCAAATGGCTGACGGCTCCATTCTCCGGCGCAACAGGAGGGCGCTGCGAAGAGTTCCCTGCCCACCGCCTAACCGCATTGCTCCGCCGGTTATCATGCTTCCTCCGGACGTCTCCTGCCACGAGGCCACCGATCTGCCAGCGATCCCGCCTGACCATGACACCGCCGCAATGGCAGCAATCCCGCCTGTCCAAGTGCCGGCGTCTCCTGCTCCACCTCTGCGGCGATCGACCAGAATTCGTCGTCCGACTCAAAGACTGAGTCTATTGACTTTACTTCTGTAAATCTTGTTCAGTTTGCTCTGTATCTGCACGATAGACACCTTCCCATGTATATACCTTCACGTTCCATTACTTATTTTTTTTAAAAAGGGGGAGATGTCATAATATCCACTCATGTATATAATGAGATGCAGACAGGCAGTGATTGACACACAGGATAACCAATGAACACACAACACAGAACCACCAATCACCAGGCAAGACACCACCGCTATAAAGCCCACAGGACATTAAGACTCTCCCTCTCTCAGGATCCAGCTACTGAGACAGTCGGAGTGCA
Source organism: Scyliorhinus canicula (assembly GCF_902713615.1). Taxonomy (NCBI): domain Eukaryota; kingdom Metazoa; phylum Chordata; class Chondrichthyes; order Carcharhiniformes; family Scyliorhinidae; genus Scyliorhinus; species Scyliorhinus canicula. The sequence goes on from NC_052146.1 coordinate 114,873,190, forward strand.
CAAGTTAGTGGGCACTATTGCCATGTAGTAGCTAGTAAGTCTGGTCGAGCCAGCAAGAGGTCGTCAGTAGGATTAGTAGAGTGTCAACCCACAGGTGAACATGTACAGCAGTTCATAATTAAATAAAACAGTGTTGGATCATCTCCGGTGTCAGACATTTGTTTCTAGCTTCCCTGCATCCAGTTGCAGTCAAAGTCGAACCAACCTGTCTAACACATCAATTGCTATTTCACTGTTCACCCTGCAACTGGGTTAAAGGAGGAAGTCGTGTGCGGAGGTTTATTTATTTCCCTGCTCTGTGCTGGCGAACATGCTTTTATAAAAAGGTGTGAAATACAGATTGAAATGTGTGAATTTATATTCCAGCTTTGTGTCTGTCTGCATGCCTACAGTAAGATAACATCTGATAGAGCGATGCTGTCTAAAGTACAAGGTGTGAATGTTTGTATCACACCGAATCAGTGGAGCATTATTTTGCAGCCTTTTGTCATCTTCATACAAGTTGACCCCTGAAAACTGGTTCGGATAAATAGTTTTTGGAGTGAGGTGTTGACCCCACCTATAAGTCAGAGGCTAATGTTTCCTTCCTCTCTCCCTCCCCTCCCCCGTATGTCAAAGGTACTGATTTGATCCTTTTAGATTCTTTTATATTATTTGCGTCGCAGTTCCTCCTTGGGTCAAGCTTGAACAATAACAGAAACGTGAACTGACCAGCCCGCCAATAGTTAAAGAAGACCACAGAGAGCCAGAATGGATTCAATGCCCCCAAATGTCCTTTCTCTGCGCTGCTATGGCTCAATGAAGATCTTCCACTTCTATAACCTCGTTTACAACCTTAGGACACCCAACATTTCTGAGCAGTCAATGAAATATTTCTGGGGTGGCAATCACTATTATGTGGAGAATGTGGCAGCCAATTAGTTCCATTGTCTGCCTTGTCCACAAAGGCCCACAAATGTCTCAGTATTTTTCCAATTGACTATTTTAGGACCTGATGTCTCCTGGCTTCACTTTCTGACATGGTCAGATGGCACTATAGCACAGTGGTTAGCACTTGCTTCACAGCACCAGGGACCCGGGTTCAATTCCCGGCTTGGGTCACTGTCTGTGCGGAGTCTGTACCTTCTACCCGTGTCTCCGTGGGTTTTCTCAGGGTGTTCCGGTTTCCTCCTACAAATCCCAAAAGACGTTCTTGTTCGATGAATTGGACATTCTGAATTCTCCCCCAGTGTACCTGTACGGGTGCTGTAGTGTGACGACTAGGGGATTTTCACAGTAACTTCATTGCAGTGTTAATGTAAGCCTACTTATGATGCTAATATTATATTATGAATAGGATTGGGTAAATTGGAACACGCGGCACAGTGGCGCAGTGGTTAGCACTGCTGCCTCATGGCGCTAAGGTCACGGGTTCGATCCTGACCCCGAGTCACTGTCCGTGTAGAGTTTGCACGTTCTTCCAGTGTCTGCGTTGGTTCCACACCCACAGCACAAAGATGTGCTGGTCAGGTGGATTGGCAATGCTAAATTGCCCCTTAATTGGAAAAAATAATTGGGTACTCTAAATTTATTTTAAAATAGGGTAAATTGGAACAGAATTTCAGCCTCTTTCCCGATCAGGATTTTTTTTTAAATTTAGAGTACCCAATAATTATTTTTTTCCAATTAAGAGGCAATTTAGCGTGGACAATCCACCTAACCTGCACATCTTTTGGGTTGTTGGGTTGTGGGGGTGAGACCCACGCAGACACGGGGAGAATGTGCAAACTCCACATGGACAGTGACCCAGGGCCAGGATTCAAATCCAGGTCCTCAGCGCCACAGTCCCAGTGCTAACCACTGCGCCACTGTGCTCCCCTCTCGATCAGGATTTTTAGTGTTTGGAAAATATTGTTTCAATTGTAATGGTCCCTCCTGTTTATTCCCTTATGACCCCTTTCTTTTTTATTGCTGTTACATTTTTGTTTATTGGGTGATTTATGGACATGTGTCTTTAACGAAAGTGGCCAGTGCCCTTAATTTGAGCCATGATGTGGAGATTCCGACGTTGGGCTGGGGTGAGCACAGTAAGAAGTCTTACAACACCAGGTTAAAGTCCAACAGGTTTGTTTCAAACACCAGCTTTCGGAGCGCAGCTCCTTCCTCAGGTGAGGAAGGAGCTGCGCTCCGAAAGCTTGTGTTTGAAACAAACCTGTTGGACTTTAACCTGGTGTTGTAAGACTTCTTACTTAATTTGAGCAGAAGCCTGTGCTGGCTTGGAGTAGAGTTGTGGACTGTCCAGTACCAATAACAGAGATTGGCTGAATCTCAGTTTGATTGATTTGCATGACGGCCAATGGATTGGGCCAAAAGGCTGTGGCCTGCCTGGTAACAGATGGATCTGTTCCCACTGAAATGGTTCAGAGACCCAAGGAGCTTTCAGTTTCAGTTTTGAGGCTAAGAGAGAAGGTCTATTTCCACTTCGTTTTCCTGCAGAAGAACTGTGGGCGGGATTCTCCCACGCCACGCCGTTTGGGAGAATCGCCTGTCCCGCCGGATTTTCGCGCGACGCCAGTCCAATGCCTTTCCGCCATTCTCCCAACCGCGAGAACGACGTCATTGAGTTCGGCACTGCGCCTCCCGGAGAATCACCCGAGGGGATAAGTTTGGCGATTCTCCGGGCCCCCCGGTGTTCACGCTGCCGTGGTTCACAACTGCAAAGTAAAATCGTCAGCCAGTCGTGCTGGCTGACGATGCGGGGGAAGGAGTTGACCGGCCGGCGTTTTGGGCAGCAGTATGTTGTGGCGTCCACGGCCGGGGCTGGCGGGGTTTGGGGAAGGGTGCCGCCATGCTCGGGGGGTGTGGGGGGGGTAAGGGTGCCGCCATGCTTGGGGGGATACCGATCTTGATGGGGCGCAGGGGGAGGAGGAGGAGCAGGTGGTGGTGCCACCTGCGCCAGAGGTGCCCCATGAGGCCTCGAGTGTACCGTCACCGCATGTCCTTCGAGGACCTGCCAGACAGGGCATGCAAGCGGAGACTCAGGATGAGTGGGGAAACCGTCGCCCATATCTTCCACCTCATGGCACACCTGGCACTACGTGGAGCAGGGGGAGGAAATGCTATCCCGGTAGCCGTGAAGGTGACGGTTGCCCTCAACCTCTACGCGATGGCGTCGTTCCAGGCGCCGAGCGGGGACCTGTCCGGTATCTCCCAGGTATCGGTGCACCGGTACATCCAAGCAGTCACCGACGCTCTGTGTGCTATCGCAGACCGGTACATCCAGTTCTCAGAGGACCGCGCCCACCAAGATGCCCGGGCAGCAGGATTCGCCTCCGTGGCCAGGATACCGATCATCCAGGGGGTGATTGATGGGGTGCATGTCGCCATGTGTCCACCAGCAGAGAACAGGGACGTGTTCATGAACAGAAAGGGGACCTACTCCATGAAAATCAATGAAAATCATGCACGTGTGCGTCCAGTACCCCGGCAGAGTTCATGATGCCTTTATACTGGCACAATCTTTCATCCTCGCCATGTTTGAGGGACACCCCCCTCCGGCTAAGGGGCTGGTTGCTGGTGACAGGGGATACCCTTGCAGTCGGGGCTGATAACGCCTATACGGAGGCCACAGAGTAACGCGGAGACCCGCTACAGTGAGGCCCATGCAGCAACCAGGGGTGTGGTGTAGCTTTGGCCTCTCGAAGATGCGCTTCAGGTGCCTGGACCGCATTGGAGGGGCCCTCCTGTACCATTCGGAGAGGGTCGGCCGCATCGTTGTTCTCTGCTATGTCCTGCACAATATAGCCCAGCAGAGGGGCGATGTCCTGGAGGATGAGCAGGAGGAGGCACAGAGGGAGCCCGATGAGGATGACACATCTCTAGATATGGAAGAGGAGGATGGGGAGGGGGGGAGGGGGGGGGCACAGACGCAACATGGGGGCTGGATATGGTCAGGATGCTGCACAATGCCACGGGCTTGGCGAGCGGCACGCGAGGCATTGATCGCCGCACGTTTCACCAACTAGTGGGGAGGGCCTCGCTGAGCAAGGGCACTTGCACCACCGTTCCGCCCAAATGCACCACTAAGCACCCCCCACCTCCCGCACCAACCAACAACCCTAGCTCCCACACCACCACATGCACAGCACCCTACACCTGCAGCAGAATGGGATGGTATCACACGATTGCTTGTGGAAGCAGGTGTGATCAGTGCCATGTTCAATGATGACAACCTGCTCTGCGATGAGCTGTGAGCTCCGGATCATAGAACATAGAACATAGAAAAATACAGCACAGAACAGGCTCTTCGGCCCACGATGTTGTGCCGAACCATTGTCCTAGATTAATCATAGATTATCATAGAATTTACAATGCAGGAGGCCATTTGGCCCATCGAGCCTGCACCGGCTCTTGGAAAGAGCACCCCACCTAAGGTCAACACCTCCACCCTATCCCCATAACCCAGTAACCCCACCCAACACTAAGGGTAATTTTGGACACTAAGGGCAATTTATCATGGCCAATCCACCTAACCTGCACATCTTTGGACTGTGGGAGGAAACCGGAGCACCTGGAGGATGTGCAGACTCCGCACAGATAGTGACCCAAGCCGGAATCGAACCTGGGACCCTGGAGCTGTGAAGCAACTGTGCTATCCACAATGCCACCGTGCTGCCCTTAAGAACAAATTAATCTATACTGCATCATTCTACTGTCATCCATGTACAGATCCAATAGCCGCTTGAAGGTCACTAATGTTTCCGACTCAACTACTTCCACAGGCAGTGCATTCCATGCTCCCTCTACTCTCTGGGTAAAGAACCTACCTCTGACATCCTCCCTCTGATATCTTCCACCATTCACCTTAAATTTATGTCCCCTTGTAATGGTTTGTTCCACCCGGGGAAAAAGTCTCTGACTGTCTACTCTATCTATTCCCCTGATCATCTTATAAACCTCTATCAAGTCGCCCCTCATCCTTCTCCGTTCTATTGAGAAAAGGCATAGCACCCTCAACCTTTCCTCGTAAGACCTACTCTCCATTCCAGGCAACATCCTGGTAAATCTCCTTTGCACCTTTTCCGAAACTTCTACATCCTTCCTAAAATGAGGCGACCAGAACTGCACACAGTACTCCAAATGTGGCCTGACCAAGGTTTTGTACAGTTGCATCACCACCTCACGGCTCTTCAATTCAATCCCTCTGCTAATGAACGCTAGCACACCATAGGCCTTCTTCACATCTCTATCCACTTGAGTGGCAACTTTCAAAGATCTATGAACATAGACCCAAGATCTCTCTGCTCCTCCACATTGCCAAGAACCCTACCATTAATCCTGTATTCTGCATTCATATTTGTCCTTCCAAAATGGACAACCTCACACTTTTCAGGGTTAAACTCCATCTGCAACTTCTCAGCCCAGCTCTGCATCCTATCTAAGTCTCTTTGAAGCCGACAACAGCCCTCCTCACTATCCACAACTCCACCAATCTTCGTATCGTCTGCAAATTTACTGACCTACTCTTCAACTATCCATCAGTACCCTTTCCAATACTTTGCCTACCACCAAAGTAAGACTAACTGGCCTGTAATTCCCAGGGTTATCCCTATTCCCTTTTTTGAACAGGGGAACGACATTCGCCACTCTCCAGTCCCCTGGTACCACCCCTGTTGACAGTGAGGACGAAAAGATCATTGCCAACGGCTCTGCAATTTCATCTCTTGCTTCCCATAGATTCCTTGGATATATCCCGTCAGGCCAGGGGGACTTGTCTATCTCAAGTTTTTCAAAAGGTATCCCCTCGAGCTTACCAGTCCGTTTCACACTGTCCTCTCCAACAATATAACCCCTCTCATTTGTAAATACTGAAGAAAAGTACTTGTTCAAGACCTCTCCTATCTCTTCAGACCCAGTACACAATCTCCCGCTACTGTCCTTGATCGGACCTACCCTCGCTCTCGTCATTCTCACATTTCTCACATTTGTGTAAACGGCCTTGGGGTTTTCCTTGATCCTACCCGCCAAAGATTTTTCATGCCCTCTCTTAGCTCTCTAATCCCTTTCTTCAGTTCCCTCCTGGCTGTCTTGTATCCCTCCAGCGCCCTGTCTGAACCTTGTTTCATCAGCCTTACACAAGTCTCCTTCTTCCTCTTAACAAGACATTCAACCTCTCTTGTCAACCATGGTTCCCTCACTCGACCATCTCTTCCCTGCCTGACAGGGACATACGTATCAAGGACACGTAGTACCTGTTCCTTGAACAAGTTCCACATTTCACTTGTGTCCTTCCCTGACAGCCTATGTTCCCAACTTATGCACTTCAGTTCTTGTCTGACAGCATCGTATTTACCCTTCCCCAAATTGTAAACCTTGCCCTGTTGCACGCAACTATCTCTCTCCATTGCTAAAGTGACAGTCACAGAATTGTGGTCACTATCTCCAAAATGCTCCCCCACTAACAAATCTATCACTTGCCCTGGTTCATTACCAATTACCAAATCCAATATGGGCTCCCCTCTGGTCGGACAATCTACATCCTGTGATAAAAAAAGCTTCCTGGACACACTGCACAAACACCACCCCATCCAAACTATTTGATCAAAAGAGTTTCCACTCAATGTTTGTGAAGTTGAAGTCACCCATGATTACTACCCTGTGGCTTCTGCACCTTTCCAAAATCTGTTTCCCAATCTGTTCCTCCACATCTCTGCCGCTATTGGGGAGCTCATAGAAAACTCCCAACAAGGAGACTGCTCCTTTCCTATTTCAGACTTCAACCCATACTACCTCAGTAGGCAGATCCTCCTCGAACTGCCTTTCTGCAGCTGTTATACTATCTCTAATTAACAATGCCATCCCCCCACCTATTTTACCATCCTCCCTAATCTTATTGAAACATCTATAACCAGGGACCTCCAACAACCATTTCTGCCCCTCTTCTATCCAAGTTTCCGTGATGGCCACCACATCGTAGTCCCAAGTACCGATCCATGCCTTAAGTTCACCCACCTTATTCCTGATGATTGTTGCATTGAAGTATACACACTTCAACCCATCTCCGTGCCTGCAAGTACTCTCCTTTGTCAGTGTTACCTTCCCCAGTGCCTCACTACAAGCTTTGGCATCCTGAATATCGGCTTCCTTAGTTGCTGGACTATAAATCCGGTTCCCATTCCCCTGCCAAATTAGTTGAAACCCTCCCGAAGAGTACTAGAAAACTCCCTCCCAAGATATTGGTGCCCCTCTGGTTCAGATGCAACCCGTCCTGCTTGTATAGGTCCCACCTTCCCCAGAATATGCTCCAATTATCCAAATACCTGAATCCCTCCCTCCTACACCATTCCTGCAGCCAAGTATTCAACTGCACTCTCTCCCTATTCCTCGCCTCGCTATCACATGGCACCGGCAACAAACCAGAGATGACAACTCAGTCTGTCCTGGCTTTTAACTTTCAGCCTAACTCCCTAAACTTGTTTATTATCTCCACACCCCTTTTCCTACCTATGTCATTGGTACCAATGTGCACCATGACTTTTGGCTGCTCACCCTCCCCCTTCAGGATCCTGAAGACACGATCTGAGACATCCCTGGCCCTGGCATCCGGGAGGCAACATATCTTCCGGGAGTCTCGTCGCGACCACAGAATCTCCTATATATTCCCCTAAACATTGAATCTCCTATTACTATTGCTTTTCTATTCCCTCCCCTTCCCTTCTGAGCCCCAGAGCCAGACTCAGTGCCAGAGACCTGGCCGGTAAGTCATCCCCCCCCAACAGCATCCAAAACGGTATACTTGTTTTGAAGGGGAACGACCACGAGGGATCCCTGCACTGTCTGCCTGTTCATTTTCTTTCCCCTGACTGTAACCCAGCTACTCTTGTCCTGTACCCTGGGTGTGGCTACCTCCCTGTAACTCTTCTCTATTACCCCCTCTGCGTCCAGGATGATCCGAAGTTCATCCAGCTCTAGCTCCCGTTCCCTAACACAGTCTCTGAGGAGCTGGAGTTGGGTGCACTTCCCGCAGGTATAGTCAGCGGGGACACCGGTGGTATCCCTCATCACCCACATCCTACAGGAGGAGCATGCAACTGCCCTAGCCTCCATCCCCATTTACCTTAGAGAATATAGCTGCCCTGTGGACCAACTGGACCTCCGCCCTCCGGCTCTACCCCCAGTCAGCTGCACTCTCTGTAAACTCCTGGCTCCTGCTCGCTCTTTGCAGAAACGAAATGAAAGGAGCACCTTGCTCCCTCCTCACCTAACTCCCTCAGCCACCAAATTCTCACCATAGCACTCAAATGCACCCAAATTCAGCACTCCCTCAGTCACCAAACTCTCACGATAGCACTCAAATGCACCAAATTCAGCATTCAGTACAAACAAAGTCAGCACTGTAGCTGGATCACTTTTATACTGTGGCTCTAGCCTCTGAAAACTGGCCTAATCCAATTAACTAATTAACAAGCTCCAGCTGCAAGTACCTACAAGTAGAACCTTTGTTTAAAGCTGATTGAAAATTTACCTTCTTCTAAACCAAACAGCAACTTTTAAGTTAATTAACTAAATAAAAGACTAGACTTTAGATAAATATGAACCCTTATACTCCCTCAGCCACCAAACTCTCGCTATAGCACTCAAATGTACCCAAATTCAGCACTCCCTCAGCCACCAAACTCTCACTATAGCACTCAAATGCACCCAAATTCAGCACTCCCTCAGCCACCAAACTCTCACTATAGCACTCAAATGCACCCAAATTCAGCACTCCCTCAGCCACCAAACTCTCACTGTAGCACTCAAATGCACCAAATTCAGCACTCAGTGCAAATGTCTGACTCATGGCCACAGCTACACCCTCCACCTGGGTGGTCCCTGTATGCATCACGGACACTCCATCACATGGCCATGTGGGGTAGTCGGTTTTCCGAGGACGACCTGGGGGGGGGGGGGGGGGGGGGGGGGGGTTGGGGGAACACACACCCGGCCTCACCGTTGTACCGACCTTCGATCCCGTGCCACTCGGTCCCCTTCACGACCCCTCAGGCACAGGACATAGCACAGAGGCATCTAGGTTGGGTGCAACAGTGACTTTAATCGTGACATTTACATACAAGTGCCCTAGCCCCTATAACTAAGCTGTGCCCTGCATCCGTGCCAACTTACTACGTGTTGAACTTCTTTGCCGTACGGGCCTACCAATACGCCTTGGTGTATCCCCAGACGGTACAGCAGGAGTGGAGGCGGACTGCTGAGACTTCTGTCCTGCGACTTGGCTCCCCGTTGGCGTGCGTTTCCTGGGGCAGCCCAACTTGGATGGGCTAGGCTGCTCGGCAGGCGTGCTGGATGGCGTGGTGCCACCCTGTTCTGCCTGCTGCCCAGAAGATGCACCAGGGACGGGACGGTGGGAGTCCGAGGATCCGCGGTGTTCCGGGACATCCCTTGCAGGAGTAACCAGGACGGACCCCAGTACCTCTTCCTCCCTCGGGGTGCCCGGTGGCCCCTGGGCCTCACTATGGGATGGTGGTGCGAGCAGAGACAAGCCCCGTAGCACCTCTGACACCTGGCGCTGCCAGTCCTGGAGGCTCGCTGTGGCATTGACCAGGGTCTGAACGTTCGTAGAGGTGGAACTCAGGGAGTGGGTCATCCCAGTCTGGGACTGCGCCACCTCATTCTAGGTTTGTGAGACACCATCCAGCACATGGGCAAGACCGCTGATGCTCTCAGCGATGGCCTGCTGAGATTGGGCCATGGCCTGCTGAGACTCGGCCAGACCCCAGAGCCCGGCGGCAATGTCCAGCTGGCTCTGGGACATGTCTGCCTGTGAGAGGGCAGCCCTGTCCTGGGCCATGGATGACGTGTTCACATCAAGCCCCACTCCGTGCATAACCTGACCCATGGCCAAAACAGTGGCCCCCATTGCCTACATCGCGAACACCACCCGTGCGGTGTCGGCCTAGATGGCAGCGATGATCGGCACCACTCCCTGCTCCTGGACGCGGATGGACTCCTCCAACCGCGTCTGCAGATGCTGGAAAGTGGCCGTCATCCCGTTGTCCACTCCCTGCTTTCCAAACACATCGTGTCTGTGGGTGGGTCTGGTAAGTCCAGGAACCCGGGAAGTGTCAGGGCGGCAGCTGGGTGCTGGGCCTGGCCTGCCCTCTGACCGTCCTGCCCCTCGGCTGCTCCTACCTCCACCTGCTGTACTGTTTCGGTTGTGTGGTGCGCACCGGTCAGTGTCCCAGAAGCCTCATCACTAAAGTGCCCAACTGAGGTGGAGGGTGTGGGTGGCAGCAGTGACGCAAGGTCCATGTCCTCATCGGACCCCAGGTCTGGGGCACCTGGGTCGAGCCTTGGACCGATGGAGGTTGTCTCCGACCCATGTGAGATGCCATGTCCGGTCTGTCCATCATCTGTTTGGCCGGTCTCTGTGCGTCACTGTCCAGAGTCCCCGTCCCCTGTCCGTCACTATCCTGGCTCTCCGTCCTCTCTTCGCCCGTCTCATGGCTGTCAGTGTCCTGACTGTCCGTCCTGTGTTCGTCAGTGTCGTTTCTATCGGTCCTCTGTGCGTCTGCTTCCTGTGCTCTGGCTTCGGACAAGGGCCCTCCTGTCCGTCTTCCTTCCCCTCCCTGGCGTGTGTACCTGTGGGCGGCTGGACGTGGACCTGGATGGCGGTGGCTTCTCCGAGATGTTCCGGGATGATCGGCTGCTGGCCCTGGAATACACAATAAAGAATGTATCGTTAGACACGCGGAGTCGGGTGTGAGGGGGTGGAGAGTGAGATGGGGGTGAGGGGCAGTGTGGGGGGGTGGAGTGTGAGGGGGTGGAGGGGGCAGTGTGAGGGTGTGGTGAGGGGGGTTAGGGGTGGAGGGGCCAGTGTAAGTGTGCAATGTAAGGGGGGGTGAGGGGGGGAGGTGATGGGCTGAGGGGGTGTAGCCAGCCAGGAGAGTTTAACTTGCTGCTGCGCCTCTGATCTGGCATGGTGCTACCTCCCAGGTGGCGGCTCCCCCAGCGAGGTCCAGAGCCCTCTGCTCATGGACGGTGAGGGGTTGCAGAACAGGTAATCCCCCTCTGGTTCTTGCACGCTCACGATGGTTGTGGGTTGTCTTATCCTGTGGGGAAAGGGGGTGGGGGGGGGGGGGGGGCATCAGAGTTAGGCCATCAGCAGCAATATGCGTAGATGTTAGCAACATTATGGCTGTGGGGGGGGAGGGGGGGGGCACTGAACACCACGCCACGGTGGCCAGAAAGGGTGGTGTGATGCCCATGTGGGTTGGGTGGAACGTGGTGCCCCACCCACCCCCCTCCTGTGTATGGGGGGGGGGGGGGGGGGGGGTGCGACACATGTGGCCCAGGGGAAACTCGAGGTACTTACCCTGGCTGCCCTCGTCAGGTCGTGGAGCTTCTTGCAGCACTGCTCTCCAGAGTAGGGTGTGTGCCCCACAGCACTAATGGCGAGGCCCACATCATGCGAGCTGCGCCTGACTGTGCTGGCTGGATGCCGGTGGCCACGTCTTGTCACAGGATCGCCCTGCGCTCTTCCACTGCGTCCAGCAGTGTCTCCAGGTCATGGTCCCGGAACCTGCGGGCAGCACGGCGGGGCACAGCCATTTCTCTGCGCACATAAAGTGACGCGGCGCCGCGTCATCCCGGCGTCATGCGCTGGCGGCACCGCTCTGGCGCCAGGCCCACTGCGTTTCCCGCGGCGCCGCTGCTGGCCCCTTTTTGGGGCCCGAATCGATGCTGCCGGCGGCCCGTTCACGCCATCGTGAAACGCGACGGCGTTCACGACGCCACAGACACTCTGACGCGGCATTGGAGAATCCCGCCCTGTGTTTCTGAACTGTCAGGAAGCCTGGGTGAATCCGGTTACAGGAGAACCATTTCAGAATCTAATAACACTCTCTGCAGAACAGGCAGACGTGAACCAACCAATCCTTTCTCCAAATAAGGCAGTGGCCGGGAAGCAAACTTTGATGTGAAACAAGGTGCCTACTGGAAAAGCTGTGTGTAAGATATAGCTAAACTGTAAGGAAGATCATTACAGACCGTAAACCAGAGACTTTAAACCACAGTCAAAGCCTTGAACTGAAGCCAAGATTAAAGCAAAGATACTAAAAGCTCCACCACCCGAATCCTTCACCCTAATTATCTTCTATCATTTTCTGCCCCTCTGTGTTTGTCTGTCATAGGTGTGTGGGTCGAGGGTGGTGAAGTTAAAAGGGGTGTCAGGTCTTAGCTTGTCTTTAAGCAGCTGTATTTACTGCTTGTTTCATATTTGTTCTTGTTATAAATAAACAATAATTGTGTTTAAACTTACAAACCTGGTGACAATAATTATGTGGCAGCCAAGGGCCCAAGACTTTGGGAATTTTTAAACAACTATTGATTAATTCACTTGTGGTGTGACTGTAGGACACGTGGGGCTGGCATTGATCGCACACTTGTCCAGGGTGGTGCAACATAACGCAGACCTAATATTTCAGATTTATTATAACAGCTAAACGCTGGGAGACCAGCTGAGCATCTCTCACCAATCGCAGGATGTCTGGACATTTCCTTCCCTCTCTGCAGCTGGTAGGATTTCCAGTGATGTTATTCTTTCAAAAACCAAAATGAATACTCAAGGAAGGGGATGAGAGGTTTGTCCTCGGGGTTACTGCAGCAGAGGAAGTGGTGAGCTGGTTGATTGGAAATCACTCTTCCCATGCATTGTGCAGCAGTGTGAGCTGGCATTACAGGAAGCTGCAAGTTCCTGCATTCCACAGGAGGTATCTGAGCTCCATCAGCACATTCACTTGTTATATTTCCCAGATTCCAGACTTTCCCTGACATGCTGAATCACAGTTACTGATTTTGATTCCTCTGCCAGCAGGAATCATAGAGGATAGCATTTTCATAAGTTCATAAGATTTGGGGACAGAATTAGGCCATTTGGCCCATCGAGTCTGCTCCGCCATTCAATCATGGCTGATCTCATCCTGGCCTTAACTCCACCATCCTGCCCATTCTCCATAACCCTTCAACCCATTACCAATTAAAAATCGGTCTAACCCCTTAAATTTACTCTGTCCCAGCATCCACCGCACTCTGGGGTAGCGAGTTCCTCAGTTTCATAACCCTTTGGGAGAAGTGGTTTCTTCTAAACTCTCTTTTAAATTTGCTACCTCTTATCCTAAGACTATTAGTTCCCATTCTAGAAAGCCAGTGAATTATCCCCTCTGCTCCTTCCCACCTCTGGTTGGACATCTCATCGCCTGACCTCCTATATCCAATTGCTTCACCTCCATGCTCTTGCCATTGGCTGCTCAGGATGCCCATCCCTACGGTGTTCCACCTTCCACAGCCAATTGGAAAGAGGACAGATCCTTTGGCACCTGACTAAATAATTCTAGACTGTCAGTTGAACAGCCTTTTATCAATTTTTAACTAGTAAACAATGATAATGAGAAAAAATATATAACATTTTTAATGCTCCAATTATTTTTTTCCAGGGCTTCATTGGTGGCGCTATCTTGGAGATTAATTCATGCCAATCCTGGGAGGTTGATCACCCAAAGGGCATTATATTCAATGAAGTACTTTGTGAAGTGAAGTCACTGGCGTAATGTAGGAAACGTGGCAGCCAATTTACACACAGCAAGCTCCCACAATCAGAAGAATAGTAAGTTAGCACACTCGATGTTAGTTACCCAGTAAAAGGACCTTCTAATCCCGGTTTGCTACTGATTGACCTAATCTCGGTGGTATCGAGATGTTTTAACCATAATCACAGTGAGAGGCTACCAGTGCAGCAGGACCTATATTACCGAAAGCATCAGTCTCCATTAAATAGCTGTAATGGCCTGCCTTCTGCCTGGGGAGACTTGAGCATAGTGGGTTACTGCCGGCAACTTAATAAAAGGCATCGTATAGTTTGGGGCTTGGACCTCCTAATGTAAAGCCAGCTCTACTCCTTTCCAGGCTTCTTGTGCGCTCGAAAAAATAGCAATCCAATTCCAGAATGAGGGCTAATTGCCCTAATCAGCTTCCTGTTTGCTGGATGGGGAGCTGTCGCTGCTGGGAGCACACACCTGGGAAAAACACAATGGGCGGGATTCTCTAATAATGGGGCTACGTCCCCACGCCGGTGTGAAAACTGGTAGCAACCATTCCAGCGTCAACGGCCCCCCAACAGTGAGGAATTTTCCCCTTTCTAGGGGACTAGGTTGGCGGCGGAGCAGTTCCCACAGCTCCAAACGGCACGGAATGGCCGCGCGAGTTCGCGCAGGTGCAGAATGGCCGGCATATTTCCGCGCATGCGTGGGGGTTCCCTTCTCTGCGCCGGACGGCGGGAAATATGGCGGAGCCGTACAGGGGCCCGCCGCAGAGTAAAATAGGCCCCCACGGAACCAGCCCGCCACCGATTGGTAGGCCCCGATCGCGGAACAGGCCACCGTGGGCCCCCTGTACCCCCCTCCGAACACGAGGTCGGATTCCCCCCCCCCCCCAGGACGGCCCCCACACACTCACCTTCCAGGTCCCGCCGTGTGGGACCTGAGTAACCCACGCAGGCGGGACTCGGCCAAACTCGTCGTCCACTCGGTCCATTGGAGTCCGGAGAATCGCCGGGGGAGGCCACTGTCAACGGCCTCCGACCAGCGCGGCGGAAATCCCACGGGCATCCAAGAATCGGCACCAGAGAATGGGGAAGCCGGCGCAGGGGCGGCGAGATGCAATTCCCGCCCCCCCCCCCCCCCGCCGAGAATCCCGGCCATGCAGAGGGGAACATGTCGCGGTGTTGTTGTGACATGAGCCGACCAAGTTTTTCTCATCCACCTGCCTTTGAAGCTGTTTCTGTAGGGTTGGGAAAATTCAGCTCAATGTCTCAAATGTCCTTTTTTAAAAAAACTGTGAGTATGGTTAAAACATCCCGATACCCCCTAGGTTCGGTAAATCAGTAGCAAACAGGGATTAGATTCTGGGACCTCCTGTCCTATCTAATTCAACGTCCAATGGGGAAATATGTTTCTCAGTTGGTCACCAGCTGAGAGATGATATCATCTTTTGAACAATGAGAACATTTTTAATCAAGTAAATCATTATTACCAGAACAACTGGCAATAATGTAGTGTAATGATGATTTTATGCGTGTTTCAGTGGGTTTGGCAGTGTTTGGGTTTGTACAGGTAGCCAGTGTGGAAAGCTGTGATCAGCCAGCACTCCCTGTGGATTTTGCAACACTGCCCCCCCCCCCCCTCTTCCATACTATTATTTGATCAGACAAGAAAATCAGTGAGCTGTCCTTTTGAGTCTCGTCCTTAGTCAGAATTATTGCGGAGGGGATTTTGATTGTTTCTGAGGTGATGTGATATATAGATAGGGCATTGAGCCAGAGTTAGATTGTGGCTGGAAAGCTTCCTGCACTTAATAATATGTCTGCAAACACAGAGCAGAGAATGAATTCACTGGCATTCTTCCAACAGGAACAATTTTATCGAGCAGCTGTTTATCCACGGGATTAAGCTGGATTCTCCATCCCGCTGCGCCTGAATTCCAGTTCAGCACGCCGGCGGGATGCTCCGTTTCGCTGGCTGCTCAATGGGATTTCCCATTGTGGGGTAGCCCCACACCGTCGGGAAACCCCTGGGTTGCCGGCAAAATGGAGCATACCGACGGTGGAGAATCCAGGCCCCTATTTCTGTTAAAGTCTGCCATCAGTGGCTCAGTTGGTAAGTGTACCACCCAATGTGGTACTGAGGCACAAAAAGCAGGGGAGAGGCCCAGGTTCAATCTCTTCCATATCTGGCCAGTTGATATAGGTTGTTTAGAAAGTTCCTCTTGCACAGGGATTTTCAATGTGTGGGTTGTGACCCGCGGCTGGGTCTCGGAAGGTTCACAGAGCGATTGGCTGTGCCACTCCCGCAGTGATGCCCATCGTGGGAGAAGGCTTCCAAATTGAGAATGGCGGCTACTGCCGCCATTTAAATGAAAAGAAATGAGGTGGTGTGCAGTCTTCCAGTCAGAAGTGGCAGCAGAGAACAGGTCACGCGCCCTGCACATACACTTGGTGTCACGGGCTCTCTGTGCATTTTCATTTGGCGCCAAACCACGGAGCAGAGCTGCTTCCATTTTCTAGCTGCATGTCTCTCTAGAGAGACCGCCATGTGTCTCTCAATTCAACCCCTCACCTCACAATGTGTTCCTCCATTCAATACACCCCCTTCCCTTCATAATGTGCTTGCTTTTCTCCAACAGTTCTTTCACTTCCTTCACAAGGTCATCGTGTCGTCTCATTCTCCACTGTTCCACCTTTGCGTGTTCCACAGTTATGGTTGTGAATGAACATATTACACAGTAAACGCCATACCACTGATATGAAGCAATTTATTTCATGGTACAGGGTGGTGCATTGAGACAGTGGGCAGCATCTTAGCCACCCTGAGGAAATAGATTTGAATGGGTAGGGTTGGAAAATATTTGGGAAGTCACGTTGTCAGGTGGGTTCCCCGATGCGTTCCAGCCTCTGTGCGTTTTTGCAGAAGCTGGGATGTAAATGGCAGTGGCGGGCAGTTAATTAGACTAATTTACGTGCAATATGAGGCAGTTGAATGGAGTGCCAGATGATTCTATGAATGGGGAATGGGTGCCCTGCTGTTACCAGACTCCTGAATGACCCTCTTATGGACTAAATTGATAACTCCACACATCTTCTCTACTGAGTAGTACTACGCTCTGTATGCTTCACCAGATGCCTATGTATTTACTATTTTGTGTATCTATCATATGTCCTGTTTTTTTTCATGTATGGAATGATCTGTCTGAACTGTACGCAGAATAATAGTTTTCACTGTACCTCGGTACACGTGATAATAACTCAAATCCAAATCTTGTCAACTTTAGTCTTAAATATACTGAGCATCCACAACCTCCTGGGGAAGACAATTCCAATGAATCACAGCCTTCTGAATGAAAACATTTCTTCTTGTGATATCCTTCGCTCATGTCTCACCTGCCATTCTTAACTGGATGGTAAATGCTGAAGCAGCCTCTTAAATGGAGGAATATGTTCCCATCACTGCACCTCTGACCTGTGTGGGATTGTAACCTGGGGATGGTCCCAATCCCCAAAAATGTTTAAAGAGGAGATATTCTGCTCCATTTATACAGCACCTCTCGCAGCAATTGGACATTTTTACAGCTGATGAATTATTTCTAACGCATAGTCACTGAATCCTAGCAGTCAGTTTGCGCAAATAACAATGTGATGATTAGCAGATAATCTGTGTTCTTTGTGATGATGATTGAGGGATAAAAATTGGCCCCAGGATACCGGGGAGGACTTCCTGCCCCTGATCTTCGGAATGTTGATTTACCGGAGGCCCATTCTATCACTGTCGCGATTGGTCTGCCTTGCAAGAATGCCAAGGATTAATTCAGGTACCCAGCCCTGGAAACCACAGTTGTTGTTGCCCAATGCATGGTCTATGACTTTGTAGTTAGACCTGTGTCACTGAATAGGAATAAAAGGGCCATGCCTGGAACCTGAACAATTAAAGTAAAGGTGCACAGTCACATCTTACTCCACCCTCATCCCTGGAATGAAATCTATTCTATTGAGGTGTGCAAATATATTACATTTACATTGAGCTGTAATTAGAAATTTTCACAACTTACGAAATGCTAGGAATTTGAAAATCCACCCGAATATGCAAACTACACTTCCTTTCAGATTTAAATCACATACCCTCACTTTCACTCTTCCTGATAGCTGACAAAGACATGCAGCATTATTCTGGTGGCTAGGCCAGCTAATTGCCAGAAGTAGTGAAGTTTGTCACTGTGATGGCCTCTTTTGTATTTGTGAATTGGGCAACCAGTCAGTGTATGTCCTGTGACATGTTCTGAGGGATCACAGTTGTACTTTGGCGAGTTTTTGTTTTCCCATCTCTGTATCACATATCCACAACTGCCGTTTGAGGTTACCCGTGAGCTTTGGGGAATATTGATGTGACCCTCCGTGTTGGGATTTCCACAAGGGGCTGAATTTTCATTCGGCTGCAGAGGCACTACCAGAGCAAACGGGCATAAATGTTCCTACTTTTGGATGCTGTGCAACCACTGGGTCATTTTACTGAAGATAGGATCAGGTGGGTGGGCGAGTGGTGTGGGTAATTGATGTTGCCTACATGCAAGTGGCAGGTAGCCCATTAAACAATTAAAGGGCCTATTAAAGCCCACTCTGCAGACTCGGACTTGAATTTTACAGTGGGCCTTTCGGACCCTTGTTGAGGCATAGGGTGAAATTTCAGAAATAAACACCTACCCTCCTTAACCTTTCCTTATAATATAAATTTCCAACATATGATGTTGCCCCTATTGTCCTCTCACAAGATCAGGAATATGTTCCTTGTGATCGAGTGACCAGATCTGCACACAGTGCTGAACTGGATTTCAACTTAGCAGCTCCCTCGAGCAGAACAAGGCTCATATAAATTTGTCTGGGCCATTCTGATCATGCTCACGGTCAAATGACACCTGTTGTGGAATTGTAAAGGCCTGGGGTTCAAATTTTATTCAGATTAAAGGCAGTAACAGTGAAAGTTATTTTGATCTGTTGCAATCTGGTCTTTGAACCATGTTTTTGCATGCCAACCGTGCATAGATTTATAGCCCTCAAAGTGATTTCTACTTACTGATGTTCTCTCTTCCACATGCAGTCAACCCTCGGGTTCAAGAACCTCCAAGAGTGTTTACAGATCTTTAACATCACCTCGCTGCTTAATGCTTCCCATCAGAGGAGTTGCATTTACTGAAACAGGAGATCAATTCATTTGTTGTGACACCTGTGTTTACATGCCTGCTGTGGCCCTCAGCTGCCAACAGATCAGCTGTCAGACCAGCTCTTTGATAAGCTGTGTGTGAGCTCTGATAGATGCTGAGAAGCTGTTTTTCCCTGTTTTGAAAGTCTAGAATTAGTAGTAATAATTTAGCAGCAGCAGAATTGTATTTAACCACAATCTGCAACCTCATGCCCTGGCATATCCTCCACTCTACTATTAACACCAAGCCAGGGGATCAATCCTGGTTCAATGACGAGTGCAGGACAGCCTGCCAGGAGCAACATCAGGCAGACCAAAAATGAGGTGTCAACCTGCTAAAGCTACAACACAGGAATACTTGTGTGCCAAATAGGATAAGCAACAAGTAATAGACAGACCGAAGCGATTCCATAATGAATGCTTCAGATCTAAGCCCTACAGCCCTGCCACATCCAGCCATGAATGTTGGTGGAATATTGAACAACTCACTGGAGGAGGCCACTCCACAAATATCCCCATACTCCATGATTGAGGAGCCCAGCACATATGTGCAAAAAACAAGGCTGAGGCATTTGCAACAAACTTCAGCCAGAAGTGCTGAGTGGATGATCCACCTTGATCTCCTCCGGAGGTCCCCAGCATCACAGATGTCAGTCTTCAGCCAATACGATTCACCCCACATGATATCAAGAAATGGCTGAAGGCATTGGACACTGCAAAGTCTCTGGGCCCTGACAATACCCCACCAATAGTACTGAAGAATTGTGCTCCAGAACATGCCGCACCCCTCGCCAAGCTGCTCCAGTACAGCTACAACACTGGTATCAACCCAGCTCGACACCATCCAGGACAAAGCAGCCCACTTGATTACTCCCCTTCCACAAACATTCAAACCCTCCACTAGCGATTAACAGTGGCAGCGTGTGTACCATCGACAATATGCACTGCAGAGATGCACTGCAGTAACTCACCAAGGTTCCTTAGACAACACCTTCCAGACCAGTTGATGTGATTTGGAATGCACTGAATGTGGCAGCAGACTCAATTTTAACTTACAAAGGAAATTGGATGAATATAGGGTAAAGATTTACAGAGCTACGGGAGAACAGCAGGAGAGCTGGGACCAGTTGAATAACTCTTCCAGAGAGTTAGAGAGTTAATGGGCCTCCTGTGCTGCACCTTCCTATGCTCTGTGATGGTACTTTAACTTGAAGTCACGCAGTGTGAAAGTGCAGCCAGTCATCCAGATTCTTAGGAATTCCAACTGGTTCTTGTTCAAAGTTAGGGGAGAGTTTTTTTACCCAGTGCTTGAGGCAAAGCTCGGCAGCGATGCAATGCCCCAAGATTGAATAAGGATCTTGAGCTGCCCTTACAGTGTTGGCTTCCTTCGAGGAGCAATGGAAGAGGATGGGGGAAGAAACGGGAAAATCCTGCTCTCGGGCCCAACTAAAGTGCTGCACATGGGGAAAAATATTTATTTCAACCTTTATCAGGTTTCAAAATAAATTGGTAATATTTGTCAGCTTTTGTCAAGGTTTGTGGAGGTAAGGGTCTGAGGGAGGGATGAGGGATGGGAAGGTAGAGGAGTGCTTGGAGGAAACAAAGATAAATGAAACCCAGTGTTAGAAATTCAGTAATATTGTACTCCATAAATCAGGGCATAAAACTGGTGCAAAATAGTCCAATACTTGCAGTGTGTGTATACTCTGAACCAAGGGTGGGCTGGCGCCTCATATTGATAAAGGCATCAAAAGAGACCACATACCTGAGACAGGCAGTGCCATTCCTGTTGCAATTAAGGGGCTAAAGGTTTGATTTTAAAATTCTCATCCTTGTATTAAAATTCCACCATGACCCCATCTCTCCAAATCTCTGCTACTTCCTCCAGCCCTGTAACAGTCCGAGGTCTCTGTCCTCCTTCACTTGTGGACTCTTCCACATCCCCTGATTTTCATTATTCCATCGTCAGCAGGGCATGCCTTCAACCGTTGAGGCCTCAAACTCTGAAATATCCTCTCTAAATCTAACTGCCAAATAATCTCTCTCACCTCCTTCAAGACAAACCTTATGACATATGCCTTTGACCACACTTTTTTGTATTAGCTTTCCTAATATCTTATGCGGCTCGGTGTCAAATTTGGCTTGATAACACTCCTGTGAACAGTGTTGAGACAGTTTATTTTAAAAAAAAATACAAATTGTTTCTCTTGAAGAACAGCCATATAATCATAGAACTTACAGTGCAGAAGGAGGTCATTCGGCCCATCCAGTCTGCACTGGCCCTTTGAAAGAGCGCCCGACCTCAGCCCACACCTCCACCCTAACCCAGTAACCCCACCTAACATTTTTGGACACTAAGGGCAATTTAGCATGGCCAATCCACCTAACCTGCACGTCTCTGGACTGTGGGAGGAAAACGGAGAACCCGGAGGGTACAGGGAGAACGTGCAGACACCGCACAGACAGTGACCCAAGCCGGGAATTGAACCTGGAACCCTGGAGCTGTGAAGCAACTGTGCTAACCACTGTGCTACCGTGCCATCCATTGGCCAGTGGAAAACTAGAGAGTAGGTATTGCCAATATGAGCAGTATCATTAGAAAATGAAAGGGGAAAACTGGGAGAAGGGAAATAGCGGCAGGATTCTCCGGCCGCACTCACCTGGCGACTGGAAATTCCCACCTGACGTCAATGAATTTTCCATGGTCTGTGTCCTGCCTGTGGCGATCTTGCGGCGAGGAGAGCCGAAGAATCCAACCCTACATCTCCCAAACACAACTCTTCAGAACATCCTCAAGGTGTTCACATGGAATGTTGTTTGGGACACTTCCCTGTGTTTCTCATTCAGTGTCATTGGAATGTTTGATACTCACTTCAACTATTAGGATAAGTAGACATGGCCATGGTTAAATGTCAATGACCCAGTCTCCAATACTTTCTGGGGAAGAGAATTCTGCATCACAAATCGGCTGAGTTTCAGCTTTGCTTTATTGATAGTGCTCTCATCTCTGGCATAGGAAGTTGTAGTGCAGTCTCAGATCAGAGGTTTGAGTGCATAATGTGACATTGCTATTAGGTAGGGGGTGCTGTGAATTTGACATAGCGGCGATGAAGGAATGGTGTTATGTTTTCACGTTAGGGTGATGAGTTGCTTGGAGTGAAACTTGGAGGTCAATCAAAGTTATGGTATCAATAAAGCAAAGCTGAAACTCAGCAGATTTGTGACACAGAATTCTCTACCACAGAAAGCAGTGGAGACTGGGTCATTCAACTTATTCAAGGCAGAGTTGACAGACTTTTGATCAACAAGGAAGTCAAGAGTTCTGGGCAGGAAGAAGGGAAGTGAAGTTGGGGCCACAATTAGATCAGCCATGATCATATTGACTGTTGGAGGAGATTTGTAGGGCCCAATGACCTACACCTGCTCTGAAAGTCCCATGTTCCTCTGTTCTAATCTGTCAGCTGGACTGTGAATATCATCCATATTTGATGAATAAAATATGATCTACTCCGAGCTGTTCCTTTGCAAAATAGGCAGCATTTCACAACAGCAGTTGATTTGCAAAATATTTGTCAGCAACACCTTGGACATGCTTTCATAATTACATATTAGCTGTTACTTCTGGACATCAATACTGTGGAGCTGACCTTCCTCCCCTCCATAAGAAGGAAAGATCAGGAGGAATTCAGGCCTCAAAAGGCAGCAGCATCATTAAAGGGGCAGGTGTATTTAACGCTCGAAAGTTTGTCTCAATTTATATCCAGGTGCCATGGAGCAGCTGTGCAGTTGAAGCAGGGGAATGATTCCTACTCTGTGGTAAGAAGGCAGTTGTTATTAACTCAGGAGAGGACAAGATGAATCAAAGGGAGATTATTTCCTTTCATAGAATTAAAAAGTACACAAGCGACCATTGCTGGCATTTAATGAGCCCACCGGAGGGGTATGATTGGGGGGGGGGGGGGGAGGGGTATGATTGGGGGGAGGGAGGGGTATGATTGGGGGGGGGGTTATGATTGGGGGGAGGGGTATGATTGGGGGGTATGATTGGGGGGGGGGGGGTATGATGGGGAGAGGGGTATGACTGGGGGGGAGGGGTATGATTGGGGGGAGGGGTACGATTGGGGGGGTATGATTGGGGGGAGGGGTATGATTGGGGGGGAGGGGTATGATTGGGGGGGAGGGGTATGATTGGGGGGAGAAGGGTATGATTGGGGGGAGAGGGGTATGATGGGAGCGGAGAGGGGTATGATTGGGGGGGGAGGGGTATGATTGGGGGGGAGGAGGAGTATGATTGGGGGAGGGGTATGATTGGGGGGAGGGGTATGATTGGGGGAGGGGTATGATTGGGAGAGGGGTATGATTGGGGGGGAGGGGTATGATTGGGGGGGAGGGATATGATTGGGGGGAGGGGTATGATTGGGGGGGTATGAATTGGGGGGAGGGGTATGAATTGGGGGGAGGGGTATGAATTGGGGGAGGGGTATGATTTGGGGGGAGGGGTATGATTTGGGGGGAGGGGTATGATTTGGGGGAGGGCTATGATTTGGGGGGAGGGGTATGATTTGGGGGGAGGGGTATGATTTGGGGGAGGGGTATGATTTGGGGGGAGGGGTATGATTTGGGGGGAGGGGTATGATTTGGGGGGAGGGGTATGATTTGGGGGGATGGGTATGATTTGGGGGGAGGGGTATGATGGGGGGAGGGGTATGATTTGAGGGGAGGGGTATGATTTGGGGGAGGGGTTTGATTTGGGGGGAGGGGTATGATTTGGGGGGAGGGGTATGATTTGGGGGGAGGGGTATGATTTGGGGGGGAGGGGTATGATTTGGGGGAGGGGTATGATTGGGGGGGGAGGGGTATGATTGGGGGAGGGGGGACTGGGAGAATCGGGTGGGAGCATCCGGCTCCAAATCCTGGCTTCAGGAAACTGTCCCTAATTTAGTTATGATGTGGAGATGCCGGCGTTGGACTGGGATGAGCACAGTAAGAAGCCTTACAACACCAGGTTAAAGTCCAACAGGTTTGATTCAAACATGAGCTTTCGGAGCGCAGCTCCTTCCTCAGATGAATGGCGAGGTATGTTCCAGAAACATTTATATAGACAAAGTCAGAGATGCTGGACAATGCTTGGAATGCAGGCATTTGCAGGTAATCAAATCATTACAGATCCAGGGAGAGGGATAATCACAGGTTAAAGAGGTGTAAATTGTCTCAAGCCCGAACAGTTGGTAGAATTTTGCAAGTCCAGGCCTGATGGCGGGGGGTGGATGTAATGCGACATGAATCCAAGATCCCGGTTGAGGCCGCACTCATGCGTGCGGAACTTAGCTATAAGTTTTTGCTCGGCAATTCTGCGTTGTCGCGTGTCCTGAAGACCGCCTTGGAGAACACTTACCCGGAGATCAGAGGCTGAATGCCCTTGACTGCTGAAGTGTTCCCCGACTGGAAGGGAACATTCCTGCCTGGTGATTGTTGCATGATGCCCGTTCATTCGTTGTCGCAGTATCTGCATGGTCTCGCCAATGTACCACGCTTCGGGACATCCTTTCCTGCAGCGTAAGAGGTAGACTACATTGGTTGAGTCGCACGAGTATGTGCCACGTACCTGGTGGGTGGTGTTACCACGTGTAATGGTGGTATCCATGTCGATGATCTGGCATGTCTTGCAGAGATTGCCCTGGCAGGGTTGTGTGGTGCCGTGGTCGCTGTTCTGAAGGCTGGGTAATTTGCTGCAAACAATGGTTTGTTTGAGGTTGCGCGGTTGTTTGAAGGCCAGTAGTGGGGGTGTGGGGATGACCTTGGCAAGATGTTCATCTTCATTGATGATGTGTTGAAGGCTGCAAAGAAGATGTCGTAGTTTCTCCGCCTCAGGAAAGTACTGGACGACGAAGGGTACTCTGTCAGTGGTGTCCCGTGTGTGTCTTCTGAGGAGGTCGGTGCGGTTTTTTGCTGCGGCGCGTTGGAACTGTCGATCGATGAGTCGAGCGCCATATCCCGTTCGTACGAGAGCACCTCAGCATCTGTAGGTGTCTGTTACGCTCCTCCTCGTCTGAGCAGATCCTGTGTATACGGAGGACTTGTCCATAGGGGATGGCTTCTTTAATGTGTTTCGGGTGAAAGCTGGAGAAGTGGAGCATCGTGAGGTTGTCTGTGGGCTTGCGGTAAAGCGAAGTGCTAAGGTGACCATCCTTGATGGAGATGAGTGTGTCCAAGAATGCAACAGAATTTGGCGAATAGTCCATGGTGAGTCTGATGGTGGGATGGAATTTATTGATCTCATCGTGTAGTCGTTTCAGTGATTCTTCGCTGTGGGTCCAAAGGAAAAAAATGTCATCCATGTATCTGGTGTATAACATCGGTTGCAGGTCCTATGTGGTGAGGAAGTCTTGTTCAAACTTGTGCATGAAGATGTTGGCATATTGAGGTGCAAATTTGGTCCCCATGGCTGTTCCATGCATCTGGATGAAGAATTTGTTGTCGAAGGTGAAGACGTTGTGATCTAGAATGAAGCGGATGAGTTGCAGAATTGCATCTGGAGATTGGCAGTTGTCAGTGTTGAGGACTGAGGCTGTTGCAGCAATGCCGTCGTCATGGGGGATGCTGGTGTAGAGTGCCGAGACATCCATTGTGACGAGGAATGTTCCTGGTTCAACTGGTCCATGGGCGCTGAGTTTCTGTAGGAAGTCCGTCGTGTCGCGACAGAAGCTGGGTGTACCTTGTACGATGGGTTTCAAGATGCCCTCGATGTGGCCAGAGAGATTCTCACACAGGGTCCCATTGCCTGAAACGATAGGACGCCCTGGTGTGTTGGCCTTGTGTATTTTCGGGAGGCAGTAGAGATCTCCAATGCGGGGATTACGTGGGATGAGAGCACGTAGGGTGCTCTGAAGGTCTGGATCCAAGGTCCTGATCAGTCTGTTGAGTTGGCGGATGTGTTCCTTGGTTGGGTCTGCGGGTAACTGTCTGTAGTGTTCCTGGTTGTTGAGTTGTCGGTATACTTCTTTGCAGTAGTCCGTTCTATTCAGTATGACGGTGGCCCCTCCTTTGTCTGCTGGTTTGATGACGATGTTGCGGTTGGTTTTGAGAGCGCGGATGGCGTTGCGTTGTACTTGGGTGATGTTCGGGGCTGCCTTGTGAATGCGACTGATGAATCTGGCATTGACACGACTTCTGACGGCTTCAGCATACATGTCGAGTCTAGGGCAGCGGCCTTCCGGAGGGGTCCAATTCAACACTTTCCTTTTCGTTTGCTGCACCGCAGATCTCGCGGTCTGCTGTTCCGGTTCATTGGTCGTCTCCTTGGGTTCGCTGTCGGCCTCTTGGGGTCTGTGGAAGAATTCCCGGAGCCTCATTCGCCTGATGAATTCCTCCGTGTCTGCCGCGAGACTGATGGGGTCCATTTTGGTGGTGGTGCAGAAATTGAGCCCTCAGCTGAGGACTCATTTAGTTGGGAGTGGAAAGGTGTCCACGCGGGAACCCTGTCCACTGGGGGCAGGATATCAAGTCGGCTCATTGCTAAACCACTTAAAGTCAATTATTCCTGAGCCCAGGGATTTAACGGGACTTGCATGGGTGCCTCATGGCTCCCGATGGCTTCTATCAAATTCTGCTGGGTTTGTTAGCAAGCAGTCAGTGCCCCATTGAGACACCTAGCATCAGGAATTGGGGCGGGATTACTGAAAGCCCATCCAACTCCCGCTGCCACCCTCTTCCTGGAACCCCACTCGCCTCTCCTCAGGGATCCAGCGCTGATCCTCTGGTTTGGCCTCGGATCATTATCGGCAGCAGCCACCACTGCCAATAGTGCTGGCCCTTGATCGCGAGGGAAGCTTGAAGCTGACCAATTAAGTGCCTGACTGGACTTGAGAAGCTTCGGGTCTCCCGGACAGAAGCAATATGAGATTTCCACTATTTCTCCAACTGATAGCTCCCCCCTCCCAATCTTACCTGCGCCTGCTCTTTGACAGACCTATTCAATTAGTCCCTCTCTCTGTTCTGTGCCCATCACCCTGTAAATACCCTCCTCTTTGACTATTTAACAAATTCCTTTCTGAAAGATACTACTGAACCTGCCCCCACCATCTTTTCAGCCAGTCATTTCAGATCATGACAACTTGCTGTCAAATTTATTTTTCTCTCATGTTGCCTCCACTTATTTTGCTAATTGTCTGAAAGCTGTGACTTTTTGTTATTTACCCGTCTGCCAACTGGAAACAGTTTCTCTCCTTATTTACTGCATCAAAGCCACTCATAGTTTTGAACCTCAATCAAATATCTCCTTATAGATTTCTGCTTTCAGAACAATCCCAGTTTCTCCAGTACATCCATGGTACTGGAATCTCACATCCTTGGCTGGAAGGTTTGCCACCATTTCTGAGTGCTGGTAAGTGCTCACTTTTCTCTTTCAGCATCAGCGGACCATGGCTTCCCGTTGCTATACGGAAGTTAAGTTACTTGCCGTGTTGGGCTGTCCCTGGTGTAGCTGTGTCAATACCCATGCCATCCATTTCTGGTTTATGTTAGTAAATAAATTGCTATGTTGGTATAGTTGTATACTATGAATGATATTCAATTATTAGGTATTATTATGGATGGCGTAATATAAATGGTGCTTCAATGGACAGTATTGGCATGACTGTGTCAATATGAATGGTATTAGTATAATTGGTATTTGTTTGAATGGTGTTGTTATTATTGTGTTGTTGCATTATTATTATAACTGTGCTTGTGTAGATTATGCTGGTATTAGTGTCACAAGTCACAAGTAGATTTACATTAACACTACAATGAAGTTACTGTGAAAATCCTGAAGTCACCACACTCCAGCGGCTGTTACGGTACACTGAGGGAGAATTCAGAATGCCCAATTCACCTAACAAGCACGTCTTTTGGGACTTGTGGAGAAAACCGGAGCACCCGGAGGAAACCCACGCAGACACAGGGAGAATGTGCAGACTCCACACAGACAGTGGCCCAAGCTGGGAATCGAACCCGGGTCCTTCAGGCTGTGAGGTAGCAATGCTAACCGCTGCGCCACTATCCTTGTATAGCTACCGTACATGTAGCTGTAATCAAGTGGGTGGTGTTGGTATAGATAATGTTCAGTTTTTTTTTTCTCCTTCTGGATTGCATTACAATTACAATCTAATTACAATCACATCGCAATTCACCATGAAGTTCTGTCTGTTATATTCTGCCCATTATAAACAGACAGGATGATGTCTGCAAGAGATGCCCTGACAGTCCTATTTTTCAAAAAGTAGAGAAGAGGTGAAAACGAGGTATGAAGCTCCTCAATTCTGTCCTGGACTTGAATTTGATTCTCTGACTGGGCATTTGATTGACAATTCATAAGATATAGGAGCAGAATTAGGCCATTCAGCCCATCGAGTCTTCTCCAGTATTCTATCATTGCTGATATGTTCCTCATCTGCTACCTCCAATGTTACAGGCCAAGAGCTGGATTGCAAAATCAGCCAGAGCATCGCCTCCCTAGAACACATGACCTCCATAACCCTTAAGCCCATTACCATTAAAAATCTGTCTTAACTCCTCCTTAAATTTACTCTCTGTCTCTGCATCCACCGCACTCTGGGGTAGCGAATTCCACAGATTTACAACCCTTTGGGAGAAGTAGTTTTTCCTCAAATCTGTTTTAAATTTGCTACTTATTCTAAGATTATGAGCTCTCATTTTAGAATGTTCCACAAGAGAAAGCATCAACTCTGTGTACTTTATATCTTTTAGCATCTTGTATACCTCAATTAGATCTCCTGTCATTCTTCTAAACTCTAGAGGGTATAGGCCTAAACTGTTCAATCTCTCCTCATACGGCAAACCCCTCATCTCTGGAATCAATCTAGTGAAAATCCTCTGAACTTCCTCCAGTTCCACTATATCTTTCCTCAAATAAGGGGACCAAAACTGTGCACAATACTCCAGGTGCGGTCTTACCAATGCCTTGTATTGTTGCAACAACACTTCATATACCTTTATACTTAATTCCTTTTGCTATAAATGTCAACATTCCATTTGTTTTCCCCAATATCTGCTGCACCTGCATGCTCTTTTTCTGTGACTCATGCACAAGGACACCCAGATCCCTCTGCATTGGAGCATCCCGATTTAGATAATAAGTTGCCTTTCCATTTTTCAACCAAAATGCATGACCTCACACTTATCAACATTAAACTCCACTTGCCACATTTTGGCCCACTCTCCTAACCTATCTATATCCATTTGTATGGTTCTTATTTCCTCATTGCAACTTATTGTCCCACCTATTTTTGTGTCATCTGCACATTTGGCTATAGAACCTTCTATCCCTGTATCCAAGTCATTAATATAGATTGTAAATAGCTGGGGCTCAAGGCCCAAACTCTGTGGCACCCCAATAGTAACATCTAGCCATCCAGAAAAAGACCCATTTATCCTGACTCTCTGTCTTCTGTCCATCAGCCAGTCTTCTATCCAAACTAATAAATGACCCCTAATCCCATGTGAACTCAATAACTTTGAAAACTATTGCACAGTGAATGGTTGTTGCTCAGTCTAACTTATTGAGAATTAATTGGGGGGGGGGGGGGGGGGGGGGTACCGCATGATATTTCCAAATATTTTAAGCACAAAAGGTAAAGATGTTGCAGATAATGGCATCTGGAGGATTGCTGAGGGTCTCACTGATAACTCAATTTCTCGTTTGCATTGTTAAAGACACTGCAAGCAATATTGATGGAATAGGCTTCATTTAGTGACCTCTCTCAACAACAACCAGCTGAACAGGAATGAACAAATTAATGCTGAGAATTTGGAGTGATTTTTTTAAAGTTCTTGTTCGACAAGAGGACTTTTGGAAAACACTGGGAAACTTTTGGGGACAATTTGCCAAGAATTCTACCGCATTTTAGTAATGAGTATATTAGAAATTCCCTCAGGATTTCACCTAGAAAGAACGAACGCTTTGCTTTTCTACCGTAGAATAATCAGAAGAAAGGAATTGTTTTGTCATCTCGTTAGGGATCCCCCAGCCCCTTGCTCTATAAGAGCAATGTGGGAGAGGGGATGAAGCCAGGCCTAGCAGCACAACCTGCTGCAGAAGCGAGGAACAGGAGATCAATTTGGACAACTTCCCCAATATGGATATAGGATATCCTTCCTCTTCTGGACCCCCTCCATCAGGACCCTCTGGTGCTGCATTCAATAATGTGCACATCTTTTTGTTCAGTCCCTCAGCCATCCTGAAAGCTGCCACTGTGACCTTGTGGGGAAGTGCTAATGTACAGCCCACGCAGACTGCTCCACCAAAATTGTGTCTAATCAGCATTGAATGTTGAACCTACAGGTGTCTGATTTAATGCCTCCAGGCAAGCTCAAATTATGGTAATCAGCAGTTAGAACCAAAATTGCGTGTTAGAACCAGACTCAGGTGTGTCTAACAGGCACAGCGCCCATTGACTGGCTGTTTTCACCCGTTTACCAAACACCCCCTTGAATCATTTGAAAATACAATAACACACGGCTTTGTTTCCTGCTCCACATCACAGTTTTAAAAAAAAGGTTTGCACTTGTATAGGCTTTCCACAACCATCAGATTTCTCAAAGCACTTTCGAGCCAATGAAATACTTTTAATGTGTAGTCACTGTTGTAATGTAGGAAACACAACAGCCATTCTTGCAGGCACCTGTTGCATATTGTACTGGGAGGGTAAAAGGATGGAAATGCTGAAGTACAAGGGCTGAACGTAATAATTAACAGAGGTTTATTAGATGGTTGTGAACTGTACAAAGATTTGATCTAGACTGATTCTAAGCTTGTGAAGTAGCTAATGGCGTCACTTGACTAAATTCTTAAAGTGACCATGCAACAACACAATAACAACCCACATATATAACATCCTGCCCTCTTTACTTCTAAGGTCCAACACAACAAATAGCAATAATATTTTTACATAGTCATTAAAACATATATACATGGGCAGGCAGTAAATCACAACACTGTAGTTATACAGTTAATAGGAAAGGCAACCTGGTAGGCATCTATTCCACAGTTGTTGCCAGCGCACTTCAGGGATTTGGTTGTTCTTGATCTCCGAGGGACTCTCAGCTTTGTCTATGTATGTCTTTACCCTAGAAGGCGTTACGGTCTCTCTTGCAGAAGTGACGAGTAGCAGCAGGGATTCTTCAGCAATCTTGGTTTCTCCTCATTGACCAGAAGTCGCAGTCAAATGATCTGGTAGTATGGATGGCATTTTCTCTTGAGGTTCTAACATACACGGTATTGGCAAACTGATGCATGTAGATAACAACTGACTTGTGTGTCATTTCCACAATAGCTAATCTTCAATTTGTACTGCAGAAGAGATAGGGCCTGTTTGAGCCAATACAGCTGCAAGAACCGACTTCACGTTCGTGGTATAGCTGTGCACTGACACTTTCTCTCCTTGTTTAAGCAAGCATCTTCTCGAATTACCTTCTCTTCTCACGATCTGCGACTGCTGATTGCATTCAACTATCTTGAACATCTCCTGCGGTGAGAGTAGATCAAATGTAGTCCTCAGCTTCCTAATCAGTAGTAGTAAAGCTAGGGAACTATGTGCAGTCTTGTATGTGGTGTTGCAATACGCAGATTATTTAAGCGATGATGTAATGAAATTAAATGAAAATCGCTTATTGTCACGAGTAGGCTTCAATGAAGTTACTGTGAAAAGCCCCTAGTCACCACATTCCGGCGCCTGTCCGGGGAATCGAACCGTGCTGCTGGCCTGCTTGGTCTGCTTTAAAAGCCAGCGATTTAGCCTTGTGAGCTAAACCAGCCCCTTGGTCTTTGGAGGCTTTTGGTGCATACTTCAAGGATTGGACCAAACTTTTGGCTAAACCATTTGTGGATGAATGGTAAGGTGCTGATTTCATGTGTTGGATATCATACATCTTTAAATGGTCCTCGAACTCCTGAGTGCGTGAACTTTCAACCGTTTTCACACACAATTTATTCTGGTTTCCTAAATCTGGCAAAAATCTCATCAAGCTATTCGATGGTTTGTGCTACGGTTGTTGACTTCATTAGAACCACCTCAGGCCACTTTGAGTGTGCATCTACGGCAACCATGAACAAATGCCCCTCGTGCGGACCAGCAAACATAATGTGTAGATGTTGCCACAGCAGTTTAGGCCACTCCATGGATGCAATGGGGACAATGACAGTGTGTTCCTTATCCATGCACATGACTGGCATAATGCTGCTTTTTCCTTAATCTGGATAGAGATTGGCAAAGCCAGATGATGCAGGGGTAGCCAGGGCTCGATCCAGGTGCCCCTCCATCCCGAGGCGGACCCCAGGGAGTAATTCTTTATCAGTTTCTCAGGCTGGACCAGACTTCAGAGTAAATTAAAAGTTTTACTGCCAATGGTGCTTAGGAATGCAAGGACCATCATATTTTTTTCGATGTCCTATTGGGTAGGATACAATAATGGAATATTTCCGCATGTAATTTCCAGTTTTCAGACTCTTTTTCAAATGGGCCCATCGTGCCAAACTGTCCCGCCATTTTTCAGTGATATCAGAATGCTCTCACAACTTTCCTTATGTAAACGGTCTGGTAAATAATGTTGAGTAAGCCAAACAGAATTTGTTGTTTCGCTTTGCCCCACCCTTCCTCCGTGTCTTACCCTACTGCACGTGGCGAGCTCTGCAGCCTGAATTCCTTGGGGTGTCAGATTAACTATATCTATATGTGGCTAATCAAGTGACAATGCAACAAAACAACAACAACCCACATATAAAACAGCATCAAATTCCCAGAAACAGGAATGTGATAATAACCAGATAATGTGTTTTTGTGATGTTGATTCAGGGATAAACATTGGCTGGGACACTGGGGATAACTCTCCTACTCTTTTCCGTAATATCAGAGACGGAATTCTCCACACCGCCAGCCCCATTTTCCAGCGCAGCACGCCCCCGCCAGCAAAGGGATTCTCCATTTACCACAGCTGACCAATGGGGTTTCCCATTGTAGCCACCCAACACCATCGGGAAGCCACGGGCTTGGGTGCACTTCTGGCGACATGGAGGATCCCGCTGTCGGAGAATCCTGCGGAGGATCTTTTCCGTCCAAGAGACCAGGCAGATGGGGGTCTCAGTTTGAAATCTCACCCATGAAGAAGCTTTCCTGCATCGCTCCCTCAGTATTGCACTGGAGTGTCATTCTTGATTTTTCATTCCGTCCCTCCCCACTGAGGGGAACTTGAACCTAGACTCTTGTGATTCAGAGGCAAAAGTGCTTCCAACTGATGCACAGCTGACACACTTCAGTAAACACATTGAGAAGAATTTCACTTCCTCTAAGCCTCTCAAAATATCATCAAAAAGCATTATGTTACTCATAGCCACTGACTGGCAAGGGGAAATGAGACATTAAGGAAATTAAAATGATGCTTCAGCCTTACTGACAGGGGCGTTGTAAATCGGAGCTGCCACCTCGCAAAACACATAGGTGAAGCAATCGGTCAGGAATGCTGCAAATCCGACTTCTTAAAAAATCTTGTATAAGTACGATGCAAATGATAAAAATAACAAAGGATCATATGAATAGTCACTCTCATTTAAGTAAAAGGTTTAGGCCTTTGTGCCATCTTCTAGAAAGAAAAAGAAGGCTTTGCATTTCTAAAGCACCTTTCGTGACTTTGTGATGCCCCAAAGTGCCTTACTGTGAATGAAGAAGTTTCTTGAAGTAGCTACTATTGTAATTTAGGAAACAATCAAAATATCCTTTCCCTTTTAAAGAGGGAATTTAGCAGGAAGTCAGGTGTGTTTTTGGTAAGCACCCCTGCAAGATATAGTGGGCTTTACAAGAATCTGTAACTTGCTTTTTCCCTTCTGCATAAAACTGTATATGTTCCAAAAGCTATGATTGAATGGCACACAACCTGATGAGTTACTGTCCTCGTGTTCATGTTAGGGTTCCCAATCTTCCAGGACCTTCTTATCTTTTTCTGTAAAATATTATTGCAAACAACTTGGGGTTGGGGGGGAGGGGGGGGGGGGGGGGGCAGATCTTTAGGAGCCTTGAAACTGATTCTGCATTTTCTTTCAATACTTTTGTATCTTGGTTTTAACAATATTGGAAAAGAGGAGGAAAGGCTGTCTGACTGATAGTTGAAACTCATCCACTCGAGTACTGAGGAGTCTTTGCTTTCCAATTGGAAGACAAGGCACTGTGAAGATGGACATGTCAGATGACCAAAAGTAAGAGCGTGGAGATGGGGTGGTTGGAAGTGGGAGGTCTTGCGATGAAATGGAATAGAATGTGCCCAAGCAGAATTCCCAAACTTTGCTGTCCCAAGAAAAGTACAGACATTCTCCCATTCACAATATCCAAGTGGGTCAATGATGCAGGGAATGAATGCCGGTATTGTGCTATACTGTGCAATCAAATTAAAACTTAACAATTGTACAGGAAGACCAATAGCATCTGTAAAAATCTGACGCAGGTTAACGTAGTAGGGCGTGGAGACATAGCATCAGAACCGGGAACAGGGAGACAGCAAAGTCTGAGGGCTGAAAGAAGGGAGGAGAGCACAACATATAAAGGTGAAAAATATTAAGAATTCTGTAACTTTTACAAGAAAACCAGCAGTGGGATTAATTGTTTGAAGGGTTTAAGAAGTCTAAGAGCAGGTCACGTAATGGATGAAACAACTCGGTGACCCAAGAAATGGAAGACATCAAGAACGTAAATAAAATTATAAACCCACAATGATCCTTATCTCCTTCCTGAGAACCTGGTGATGTCGTACCCTCTCTTTGAATCACTCCTTGCAACTTCATTTTTGTTACTGATATTTGACATTAGGGGAAAATATAGTGAACACCGGTTCGTCCACTGTAATGGCAGGAGATAATGGGAACTGGAACAGAATGGAAGCTTTCATCATGAATTTTTGTAATATTGATTGTTCTTTTTACAGGACCTAATCCCGGTTCCAGTATGTGCAGATAAGGCCCCCCTAAAAATGAGTTAAATAGGAAGTTTTATTTATATAGTACCCTTGTCACACAGTGGGGGCATTCCAAAGCTCTTCTTATTTGAATGAACTACTTTTCAACATAAATTCCTCATGCTGTGAGAAAAAGCTACAGCCAATGTGCACAAACAATGAATAATATCAATAACCAGTTGACATGTTACTGGTCAAGGGTCAAACATCAAATGTCCCTCGTCTTTGCCTTCAATTCCTCCCAGGGGATATAGGAGAGATGTGGCTTCAGTCTCCATCTATCCAGACAGATAGACACCCTAGTACCAGACAGAAGGAATGCCAACTTGCAGAAGTGCTACCTTTCAGATGAGGTGTTAAATCAAGGCCCAATTTGCCCTCCCAGGGACATGCAAATGATCCCATTGTTTTAAAGAAGAGTTGGGAAATTATCCATGATGTCCTGGATAATATTTACCCTTCAAACAGCATAATCTTAGAAAAGCAGATTAACTGGTCATTTATTGCATTTCTGTTTGGTGGGACCTTGCTGTGTGCAAATTGGCTGCTGTGTTTCCTCCATTAGGAGTGACTGCACTTCCAAAACAACTTCTTTGGCTGTAAAGCACTCTGGGAAATCCTCAGGTTGTGAAAGGTGCTACAGAAATGCAAATCTTTCTGTCTAAACAACTCATCTGAATGACAGCATCTCTGACAAGACAGAACTCCACTAAATAACAGCGTGGGTGAGATGATATAAAATGCTGAACTGAAGCCACACGCAAAGCTATAAGGACCAACTCAGCAATTTAAACGAGTTTTGCAAAGTATGCTGGCAATTTGATTCCTGCTGGTTTCTGATCTGAATCTAAATATTAGATTCGCATTGATGGGGAATACTAACGGAGGTTGGACACCGTACTTACTTTGCTAGATTGAGAAACAAATTATTTGATCCTTATCACAGTAACATTTGTGTGGCATTGCTAGATGCAAATCCTGACTTTACTTTAAAAACTACATAATTGGCTCAAAAGCATTTGGGGACTTTTTCTTTTCATGTTATTGGAACAGGATGGTTCAGTAATCTACTGTGATATTCTGCTAGTATTTTAACAGAGGCACTTCAATTTAAAAAAAATAAAATAATTTTTATTCAGATTTTCACAAAATATCAATAACAGAAAATATTAACAAACAATATTAACAACTAAGAAAAACAAAAAAGAGCAACCCCCCACCCCCGGTAAATACAAAAAGAAGAAATAGATTAACACCCGTCATAAACAAAGGACACATGTACACGCCCCTTCAACCCAACCCACCGAAAGAACCCCCCCGGGCTGCTGCTGCTGCTGGCCTTTGTCCCTACCGTTCTGCCAGGAAATCTAGGAAAGGCTGCCACCGCCTGAAAAACCCCTGTACTGATCCCCTCAGGGCAAATTTCACCTTCTCCAATTTAATAAACCCCGCCATATCATTGATCTAGGCCTCCACGCTTGGGGGCCTCGCATCCTTCCACTGAAGAAGAATCTTCCGCCGGGCTACTAGGGACGCAAAGGACAGAACACCGGCCTCTTTCGCCTCCTGCACTCCCGGCTCCACTGCAACCCCAAATATTGCGAGTCCCCAGCCTGGCTTGACCCTGGATCCTACCACCCTCGACACCGTCCGTGCTACACCCTTCCAAAATTCCCCCAGCGCTGGGCATGCCCAGAACATATGGTCATGGTTCCCTGGGCTCCCCAAGCACCTAGTACACCTGTCTTCGCCCCCAAGAACCTACTCATCCTCGAGCCGGTCATATGAGCCCTATGTAGCACCTTGAACTGTATGAGGCTAAGCCTTGCACAAGAAGAGAAGGAGTTCACTCTTTCCAGGGCATCCGCCCACGTCCCCTCCTCAATCTCCTCACCCAGCTCCTCTTCCCATTTACCCATCAGCTCCTCCACCAAGGCATCGTCTACCTCCTGCATCACTTGGTACATGACCGAAATCCTCCCCCCTCCAACCCACACCCCCGAGAGCACCCTGTCCTGGACCCCATGTGGGGGCAACAGAGGGAACCCCGCCACCTGCCGCCTGGCCAACGCCCTTACCTGCATATACCTAAAAATGTTCCCCGGGGGGAGCCCGAAATTCCCCTCTAACTCACTCAGGCTCGCAAACTTCCCGTCTACAAACAGGTCGCTCAACCTCCTAACACCTGCCCTGTGCCAACTCCGGAACCCGCCATCGATTCTCCCTGGAACAAACCGGTGGTTCCACCGTATCGGGGACCCCATCGAGACCCCCGCCTCCCCCCTGTGCCGTCTCCATTGCCCCCAAATTTTGAGGGTAGCCGCCATCACCGGGCTCGTGGTATACCTCGTTGGAGGGAGCGGCAACGGCGCCGTTACCAGCGCGTGTCCACACAGGACGCCATCTCCATCCTCTTCCATGCTGCCCCTTCCACGTCCATTACCCACTTATGCACCATCGCTGCGTTGGCAGCCCAATAGTACCCGCAGAGGTTGGGCAGCACCAGCCCCCCCCCCCCGCCATTCCTGCCCCGCTCCAAAAACACCCTTCTCACCCTCGGGGTCCCGTGCGCCCATACAAATCCCGTAATACTCCTGTTGACCCTCCTAAAAAAGGCCTTCACGATAAGGATGGGGAGGCACTGGAACAGGAACAAAAACCTCGGGAGCACCGTCATCTTGACTGACTGCACCCTGCCCGACAGCGACAGCCGCAACATGTCCCATCTTTTAAACTCTTCCTCCATTTGCTCCACCAGCCTTGTAAGGTTAAGTTTGTGCAGGGCCCCCCAGCTCCTGGCCACCTGGACTCCCAGGTACCTAAAGCTCCTCTCCGCCCTTTTTAATGGGAGCCTACCAATCCCCTCCTCCTGATCCCCCGGGTGCACGACGAACAGCTCACTCTTACCCAGGTTGAGCTTATACCCTGAGAAGTCCCCAAATTTCCTGAGAATCTTCATCACCTCCGGCATTCCCCCCACTGGGTCCGCCACATATAGCAATAAGTCATCCGCATAAAGCGACACTCGGTGGTCCTCCCCACCCCGCACCAGGCCCCTCCACTTCCTCGACTCGTCAACGCCATGGCCAGGGGTTCGATCGCCAACGCAAAGAGCAAGGGGGACAGGGGACACCCCTGTCTCTTCCCCCGGTATAACTGAAAGTACTCCGATCTCCTCCTATTCGTGGCCACGCTCGCCATCGGGGCCTCATATAACAACCTCACCCATCTGACAAACCCCTCCCCAAACCCAAACCTTTCCAGCACCTCCCACAAGTACCCCCACTCAACCCTATCAAAGGCCTTCTCCGCGTCTAGCGCCACCACTATCTCCCCTTCCCCCGCTACCGCCGGCATCATAATAATATTCAAGAGCCTCCGTATGTTGGTGTTCTGCTGCCTTCCCTTCACGAACCCCGTCTGATCCTCGTGGATGACCCACGGCACACAGTCCTCTATCCTTGTGGCCAAGATCTTCGCCAACAGCTTGACATCTACATTTAACAGCGAGATCGGCCTGTATGATCCACACTGCAGGGGGTCCTTATCCCGCTTAAGGATCAAGGAAATCAGCGCCCGGGACATAGTCGGGGGCAAAGCCCCCCCCCTCCCTTGCCTCGTTGAAGGTCCTAACCAACAGGGGGCCCAGCAGGTCTGCATACATTTTATAGAATTCGACCAGGAACCCATCTGGCCCCGGCGCCTTGCCCGACTGCATGCTGCCTATCCCAGTAACCAGCTCCTCCAGCTCAATCGGCGCCCCCAGTCGCTCCAGCTGCCCCTCATTCACCTTCGGGAATCTCAGCCGGTCCAAGAAATGCCCCATTCACCTCCCCCCCCCCCCCCCCCCCCCCCCCTCCGCTGGGGGTTCAGACCAATTCAATTCCCTGTAAAAGCCCCTGAAGACCCCATTGATGTCTGCCCCCCTTCGCACCACATTTCCTCCCCTATCCTTAACTCCACCAATCTCCCTGGCCGCATCCCCCTTACGGAGCTGGTGCGCCAGCATCCTGCTCGCCTTCTCCCCATTTTCATAAACCGCTCCCTGTGCCTTCCTCCACTGAGCTTCCCACTTTCTGGTGGTCAGTAAGTCGAACTTGGCCTGAAGACTACGCCGCTCACCCAGCAATCCCTCCTCCGGAGCCTCCGCGTATCTCCTATCCACCCTCACCAACTCCTCCACCAGCCTCTCTTTGCTCTCTCCTCTCCCTATGGGCTCGGATGGAGATCAACTCCCCTCTAATCACCGCCTTCAGCGCCTCCCAGACTGTCCCCACTCGGACTTCCTCATTATCATTGGCCTCCAGGTACCTCTTGATACATCCTCGAACCCGTCCCCCCACCTCCTCGTCCGCCAGCAGCCCCACCTCCAAGCGCCAGAGCGGGCGCTGGTCTCTCTCCTCCCCCAGCTCGAGGTCCACCCAGTGCGGGGCATATCCTATCGCCAAATATTCGGCATCCTCCACCCTCAAAATCAGCCCCCTGCTCATAATTTAAAAATCGATCCGGGAATAGGCTTTATGCACATGGGAGAGGAATGAAACCTCCCTGGCCCTCGGCCTCGCAAACCTCCAAGGATCGGCCCCTCCCATCTGGTCCATAAACCCCCTCAACACCGTAGCCGCCGCTGGCCTCCTACCCGTCCTGGACCTGGATCGATCCAATGGGGGATCCAGCACTGTATTGAAGTCCCCCCCCCCCCATTATCAGGCCCCCTGTCTCCAGATCTGGAATGCGGCCCAACATGCGCCGCATAAAACCCGCATCGTCCCAATTCGGGGCGTATACGTTCACCAGCACCACCCGCTCCCCCTGCAGCTTGCCGCTCACCATCACATACCTCCCGCCGCTGTCTGCCACCACATTTGATGCCTCAAACGACACCCTC
Source organism: Scyliorhinus canicula (assembly GCF_902713615.1). Lineage (NCBI taxonomy): Eukaryota > Metazoa > Chordata > Chondrichthyes > Carcharhiniformes > Scyliorhinidae > Scyliorhinus > Scyliorhinus canicula. Next base: position 114,912,853 of record NC_052146.1, read on the forward strand.
TTTCACACCAGGATCGCCACCCCCCCCGATTTTTTGCATCCAGCCCTGAATGAAACACTTGGCCCACCCATCCCTTCCTCAGTCTAACCTGGTCCGCCACCTTCGGGTGCATCTCCTGAAGCATGGCCATATCCGCCTTCAGCCCCTTCAGGTGCATAAACACACGGGCCCGTTTGACCGGCCCATTCAGTCCCCTCACTAGCCATAACCCTTCCCCTGCCCGCCACTGGCCACGCCCCCCGCTCGGCCTGTTCCCCACGGCGGCAAACCCCCATCTCGACCCCCCCTGCATACCCCAGCTCCTTCCTGGCCATTCCAGCAGCAACCCCGTTACCCCCCCCCCCCCCCCCCCCCCCCCCCCCCCCAAGCTAGGACCACTCCTAGCCGCGTTACTCCCTCCATAGTACTCCCGTAAGCCAGCTGACTCCTGCTGACCCCGGCAACTCCCGCCACTCCTCCAACCCCCCCCAGCGTGGGGCTACCCCTCCTCCCCAGTGCCCACCAGCAGGCTCTCCTCCTCCCCCTCCTGCTCTCACGCGGGAAAAAAGCCGCGCTTCTCAGCTCCGACCCCAGCTCGAGGTTCGGGGCGAGGTTTGGGGCCTCACGGTAGCATGGTGGTTAGCATCAATGCTTCACAGCTCCAGGGTCCCAGGTTCGATTCCCGGCTGGGTCACTGTCTGTGTGGAGTCTGCACGTCCTCCCCGTGTGTGCGTGGGTTTCCTCCGGGTGCTCCGGTTTCCTCCCACAGTCCAAAGATGTGCGGGTTAGGTGGATTGGCCATGCTAAATTGCCCGTAGTGTAATGTTAATGGGGGGATTGTTGGGTTACGGGTATACGGGTTACGTGGGTTTAAGTGGGGTGATCATTGTTCGGCACAACATCGAGGGCCGAAGGGCCTGTTCTGTGCTGTACTGTTCTATGTTCTATGTTCTATGTTCTATGACCCCGCCACCATCAACACTCAGCGCGGGAAAGAGCCCGCGCTTTCCACCTGCCCGACCCCGCCTCCTCTAAGGCAGCTCCCATTGTCGGCCCAAGCCCCTCGCGGGGCCCCAGCCCCCTTCCCACCATCAGCTCCCCACACTGCAAATCTACCCCCCCTCCTCGAGCCCATCCACCGAACCCACGCAAAAAGACAGTGCTCCACCCGCCCTGAAAACAACACAGAACCAGCATTAAGCAGAAAGCCCCCCCTCAGAAAATAACACAGTTAAATACAGACCCCTGCACCCAACCCTCAGTTTGAGTCCAACTTCTCGGCCTGCACAAAGGCCCACGCCTCCTCCGGGGACTCGAAGTAAAAGTGTTGGTCCTTGTAGGTGACCCACAAACGTGCCAAACTTCACTCCTTTTCTGTGTAGCACCGCCTTCGTCCGGTTGTACGTGGCCCTCCCCCTCGCCACCTTCGCACTCCAGTCCTGGTAGATCTGCACCACCGCGTTCTCCCACCTGCTACTCCGCTCCTTCTTGGCCCACCTGAGCACACACCACTCCCGGTCAACGAACCGGTGGAACCGCACCAGCTCCGCCCGTGGCGGCTTATTCGGTTTGGGCCTCCTTGCCAGTATTCTGTGGGCCCCCTCCAGCTCCAGGGGCCCCTGGAAGGACCCAGCTCCCATCAGCGAATTCAGCAGGACGACCACGTAGGCCCCCATGTCTGACCCCTCCAGCCCCTCCGGGAGGCCCAGGATCCGCAAATCTTTCCACCTCGACCGGTTCTCCATCTCCTCGAACCGCTCCTGCCACTTTTTGTGGAGCGCCTCATGCATCTCCACCTTTACCACGAGGGCTGAGACCTCATCCTCTCTTTCAGAGGCCTGTTGTCGGATCTCCCGAATTGCCACCCCCTGGGCTGTCTGAGTCTCCAGTAGCTTGTTGATGGAAGCCTTCAACGGCTCTAACAGCTCCACTTTGAGCTCCTGCTGTTCCTGCGCCCACTGCCTCCATGCCTCTAGGTCTCCGCCGGCCCACTTCAATTTTTAAAACTTTGTCCTGGGGTTGTGGTGCATCAGTGTGAGAGCTGGCATTCATTGACCGTACCGAATAGCCTGGAAGGTAGTGATGAGCCTTGTTCATGAACTGTTGCAGAAGCAGTTTGATCGGCTTTTCTAGGCGACTTCACAAGGGAGTTAAGAGTTAAGAATTGTCAGATTGGTTTGGGACCGAAGTCATCCAGAGATTAGTTAAGAACTGCAGGATTCCTCATTATAGGACATCAAGAATTAGATGAACTTTTGCAACAATAGCTTTTTAGTCACTTTTACAGATACAGCAGGAGATCTGCCATTTAAGAACATAGAACACACAGTGCAGAAGGAGGCCATTCGGCCCATCGAGTCTGCACCGACCCACTTAAGCCCTTACGTCCACCCTATCCCCGCAACCCAATAAGCCCTCCTAACCTTTTTGGTCACTAAGGGCAATTTATCATGGCTAATTCACCTAACCTGCACGTCTTTGGACTGTGGGAGGAAACTGGAGCACCCGGAGGAAACCCACGCAGACACAGGGAGAACATGCAGACTCCGCACAGACAGTGACCCAGCGGGGAATCGAAATTGGGACCCGGCGCTGTGAAGTGTAGTGCTTTGTCTTTGTGAAATGTCCAACGGTGCTTCAGAGGAGAATTATATGACATCCAGCCACTTAAGGCGATATTAGTGCCAGATGATCAAAAGCTTGGTCAAATAGGCATGATAGAAATAAATGTTAGCAAGGTCTGACTAGGCAGCATACTTGCCTCTGAGTCAGATGGTCATGGGCTCACAGTCCGATTGTAGAGACTTGAGCACAAAAATCCAGGTTGGCACTCCTGAGTAATACTGGGAGAGTGATGCACTGTTGTAGATGCTGCCTTTTTTGAATAAAGTGCTAAACCTAAGCATGGTCTGCTCTCATTGCACATTGCTCATGGCAGTCTTTAGAAGAAGACCAACAGAGTCACCAACATTGTCTTGATCAATTCAATGGATATTAGTTTTAAAAAAACAGGTAATTTGGTCATTGTCACATTATTACCCGTGGGACCTTCCGATGTGCAAATTGTTTATTTTGTTTCCTGCTTTACAACCGTGACTGCACTTCAGAAGTATCTGAGTGGCTGGAAGGTATTTTAGGATGTCTTGAGGCAATGAATGGTGTTATATAAATACAAGCTTTGTTTTATTTAAAGGAGAAGAGGGGTCAGCAAGTAACGAGATTTAGGGCCTTGACAGCGAAAGATATGTCAACCAAAGATGGAACGTTTAAAATCACAGGGTGTGCAAGAGGCCAAAAATGGTGAAGTGCAGGTATATCGGAGAGTTGTAGGGTTGGAGGAGGTTATACAGATAGGGAGCAGCCAGACCATTTAAAGATCTGAGAGGAATTATGAGAAATTTGAAATCGAGGCATTGCTCAACTGGGTGTAAATGTGGTCCAGAAAGTTCAGGGATGTGAACTGAATGAGCCTCAAAATGAGGTGGAGATAAACAGCAGAATTTTAGATCAGCTTATGGAGGGTGGAAGATAGGGGGGTCATTCAGGAGTGCATTGGATTAATATTCAAATTTGACAATTCTCAAATTGTCATGAAGGGAATTAAATCCAAAGATGTGCAGGTTAGGTGGATTGGCTATGCTGAATTGCACCTTAGTATCTAGGGATGTGCAGGTTAGGTTATGGAGTTATAGGGATAGGTGTAACTGAGCATGGGTCGAGTGCTCATTTGCAGGGCTGGTGCTGACTCGATGGGTCGAATGGTCTCCTTCTGCACTGTAAGGATTCTATGAAAACTCGTGTTTTACTAGATCATTAGTGCACATTTTGGAATTACTCATCTGGTAATTTAACCACTACACGACCATAACCCATTTACAATAAACAGATTAACATTTGCACTAATATATTGGGCTAATCTTTCCTAATATCTGTCTAGTCTAGTTGAGGCTTGTTACTGTCAGCATTGTTTCTTATTTAGTTACACCCCGCACTAGTCTCTCATTACCGCTCAACTTCTGATTCACGAAATACCGGAATTCTACAAGGTGGGTGAATCTTTGTTTTCCTGGATGTGTCTGGTGTGATATGATTTTTTATGTCACCATGTCTGATAATGAGACGGCCACACATGAATCGCCCACCCACTAGGTAATATCTGGGTGGAATGGCAGCTGATGTTATCGAACAGCTGAAGCTTTCAAACTGCTACCATCTCTCCCACAGGGACCGTGCATGCCAACCCGAGCATTTACTTAGGATTACAAGTCATGAGATGGATGATGATGTGTTTTAAAAGTTTGTTCATGGGACGTGGGCATCACAGGATGCGCCAGCATTTATTACCCATCCATAATCGCCCTTGAGGGGGCGCAGTTAAGAGTTGAGCACATTGGGCCTGGAGTCACATGTAAGCCAGACCAGGTAAGGACATTAGTGAACCAGATGGGTTTTTACGACAGTCGACAATGGTTTCATGGTCATCATTAGACTTTTAATTCCAGATATTTTATTGAGTTTAAATTCCATCACATGCCGTGGTGGGATTCGAACCTGGGTCCCCAGATCAGTATCATGGGTCTCTGGATTGCTGGTCCAGTGGCAATACCACTATGCCACTGACTTCCATATGTGATATTTCTTTCTCCATCTACTGTTATCACTACCCTCTGGAAAATTCTTATCCTATTGGGATACAGCTCTAAAGAAACCAGGACTAATGGTTATTAGTTCATTGCTACCTCCCAAAATTATTGTGTCTCTTCAATCCTGGCCTCTTTTGGCTCTGGTGAATTCCCTCATTAGTATATTAACAGGTGCGCTTTCCCAATGCCTAGGCATTGTTATGGGCCAGGGTTTAGAAAACTCCAAAGTATATTATGGAGTTCACCTGACCTATGACTGTTTATTGAATTTGGCTGGGATGAGCACAAGAGCCTTCCCTTCAGGTATTATTCAACGGACTTCTTGGGTGCTTTTAATATTAAAAAATAGCTTTATTCTAAGAATTTAGTTAACACTTGTATAAACACACACACAGGAAGAACTTTTATCAATTACAAACACAAAGACCCCACACAGCTACAGTAATCTATGTATAACCCTTAATGAATTCCCCCTTAACTGTTCCAATTCAATAAAAAAAACAAGTAAAACCAGAAACCCCTTTTTTTTTCAAAGGCATGGCCCAGTACACGGCATTCTCACTGGTATAAGACTTGTTATTGATACACTGTTCCCCTTTTCAAACAGCAGATTTCAATTCCTTCCAGAAAGCAATTAAAACTTTTAAGCTACCAAGCAGTCTGGAACAGCTTTTAAAATGACGATAGAGAAAAACACTTCTTTCAACCTGTGCAGTTCAAACCAGTCCAAAACACAAGGTGAAAGTAAAAACTCACAGAGCCACAGCCCAGCTCCACCCACACAAATGACATCACTGAAGCCATGTGATAAGACAAATAACATTTCTTAAAGGGACACTCCCATGACAGCATTAAACTCTCAAATTCTCTCTCTAAACATCTCTGCCCAACTCAGGTGATCGGGCTCTGGGCAGGGTGGTAACCTGGCACATTGATGCAACTTGGGCCCCATGACACTCCCAGTCTGGCACCCTGGCAGTGCCACCCAGCTGCTACCCTGGCACAGCCATGGTTCCGAGGTGGCACTGATAGGCTGGCAGGGACACTGAGGTGCCTAGGTGGCATCTTGCCCATGCCAGGGATTGGGCCTGGGGGTGGGTGCCCGCCCTGGTGAGTTAAGGGAGGGACTTGAGGACCCCGCAATGGGGTGTTGGAGTGTCTCTGGAGGCCATGATGGGGGTTCAGAGATACCTACTCCAAAACACAATGGGCTTGAACCAGAGGCCTCATTCGAGACCCCGAACAACACTTTTACATGATTGAGACATGAGCTGTCTGAATTCCTTTATTTAACAAACTGTTCGATCTTATCTTCAGTCACCATTGGACCTCTGAAGAGATCAGTAACTTCAGGCAATGAGCCTATCATTGTATACTATCTTACCATTGAACAGGTAGCAGCAGAAAGATCTCTGTCTAGTACAGTCGCCAGGCCCTCATCCACACGGTGAACTACTGGAACATTGGAACTGGTGCCTTCAAGTCAATGCAACTTTACGGGCCTTCTCCCCTTGTGGAAATCTCATTTCTGGAAATTCAGGTCACCCTGCAACAGTTAACCAAACTACCCTCTGAAGAAACACTTTTGATGAACCATAACTTGTATTTTTATTGTGGTCTGGTCCTGGCGTTCCCTTATCCCTCTTTGTATGAGTGCAAGAAGGAATAGATGTTGCAAAACCCTTTCCCACATTTTGCACGTGTGTGAAATAAACTAACCCTTTTATTTTATCTTTTCTTGAGTTTGCTCTGCGAGTTATTCAAAGAGGATTGGAGCACTCCAAAATGAAGTGTTGGGGGAAATACGGCACCATTATAACGGGGGAAGTTAAAGGTCAAAGGGGAAGTTAAAGGTCAAAAACACCGTTCTATTTACTGGATAGGTAGAGAGAGGAGAAAACAGCATTGTTTAAATTAATCCCCCTCCTGACAGTGGCAGGAGGATAGTAACAGATGTAATGAAGATTTACACGGTTGGGTAAAATGGGGAGACATATGGTCGAAGGAATTCAATTCAGAGAAATGTGAATTGACATATTTTGGTAGGAAGACTGAGGAAAGGCAATGTGAACTAAATGGTACAGTTTTAAAGGTTATACAGGGATGTGGAGAGTTGAGGACTATGTAAACATAACCTTGGTGGGAGGACTAGCTGAGAAGGCTGCTGAAAAGCAAATTGAATCTTTAGCTTTAATATTAGCACAAGAAATTGGAGCAGAAGTAGACCATGGGCGCAATTTACCGGTTTCGTCGCGCCTAAGTTTGTGACACGGCGAGGCTGTTAAATCTCATGAACAAAGAAAAATTAAAGCATAGGAACAGGCCCTTCGGCCCTCCAAGCCTGCGCCAATCCAGATCCTCCATCTAAAACTGTCACCTATTTTCTAAAGATCTGTATCCCTCTGCTCCCTGCCCATTCTTGTATCTGTCTAGATACATCTTAAACGACGCTATCGTACCCGCCTCTACCACCTCCGTCGGGAATGCATTCCAGGCACCCACCACCCTCTGCATAAGGAACTTTCCATGCATATCTCCCTTAAACTTTTCCCCTCTCACCTTGAACTCGTGACCACAGTAATTGAGTCCCCCACTCTGGGGAAAAAGCTTCTTTCTATCCACCCTGTATATACCTCTCATGATTTTGTAGACCTCAATGAGGTCCCCCCTCAACCTCTGTCTTTCTAATGAAAATAATCCCAATCTACTCAACCTCTCTTCATAGCTAGTGCCCTCCATACCAGGCAACATCCTGGTGAACCTCCTCTGCACCTTCTCCAAAGCATCCACAGCCTTTTGGTAATGTGGTGACCAGAACTGTATGCAGTATTCCAAATGTGGCTGAACCAGTCTTATACAACTGTAACATGACCTGCGAACTCTTGTACTCAATACCCCTTCCGATGAAGGAAAGCCATATGTCTTCTTGGCCACTCCATCAAACTGAGCAGCCACCTTCAGGGTACAATGGACCTGAACACCCAGATCTCTCTGTACATCAATTTTCCCCAGGGTTTTTTCATTTACCGTATAGTTCGCTCTTGAATTGGAACTTCCAAAATGCATCACCTCGCATTTGCCCGGATTGAACTCCATCTGCCATTTCTCCGCCCAACTCTCCAATTTATCTATATTCTGCTGTATTCTCTGACAGTCCGCTTCTCTATCTGCTACTCCACCAATCTTAGTGTCATCTGCAAACTTGCTAATCAGACCACCTATACCTTCCTCCAGATCATTTATGTATATCACAAACAACAATGGTCCCAGCACAGATCCCTGCGAACACCACTGGTCACAGTTCTCCTTTTTGAGAAACTCCCTTCCACTACTACTCTCTGCCTCCTGTTGCCCAGCCAGTTCTTTATCCATCTCACTAGTACACCTTGGACACCATGAAACTTCACTTTCTCCATCAGCCCACCATGGGGAACCTTATCAAATGCCTTACTGAAGTCCATGTATCTGACATCTACAGCCCTTCCCTCATCAATCAACTTTGTCACTTCCTCAAAGAATTCTATTAAGTTGATAAGATATGACCTTCCCTGCACAAAACCGTTGCCTATCACTGATAAGCCCATTTTCTTCCAAATGAGAATAGATCCTACCCCTCAGTATCTTCTCCAGCAGCTTCCCTACCACTGACGTCAGGCTCACCGGTCTATAATTACCTGGATTATCCCTGCTACCCTTCTTAATCAAGGGGGCAATATTAGCAATTCTTCAGTCCTCCGGTACCTCACCCATGTTTAAGGATGCAGCAAAGATATCTGTTAAGGCCCCATCTATTTCCTCTCTCACTTCCCTCAGTAACCTGGGATAGATCCAATCCGGACCTGGGGACTTGTCCACCTTAATGCCTTTTAGAAGACCCAACATATCCTCCCTCCTTATGCCGACTTGACCTAGAGTAATCAAACATTTATCCCTAGCCTCAACATCCAACATGTCTCTCTCCTCGGTGAATATCGATGCAAAGTACCCGTTAAGAATCTCACCCTTTTTCTCTGACTCCACGCATAACTTTCCTCCTTTGTTCTTGAGTGGGCCAACCTTTTCTCTCGTTACCCTCTTGCTCCTTATGTATGAATAAAAGGCTTTGGGATTTTCTTTAACCATGTTTGATAAAGATATTTCATGACCCCTTTTAGCCCTCTTGATTCCTCATTTCAGATTGGTCCTACATTCCCGATATTCTTCCAAAGCTTCATCTGTCTTCAGTCGCCTAGACCTTATGTATGCTTCCTTTTTCCTCTTAGCTAGTCTCACAATTTCACCTGTCATTAATGGTTCCCTAATCTTGCCATTTCTATCCCTCATTTTCACAGGGTCATGTCTGTCCTGCACTCTAATCAACCTCTCTTTAAAAGCCTCCCACATATCAAATGTGGATTTACCTTCAAACAGCTGCTCCCAATCCACATTCCCCAGCTCCTACCGAATTTTGGTACAGTTGGCCTTCCCTCAATTTAGCACTCTTCCTTTAGGACCACTCTCGTCTTTGTCCACGAGTATTCTAAAACTTACGGAATTGTGATCACTATTCCCAAAGTAATCCCCGACTGAAACTTTAACCACCTGGCCGGGCTCATTCCCCAACACCAGGTCTAGTATGGCCCCTTCCCGAGTTGGACTATTTACATACTGCTCTAGAAAACCCTCCTGGATGCTCCTTACAAATTCCCATCGGGACCTTTGACACTAAGTGTATCCCAGTCAATGTTGGGAAAATTAAAATCTCCTATCACCACCACCCTGTTGCTCCTACATCTTTCCATAATCTGTTTACATATTTGTACCTCTATCTCACGCTCACTGTTGGGAGGTCTGTAGTACAGCCCCAACATTGTTACTGCACCCTTCCTATTTCTGAGCTCTGCCCATATCACCTCACTGCTTGAGTCCTCCATAGTGCCCTCCTTCAGCACAGCTGTGATATCCTGTCTGACCAGTAATGCAACTCCTCCACCCCTTTTACCAACCTCTCTATCCTGCCTGAAGCATCGATATCCTGGGATATTTAGTTGCCAATCATGCCCTTCCCTCAACCAAGTCTCAGTAATAGCAATAACATCATACTCCCAGGTACTAATCCAAGCCCTAAGTTCATCTGCCTTACCTCCTACACTTCTTGCATTAAAACAAATGCACCTCAGACCACCAGTCCTTTTGCTTTCATCATCTGCTCCCTGCCTACTCTTCCTCTTAGTCACGCTGACCTCATGATCTTGTTCCTTAACAGGCTTTAGTTACTACCTCCTTACTGTCCACTAACCTCCTCATTTGGTTCCCATCCCCCTGCCACATTAGTTTAAACTCTCCCGAACAGCGTTAGCAAAAGCACCCCCAAGGACATTGGTTCCAGTCTGGCCCAGGTGTAGCCTGTCCAATTTGTAGTAGTCCCACCTCCCCCAGAATGGGTCCCAATGTCCCAAAAGTCTGAACCCCTCCCTCCTGCACCATCTCTCAAGCCACGCATTCATCCTGCCTATTCTTTCATTTCTACTCTGACTACCACGTGGCCCTGGTAGCAATCCTTAGATTACTACCTCTGAAGTCCGACTTTTTTACTTGGCTCCTAACTCCCTAAATTCTGCTTGTGGGACCTCATCCCATTTTTTACCTATGTCGTTGGTGCCTATATGCGCAACAACAACTGGCTGTTCACCCTCCCCCTTCAGAATGTTCTGCAGCCGATCTGAGACATCCCTGACCCGTGCACCTGGGAGGCAACATACCATTCGGGAGTCTCGTTTTCTTTTTTTTTCAAATAATTTTTATTCAAATTTTCACAGAAAGGAAAACAGTAACAGAGAATCCAAAGAACAAAATGAACCCCCCCACCCCTCCCCCCCATACATACAAAAGAGAAACAATAAATAAACGCCTGCCGTGTGCGAAGATTCAACCCAAAACAAAAACAAAGAAACCCCCCCCCAACCCGGGCTGCTGCTGCTGCTGACCTTTTGTTTTTACCGTTCTGCCAGGAAATCTAGGAATGGTTTCCATCTCCTGAAGAACCCCTGCACTGACCCCCTTAGGGCAAATTTCACCCTCTCCAATTTAATAAACCCCGCCATATCGTTGACCCAGATCTCCACGCTTGGGGGCCTCGCATCCTTCCACTGAAGAAGAATCCTCCGCCGGGCTACTTGGGACACAAAGGCCAGAACACCGGCCTCTTTCGCCTCCTGCACTCCCGGCTCCACTGCAACCCCAAATATTGTGAGTTCCCAGCCTGGATTGACCCTGGATCCTACCACCCTCGATACCGTCCTTGCTACACCCTTCCAAAATTCCCCCAGCGCTGGGCATGCCCAGAACATATGGACATGTTTTGCTGGGCTCCCTGAGCACCTAATACACCTGTCCTCACTCCCAAAAAACTGACTCATCCTTGTCCCGGTCATATGGGCCCTATGCAGCACCTTAAACTGTATGAGGCTAAGCCTCGCACATGAAGAGGAGGAGTTCACCCTTTCCAGGGCATCCGCCCACGTCCCCTCCTCAATCTCCTCACCCAGCTCCTCCTCCCATTTATCTTTCAGCTCCTCCACCGAGGCCTTGTCTACCTCCTGCATCACCTGGTACGCTTCCAAGATCCTCCCCTCTCCAACCCACACCCCCGAGAGCACCCTGTCCTGAGCCCCACGCAGCGCCACCTGCCGCCTGACAAACGCCCTTACCTGCATGTACCTAAAGGTGTTCCCCGGGGGGAGCCTGAACTTCCCTTTCAGCTCACCCAGGCTCGCAAACTTCCCTTCTCTGAACAGGTCCCCCAGCCTCTTGACACCTGCCCTGTGCCAACTCAGGAACCCGCCATCAATTCTCCCCGGAACAAACCGGTGGTTCCCCCGTATCAGGGACCCCATCGAGGCCCCCACCTCCCCCCTGTGCCACCTCCATTGCCCCCAAATCTTGAGGGTAGCCGCCACCACCGGGCTCGTGGTATACCTCGTTGGAGGGAGCAGCAGCGGCGCCGTTACCAGCGCCTCCAGGCTCGTGCCCACATCTCCATCCTCTTCCATGCTACCCCCTCCCCGTCCATTACCCACTTACGTACCATCGCTGCGTTGGCAGCCCAATAATACCCGCAGAGGTTGGGCAGCGCCAGCCCCCCCCCTATCCCTGTCCCGCTCCAGAAACACCCTTCTCACCCTCGGGGTCCCGTGTGCCCACACAAACCCCGTAATGCTCCTGTTAACCCGCCTGAAAAAGGCCTTCGGGATAAGGATGGGGAGGCACTGGAACAGGAACAGAAACCTCGGGAGCACCGTCATCTTGACTGACTGCACCCTACCCGCCAGAGACAGCGACAGCATGTCCCACCTCTTAAACCCCTCCTCCATTTGCTCCACTAGTTTTGTGAGGTTAAGCTTACGCAAGGCCCCCCAGCTCCTGGCCACCTGAACCCCCAAGTACCTGAAACTCCTCTCCACCCTTTTCAGCGGGAGCCTCCCAATCCCCTCCTCCTGGTCCCCCGGGTGGACCACAAACAGCTCGCTTTTCCCAAAGCTAAGCTTATACCCTGAGAAATCCCCAAATTCCCGGAGAATCTCCATCACCACCGGCATTCCCTCCACCGGGTCCGCCACATACAACAAAAGGCCGTCCGCGTAGAGCGACACTTGGTGCTCCTCCCCACCCCTGACCAGCCCCCTCCAATCCCCCGACTCCCTCAGCGCCATAGCCAGGGGTTCAATTGCCAGCGCAAAAAGTAGGGGGGACAGGGGACACCCCTGCCTCGTCCCTCGATACAGTCGAAAATACTCCAACCTCCTCTTATTCGTGGCCACACTTGCCATCGGGGCCTCATACAACAGCCTCGCCCAGCTGACAAACCCCTCCCCAAACCTGAACCTTTCCAGCACCTCCCACAAGTACCCCCACTCGACCCTATCAAAGGCCTTCTCCGCATCTAGCGCCACCACTACCTCCGCCTCCCCCTCCACCGTCTGCATCATTTAAACGTTCAAGAGCCTCCGTATATTAGCATTCAGCTGCCTACCCTTCACAAACCCCGTTTGATCCTCGTGAGTAACCTGCGGCACACAGTCCTCAATCCTCGTGGCTAAGATCTTTGCCAACAACTTGGCGTCCACATTCAAGAGTGAGATCGGCCTGTATGACCCACACTGCAGGGGATCCTTGTCTCGCTTAAGAATCAAGGAGATCAGCGCTCGAGACATCATCGGGGGCAAAGCCCCTCCTCCCTCGCCTCGTTAAAGGTCCTAACCAATAGGGGGCCCAGCAGGTCTACATACGTCTTGTAAAATTCAACCGGGAACCCGTCCGGCCCCGGCGCCTTCCCCGACTGCATGTTGCCTATCCCTTTAACCAGCTCCTCGAGGTCAACTGGTGCCCCCAGACCCTCCACCCGTCCCTCCTCCACCCTCGGGAATCTCAGCCGGTCTAAAAAGCGCCCCATCCCCCCCTCCTCCGCCGGAGGTTCAGACCGATATAGTCTCTCATAAAAGTCCCTGAAGACCCCATTAATATCAACCCCCCTCCGCACCATATTTCCTCCCTGATCCTTAACACCACCAATCTCCCTGGCCGCATCCCGCATACGGAGCTGGTGTGCCAGCATCCTACTCGCCTTCTCCCCATCCTCGTACACCGCACTCTGAGCCTTTCTCCATTGAGCCTCCGCCTTTCTGGTGGTCAACAAATCGAACTCAGCCCGAAGGCTGCGCCGCTCCCTCAGCAATCCCTCCTCCGGGGCCTCCGCGTACCTCCTGTCCACCCTCACCATCTCTCTCTCTCTCTCTCTCTCTCTCTCTCTCTCTCTCTCTTCCCCCCCCCCAAATCAATCTCTCCCTTTCTCTCTGCTCCCCGCTCTCCCTGTGGGCCCGAATGGAAATCAACTCCCCCCGAACCACTGCCTTCAGCGCCTCCCAGACCGTCCCCACTCGGACCTCCCCATTATCATTGGCCTCTAGATACCTCTCGATACATCCTTGAACCCACCCCCTCACCGCCTCGTCCGCCAGTAGCCCCACCAACGGGCGCTCCTCCCCCAGCTCGAGATCCATCCAATGCGGGGCATGGTCCAAAATGGCTATCGCCGAGTACTCAGCTTCTACTACCCTCGCAATCAGCGCCCGACTCAAAACAAAAAAATCGGTCCGGGAGTAGGCCTTATGCACATGGGAGAAGTATGAAAATTTCCTGGCCCTCGGCCTCGCAAACCTCCATGGATCCACCCCTCCCATCTGGTCCATAAACCCCCTCAGCACCTTAGCCGCCGCAGGCCTCCTACCCGTCCTGGAACTGGATCGATCCAGTGGCGGATCCAGCACTGCATTGAAATCCCCCCCATTACCAGGCCTCCCACCTCCAAATCTGGAATCCGGCCCAACATGCGCCGCATGGAACCTGCATCATCCCAATCCGGGGCATATACATTAACCAACACCACCCGCTCCCCTTGCAGCTTGCCGCTCACCATCACGTACCTCCCGCCGCTGTCTGCCACCACACTCGACGCCTCAAACGACACCCTCTTCCCTACCAAGATCGCCACCCTCCGGATGTTTGCATCCAGCCCCGAATGAAATACTTGGCCCACCCACCCTTTCCTCAACCTAACCTGGGGCGAAATTCTCCGACCCCCAGCAGGGTCGGAGAATCGCCTGGGGCCGCCGAAAATCCCCCCACCCGCCAATTCCTGGGTGGCGAAGAATCTCTGCCATGGCGGGGGCCCCTCCGATCGGCGTGATGTCCGCGGCGCTCGGTGAGGCCCCTGCGGCGATTCTCCGGCGACGGGTTCGGTGGTGCGACCGGGCCCCCGGGGTCCTGGGGGGGGCGCGGTGCGATCGGAACTCGGGGGGCACTCTTTCTCCTCCGCCGCCGCCATGGCCTCTGCCATGGCGGAAGCGAAAGAGAATCCCCCAGCACGCATGCGCCGGTGGTGACATCAGCGCCAGCTGACGCTGACGTCACCACCGGCGCATATGCGAACCGGCGAAGGCCTTTCGGCCAGCCCCGGCGCCGGGCGGCGGGCCTGAAAGCCGGCTGGTGCCAGTTTTGGCACCAGTCGCTGTGGTGCCAACCGCTCCGGAGCGGGCCTAGCCCCCAAAGGTGCGGAGAATTCCGCACCTTTGGGGAGGCTGGACATCAGAATGGCTGGCGCCACTCCCCGACGCCGGGACCCCCCACCCCGCCGGGTAGGGGAGAATGCCGCCCCTGATCCGCACCCTCAGGTGCATCTCCTGAAGCATAGCCACGTCCGCCTTCAGCCCCTTCAGGTGCGTGAACATGTGGGACCGTTGAACCGGCCCATTCAGTCCCCTCACATTCCAAGCAATCAGCCGGATCAGAGGGCCACCTGCCCCCTTCCCCCGTCGACTAGCCATCACCCTTCCGCACCCCGCCATGTGCCCGCGCATCCCGCTCAGCCTGTTCCCCACTAACCCTAACCCCCCCCCCCCCCCAAGCTAGGGCCCCCCCTAGCTGCGTATCTCCAGGCATTGTAATTCTACAGTACTATGCAGCTCCCCACCCCACCGCAAAATCCGCAGATTCTTCCGGCGGGAGCGATTCTCCATTTCCTCCATCCTTGCCAACCATTTTTTGTGAAGCGCCTCGTGCGACTCCACCTACACCGCCAGGCCCAGGAGTTCGTCCTCGTTCTCTGAAGCCTTCTGCTGCAGCTCCCGAATCTCTGCAGCCTGAGCCGTCTGAGTCGCCCCGAGCCTGTCCAGCGATGTCCTCAACGGCTCCAGGATCTCAGCCTTTAGTTCCTGGAAGGAGCGCTGCAGCAGCTCCTGCTGATCCCTCGCCCACTGCTGCCACGCTGCCGGTTCCCCGCCCGCCGCCATCTTGTCCTTTCTGCCTCGCACCTTCTTCTGCTGCAAAGTTGTTTTCCTGGCCGCTCCACTTCTTGTCCAGCCCATCCACCGGTCGCCAAGCACCAAGGCTGCGTTCCCACCCGGGGAAAAATCAAAACTGTGCCGTTGCAGGCCCTTAAAAGAGCCCGAAAATCCAAAACTAGCGGGAGCCACCGAACATGCGGCTTAGCTCCGCATTGCCGCAACCGGAAATCGGAGTCTCGTTTTCAACCACAGAACCACCTATCTACTCCCCTTACAATTGAATCCCCTATGACTATAGCCCTTCCACTCTTTTTCCCGCCCTTCTGTACAGCAGAGCCAGCCACGGTGCCATGAACCTGGCTGCTGCTGCCTTCCCCTGGTGAGCCATCTCCCCCAACAGTATCCAAAACGGTACGCCTGTTTTGGAGGGAGATGACCGCAGAGGACATTTGCACTGCCTTCCTGCTCTTTCTCTGCCTTCTGGTCACCCATTCCCTTTCTCCCTCAGCAATCCTAATCTGTGGTGTGACCAATTCGCTAAACGTGCTATCCACGGCCTCCTCAGCATTGCGGATGCTCCAAAATGAGTCCATCCGCAGCTCCAGAGCTGTCATGCGGTCTAACAAGAGCTGCAGCTGGGCACACTTCCCAGACCTGAAGGAGCCAGGGACATCAGCCACGTCCCTGAGCTCCCACACTATGCAAGAGGAGCATAACACGGGTCTGAGATCTCCTGCCATTTTTAATCTCAAGTTTCATTCAGTCCAACTATAATATCAAATAATAGATAAATGAGAAAGGAAAAAAAAAGAAAAATTGTTACCAATCACACAATAAAAAAAAAATAGAAATCGAAAAACCTTACCTTATCAACACACCTCAGGGAAAAGAAAAACTACTTACCAGTCACCAGTCAATCAATTACCTGCTGGCTGTGACGTCACGGTTCAACTTCTTTCTACTTCTACCTGCCTCGAGACTCCCTTTTGATCTTTTCACGGCTGGGATTCTTACAGTGATTGTTTTTTTTTGTTAGAGGAGGAGGTAGGGAGGGAAATACTGAAGAAGTGTTTGGGGTTTAACTGTCACTTGACAACAGCTCCACCACAAACCACCTTCTGGATACAGTGACCGCAATGCACTGATGCAAATTTTCCCCGCAACAGCCAATCAGCAGCTCTGCTCTGCTGCCCTATGCTGGATGAGAGGGTTGAGACATCTTGCAAGATTCAACGGAACCTCGTGAGATGTCCCAATCTGGAACTCGCCCACTGTGGGTGAGATCCAGATCAGCATATTGAAATGAGCCATGAGGCTCATTCAAACATTCTTGCTCTGGATTCAATGGAACCAGTGACCTACCAGCGAGGCCTCAACGGAGCGCCGTTTAGTACTGGTCCACACAAATGTAAACCAGGCATAATGACACCTGGAGGTTTCCCAGATCGTTGGAGACTCCTGGTGGCCTCCTCGCACTCCCTCTGGCACCTGGGCACCTTGACACTGATACCCTGGCATGGGTGCCAGGGTGGCATTGCCAAGGGTCTGGGCCTGAGTTGAGCCATGCCATGAAAGGGGGAATGAGGGGGTTCTGAAGGTTTGGGGATGAAATGCGGGTATGAAGAAGCATCCTAATGGGTCGTGGGGGACTGAAGGCTGGGCATCCTGAAAAGGAGGAGTGCAGAGGCCTGAAAAGGGGGACATCCCTCAGTCATAGCAGGGTATCCTCACTTGCAGGGTGGGGAACGGGTGGCATTGCCCATGGGTGGTGGGTGTGGGGGACCCCCAAGCTCAGTTAGAGATTGGGACAGCCAATCCTTGAGGAGCCGGTCTCGCCAGTGGGTTCAGCTCCCCAGTGATGAAAACATTTCGAAGTGTGGGCTTGACCAGGGAGAAACTCCCCAAGGCCCAAAAAAGTGACTCGGGGGTGCAATTCTCCAATTGGAAGAGTAGCGTCTCTGCCAGAGCTGTATTTTACGTGATTTGGACTCCTGCTGGAAGCGCCAATCACTGAGCAATTCCGTGTCCCTCGCCATGCAAATTTATGCATGGCGAGGAATACGAAGGATTCTCTCGGGAATCCCGCTATCGGGCTGCCATTTTGAGCAGGTGGCCGGATAACGAAGTTCCACAGCCAACTATCCCCCTCCGCACCACAAATCGGCTCCCCAGCCCACCGCACCACAGGTCAGCCCCCCACCCTGGATTTTCAGGGTTCCCCCCTTTTTCCAAATGGTGACCTGACCCTCAGGACTCCCTAAAGAGAGGAACCCTCACAGGGACCCCCTAACTAAAGGGGCCCCCCACCAGGGACCCACAGAAAAGATATCCCTGTCTGGAAGTTAGAGAGTAGTCAAGATAGGGGCAATGAAAAGAATGACAGTTGTAACACTTGCCTGGATGCACCACATGCCCATTCCTGGAAAGAGACCAGCTGTGACCTGTGCTTCAACCCCTCAGATCCATTAGCTGCAAGCCATTTATTAATTTCTGGTAGTGGCCTGTGATTGACAGCTTCCTCAAAGCAATGGTTGTGATCTTGGGGCTGGGGGTCCCTTTGGGGTGTCCCACAAATTAGGGGGTCCTTGTGGGGTTCCTTTAGTTAGGGGGTCTGGGTGGGGGTGATGTTAATAATAATAATAATAATAATCACTTATTGTCACAAGTAGGCTTCAATGAAGTCACTGTGAAAAGCCCCTAGTCGCCACATTCCGGCGCCTGTTTGGGGAGGCCGGTACGGGAATTGAACCCGCACTGCTGGCATTGTTCTGCATTGCAAGCCAACTATTTAGCCCACTGTGCTAAACCAACCCCTAGGTAGAGGGTCCATGTGGGGTGTCCTGTTAGTTGTGGGGTCCATGTGGGGACTCCTTTAATTCAGAGGTCCCTGTGGGGGTTTCATTATTAAGGGTGTCTCCGGGGGGGTCTCCCTATTAGGAGACTCCCGGGGGGGGGGGGCTCTCCCATTTTAAGGGGTCTCAGTGGAGTGGGGGGGATCTTATAAGGGTACGTGGGTATGGTGTGCCTTGTGAGGGGGGAGAGTATCCTTGGATGGACTTTGGGGAAACCACTTTAAGGAATTACCCCCTTGGCCCACTCCGAGGTCCATCACTCCGAGGTCCGTCACATCAGGCTCACATTTGGTGAGACCTGTTGTAAATCCCCCTCCCTTGATTTCCTTTCCCCGCTTGCTCCCCACATCCCGTGACTCCCCAAGAGACCAAAAATCTGTCTATCTCAACATTACATATATTCAATGTTGGTGCATCCGCAACTCTCTGGGGTACAGAGTTCCAAAGATTTTCAGCCCTAGAGTGAAGAAATTCCTCCTCACCTCAGTCCTAAATAATTGGCCCCTTATCTTGAGACTGTGCCTACCCATGTTCTAGATTCCCCAGCCAGACGAAACAACCTCTCAGTATCTGACAAGTTCCTTCACAATTTTGTATATTTCAATTAAATCACCTCTCTATTATTCTTCTAACCTCCTGAGAGTGGAGACCTAATTTATGCAGCCTCTCATCAAAGGACAACCGTCTCATCGCACACACTAATCTAGTGAATGATTGCTGTTACAGTCTTTAATGCAAGTATACTTTCTTCAATTAAAAACAGAAAATGCTGAAGACTCTCAGCAGATCTGGCAGCATCTGTAGAGAGAGAAACAGAGTTTATGTTTTGCATCTGTATTGCTGGATTTTTCCAGATTTTTTTGCTTCTATTTCAGATCCCCGCATCGCAGTATTTTGCTTTTATCCTTTCTTAAGTATTGAGACCAAAACTGGACACTGTATTCCAGGTGTGGTCTCAACAAAGTCCTGTACAGTTGCAGCAATGTATTTTTGTTCTTGTACTTCAATCCCTTGCAATAAAAGTCAAAATGCAATGTGCCTTCCTAATTGATTGCTGTACCTGAAAGTTAACTTGCCTGTGTTTTTTGTATGAGTACACCAAGTCCCTTTGAACATCAACATTCATAAATTTCATGCCTTTTTCAAAAAATCTGCCTCTTTTCTTGATACCAAAGTGAATAACGTCACTGTTATGCCTGAGTGCCTTTCAATGATTTAGTCAGTACACCAGAGAACGTCTGGTCCGTGACTAGTTAAAGATTAATTAGATTACAATAATGTGGGACGGAAAACAATACTAATACTACTAAACTGTTACTAAACCCTTGACTCCAGGAGCTCTTATATCATCTCTCTGCTTCTGTAATGTTAATTCGTAGTTTCATGAGGTGTAAAACTAATAAAGTCCCATGTTACGAAGCATCTCGTGTCATTGAGCAACACACTACGATCATTGCAAATTGTTTCCAGATTGCATTATTGGCTTTTATCCAACATGAAAATGAAAATCGCTTATTGTCACGAGTAGGGCAGCAGGGTAGCATGGTGGTTAGTATAAATGCTTCACAGCTCCAGGGTCCCAGGTTCGATTCCCGGCTGGGTCACTGTCTGTGTGGAGTCTGCACGTCCTCCCCCTGTGTGCGTGGGTTTCCTCCGGGTGCTCCGGTTTCCTCCCACAGTCCAAAGATGTGCGGGTTAGGTGGATTGGCCATGCTAAATTGCCCGTAGTGTCCTAATAAAAGTAAGGTTAAGGGGGGGGTTGTTAGGTTACGGGTATAGGGTGGATACGTGAGTTTGAGTAGGGTGATCATGGCTCGGCACAACATTGAGGGCCGAAGGGCCTGTTCTGTGCTGTACTGTTCTATGTTCTATGTTCTAGGCTTCAATGAAGTTACTGTGAAAAGCCCCTAGTCGCCACATTCCGGCGCCTGTCCGGGGAGGCTGGTATGGGAACATTGCATATGTTACGAAGGTTTACATAAAACAAAATAACTCTTCCATTTTAGACATTACAATGCAAGTCACCACAAGACTATCCAACAAAGTACAAAGTATTTCATAGAATTTACAGTGCAGAAGGAGGCCATTCGGCCCATCGAGTCTGCACCGGCTCCTGGAAAGAGCACCCTACCCAAGCCCACACCACCCTATCCCCATAACCCAGTAACCCCACCCAACACTAAGGGCAATTTGGACACTAAGGGCAATTTAGCATGGCCAATCCACCTAACCTGCACATCTTTGGACTGTGGGAGGAAACCGCAGCACCCGGAGGAAACCCACGCACACACGGGGAGAACGTGCAGACTCCGCACAGGCAGTGACCCAAGCCGGGAATTGAACCTGGGACCCTGGAGCGGTGAATCAATTGTGATAACCACTATGCTACCATGCTGCCCTCTGTATTTACAACACAGAAACAGGCCGTTAAATCTAATTGGCCATGCCAGTATTTATGCTTCACGCATACACCCGCTCCCCCCCCCGAAACCCATTTTCATCTCACTCTGTTATCATAACCTTGCATGTATTTCTCCCTCATGTGTTTATCTAGTTATCCCTTAAACACATCAATTCAACTTTTCCTTCTGGTAGCTAATTCCACTTTCTAACTATTCTCATAGAATCATAGAATAGAATCATAGAATCCCAACAGTGCAGAAGGAGGCCATTCAGCCCGTCAATTCTGCACCGACCCTTCAAATATGCACTCTATCCATGTTCGCCCCACTCTACCCCATAACTCCATAACCTGCACAGCCCTGAACATTAAGGGGCAATTTAGCATGGTCAATCCACCTAACTTGCACATCTTTGGACTATGAATTTATGATTATTTAGAAAAACATAGTTTTCTTCTTTTCCTTAACAGGAGTATTACAGGATTTGTATGGGAGCATGGGACTCCGAGGGTGAGAAGGGTGTTTTTGGAGCGGGGCGGGGGGGGGGGGGGGCTGGCACTGCCCAACCTCTGTGGGTACTATTGGGCTGCCAAAGCTGTGATGGTGCGTAAGTGGGTAATGGACGGGGAAGGGGCAGCATGGAAGAGGATGGAGATGGTGTCCTGTGTGGACACGAGCCTGGAGGCGCTGGTAACAGCTCCGTTGCCGCTCCCTCCAACGAGGTCTACCACGAGCCCGGTGGTGGCGGCTACCCTCAAAATTTGGGGGCAATGGAGATGGCATGGGGGAGGTGGGGGGCTCGATGGAGTCCCCGATATGGGGGAACCACCGGTTTGTTCCAGGGAGCATCGATGGCGGATTTCTGGCCTGGCACAGGGTAGGTATTAGGAGGTTGAGGGACCTGTTTGTGGATGGGAGGTTCGCGAGCCTGGGTGAGTTAGAGGGGAAGTTTGGTACATGCAGGTTAGGGCATTTGCCAGGCGGCAGGTGGAGAGGTTCCCTTGGTTGCCCCCACGTGGGGTACGGGACAGGGTGTTTTCGGGGGTGTGGGTCGGAGGAGGGAGGATCTCGGACATATACCGGGTGATGCAGGAGGTAGACGAGGCCTCGGTGGAGGAACTGAAGGGGAAATGGGAAGAGGAGCTGGGGGAGGAGATTGAGGAGGGGATGTGGGCGGATGCCCTGGAGAGAGTGAATTCCTCCTCTTCCTGTGCGAGGCTTAGCCTCATACAGTTCAAGGTGCTGCACCGGGCCCACATGACTGGGACGAGGATGAGTAGGTTTTTCGGGCCGAAGACAGGTGTGCTCGGTGCTCGGGGAGCCCAGCGAACCACGCTCAGATGTTTTGGGCATGCCCAGCGCTGGGGGAATTTTGGAAGGGGGTAGCAAGGACGGTGTCGAGGGTGGTGGGATCCAGGGTCAATCCAGGCTGGGGACTCGCAATTTTTGGGGTTGCAGTGGAGCCAGGAGTGCAGGAGGCGAAAGGGGCCGGTGTTCTGGCTTTTGCGTCCCTAGTAGCCCGGCAGAGGATCTTGCTTCAATGGAAGGATGCGAGGCCCCCAAGCGTGGAGGCCTGGATCAATGATATGGCGGGGTTCATCAAATTGGAGAAGGTGAAATGTGCCCTGAGAGGATCAGTACAGGTGTTCTTTAGGCGGTGGCAGCCTTTCCTGGACTTCCTGGCTGAATGGTAGGGAAATAGGCCGGCAGCAGCAGCAACCCGGGGGGGGGGGGGGGGGGCTGGGTGGGTGTTTGGTTCGGTGGGAGGGTGAATTGTGTACATGGGTTTGTTGGATGTGGCGGGTGTTATCTCTTTCCTTTTTGTTGTTTGCCTTTTTTGTTTTTATAGTTGCTTTTGTAGTTGGGTGGTTGTTCTTGGATTTTTACCATGGTTGTTTTGTTAATATTGTTTTGTTGTTTATATTTTGTGAAAATCTTAATAAAAATTATTTTTAAAAAATTCTTCTTTTCCAATTAAGGGGCAAATTAGCATGGCCAATCCACCTAACCTTCACATCTTTATGTTGTGGGAGTGAGACCCACACAGACACGGGGGGAATGTGCATACTCCACATGGACAGTGACCTGGGTCGGGATCGAACCCAGTCCTCGGCTCTGTGAGGCAGCAGTACACCACCGTGCTCCCCTTGATTACCACATTTCTGGCCCTTGCTTTTAGTTTAAGTTGGAAGTGCATCTCTATGTCAACCCTATCAAACCCTTTCATAATCTTGAAGATCTCCATCAATTTACATCTTAATCTTCCTTTCCGAGAGAAAAGAGATGCAATCTGTTCAATTTTTCCTGATCAATGTGTGTTCTCAGTTCTGGCATCATTCTAGTTCTTCATTTCTTTGCACTTTTTTGTGTACCTTTGTATCATTTTATTATGTAGAAGCCAGAACTGTACACAATGTGTCCACCAAACTAAATAAATGCCAATAAACATGTTGGGGAATGTAAAATATGTATTTCGGCAAAGAGGGGGAGACCACAGTTATTACTACGAAGATGCTCACCTGTAAATATATATGTTAATTTTTGCGTGTTTTTTTTTCTCTCTCTAACAATTTGTAATTTGTTCAATATAAAACATGAAAACTGAATAAAAAACATTTATAAAAAAAAAAGTCTGATCTAATGAAGCTCTTGGCTGGGATTCCACTGCCATTTCCATGGCGGGTTTGGCGAAAGGGAGTGGAAAATGTAGTGATGTCATGGTTGTGTTGTAATTCACTGGCTGACCACTAGGAGTCTCACTAGTATATAAGTGAATATTAAAGTCAGCTGACCCCGAGATGACTGGAGAGCTGGAAAAGAGAAGCTGTTTATGCATGATTTTGCTGATATCAATCCATCGTTTTTTACATAGTTTGCCACAGTTAAAGTTAATAAATTATTTATAATTTTTACTACAAGTGTTCTTGTAATAAATAATGTCATCCGACAAGAACATTGCATGGTACCAGGGATGGATGGTGTTAAACACTGAGAAAAAACTATCAGCCTGCCACTGAGATTTGAAGATTTTGCAGTGTGCAAGAATTTAACAACATGGAGTTGTTGAAGCCACCAGAGTCTCAGCTTTCACGGTAGTGTGGACAGAATTGGCATGTATTTAAACAACAATTTAATCTGTTTCTTATTGCAGTAAATTTAGAAGATCCATCAGATTTGCACAAGGTAGCGATGCTCCAAACCGCGGCAGGGCCAAAAGCAATTGTTGTGTTTAATATGTTTAAATTTGCAAACAATGAAGATAGTAAAAATTTTAATGAAG
Organism: Scyliorhinus canicula; assembly: GCF_902713615.1. Classification (NCBI taxonomy): domain Eukaryota; kingdom Metazoa; phylum Chordata; class Chondrichthyes; order Carcharhiniformes; family Scyliorhinidae; genus Scyliorhinus; species Scyliorhinus canicula. Next base: position 114,936,829 of record NC_052146.1, read on the forward strand.
TAAGTTAAAGATTTGATGCCGATTGCAGCCCCAAAAAGATTGAAATTTGTGAACGCTATGTGTTGAGATCACATTTACAGAAGACAGGAGAGTCCATAGATCAGTTTGTCACTGATTTAAAGTTAAAAGCTAAAACCTATATTTTTTCTGTGGTGGAATGTTCCATGATTCGGGACAGATTGTGTTTGTGAATGAAAATAAGCTGAGGGAATGGTTGCTGAGGGAATCAGAGTTGTCTTGAGAACAAACAGTTAAGATTTTTCAGGCTCACGAGCCAGCAGTACAGCATGCTAAAATGTTTCTCAGTAATGGAGGCATCTTCCTGGAGGAAAACACTCTGGGTGCTGCCCTTTTTCCAAAAAAGCGAAAACTTCCAAAAAAGCCGGGAAAGTTCCTGCAGTTCCTCGCACATCAACAAACAGGTTAAAAATAAGGACAAAGTATTGCTGTGGAAAAGATCTGCTCAAAGGCTCAATTCACAAATTAAGGCAGTGCCCAGCATTTGGCAAATCACTTTGCTCAGAATTGTAACACTAAGCTCAGATCGTTCAGCACAATGGAAGTCACAGATTCCAGTGATGAAACATCTTTGATTGTTGGGATAATAACCCATGGTTGTAAACACAGCGCCAGGAATCAGGGTTCGATTTCTACCTTGGGTCTCTATCTGTGTAGAGTCTGCATGTTCTCCCCATGTCTGCGTGGGTTTCCTCCGGGTGCTCCTGTTTCCTCCCACAAGTCCCGAAAGTGCTTGTTAGGTGAATTGGACATTCTGAATTCTCCCTTGGTGTACCTGAATAGGAACCGGAGTGTGGCGACTGGGGTATTTCCACAGTAACTTTATTACTGTGATAACGTAGGGCAGCATGGTGGCACAGTGGTTAGCATTGCTGCCAACAGTGCTGAGGACCTGGGTTCGAACCCCGGCCCTGCGTCACTGTCCGTGTGGAGTTTGCACATTCTCCCCGTGTTGCTTGGGTTTCACCCCCACAACCCAAAGATGTGCAGGATAGGCGGATTGGCCACGCTAAATTGCCCCTTAAGTGGAAAAAATAATGGGTACTCTAAAGTTATTTTAAGAAAGTTACTGTGATAATGTAAGCCTACTTGTGACACTAATAAAGATTATCATTATCAAAGAATAATCTTTTAGAGGTATCAAAAAAATTTTCAGCACTTAAAAAATGCAAACTGATACTCCGTTTAAAACAAATGAGGTTGATGAGGACAAATGGCTGCTACCACTTGAAGCAAACAGTACAGTGGTCTGATTGAAGTTCGACACTGTCATAATATACACACAAGTATATGATGGTGCACAGACAGACATTGATTGACACACAGGATGACCAATGAATACACAGAACACAGCAGCCAATCACCAGACAGGACACGGCCACTATAAAGCCAGAGGGCACTAGTTTTCCCGCTCTCTCGGGATGCAGCCTCTGAGATAGTCAGACCCCGTGAGCAACAACATGAACATCCACCATGTGGTAGTCAGATAGTCTGGTCAGGTTAGCCTCAGGTCTCCAGTCAACTCAGCATAGTGTCAACCCACAGTTTAAGTATGTTTAACAGTTGGTAGTTCAATAAAATAGAGTTGCATTTCTCCAAGTGTTGGAAGCCTGTCTCTCTCACTGCTATGGTAAACGCAGTCCTCGCAGACCCAGCATACACAACACACTGGTGCCAAAGCTGATTTAATCAGCATGACTGATTTAAAAATCTAAAAATTCAGCCGATTGGAAGAAAGCATAAAATATCTTTGAGAGATTATAATGGTTCAAGCATTAATTGCAATGGTGCTTGTGACCAGAGTGTGGTGTGAAGAACACAGTTTATTCCATCCCATTCTGTATTGTATCCGAGGGTTTGGATTCATTATTAGGTGATCAGTCCTGTGAAGAATTAGGTCTAGTGCAGTTGGTATATAGCATCCACAAAGGGTTAGATCAACACTCCAATGCTTCTGAGAACATTATCAGCAAATTCTATGAACAAAATCATTCACCCACAAGATGATGCAAAGAGGATGCAAAACCTGTTACATAGGCACCAAGAAGAGTACCTACACCTCTTTGGGATCGACTCAAAAAGGAGCTCGACAGAATAACAACATTAAAAGTAATCAGAAAGATAGAAGAACCTACCGACTGGGTAAACTCCATGGTTGGTGTGAAGAAAACAAATGGTGATATTTGCATGTGCATAGATCCTAAAGATCTTAACAAGAATATATTTTTAAAAATAAATTTGGAATACCCAATTTTTTGTTTCCCAATCAAGGGGCAATTTAGCATAGCCAATCCACCAACCCTGCACATCTTTGGGTTGTGCGGTGAAACCCATGCAGACATGGGGAGAATGTGCAAATTTCACACAGACAGTGACCTGGAGCCAGGATTGAACTTGGAGCCTCGGCGCCATAGGCAGCAGTGCTAACCATTGTGCCACCGTGCCACCCGCTTAACAAGATTTGAGCGTACCTCTGCTCTGTTGTCATCATGGATTGTGATGCAAAAGCGACTGGTTTCCAGTTGTCATGCTTGAGCTGCAGAAGAACTGCTCCCAGATCATCTTTGGATGAGTCTGTTGACACTTTAATCTGATTAGATGGATCAAAAAATCTTAGAACTGGCCTGGCGGTTAGTGAAGTCTTGAACTTCTTCCACTCTTGCTCATGTTCCTCAGTCCAAGTGAAATCAGTTGTCTTGTGCGGGAGATCACGTGGATGTGTTGTTTTTGCTGACAGGTTTGGAATGTACTTCCAAATTGACCATACCCATCACGATCCATGACGACAACAGAGCAGAGGTATGTTCAAATCGAAAAATAATGCATGGGTTTAGTTGTAGGCTTGGAGAAATTCCACAACTACGTCTATGGGCTTCCAACTTTCACAGTTGAGTCAGATCCTCATCCTTTGATTAACATCATCAAAAAAAAATCTTAACCAGATGTCTCTGCGCATTCAGAGGTTGATGATAAAGTTACAACGCTATGACTTCAATATCATCTACACGCCAGGCAAATATTTGTTCTTAGCAGATGTATTATCGAGAGCGCTGATGCAAAGTATTGGTGGTGAGATTACTGACGATGTAGATCTGCATGTCAATCTTATTTCCACACTACTACCAGTATCAGATGCGAAACTACGTGAGACCCAAGAAGGGACCAGGAAGAATCAAACTCTTCAAGAGGTTATGACGAACATCAACACATACTGGCCCAGAGGTCAATGTATGGAGTTCTACAAATTAAGATCTGAAATCAGTATCATTAATGGCATGGTACTTTCTTTACCTCAATCTCTTTGCAAGTTGTACTAAAGAGGATTCACGAAGGACATCTTGGGATTGAAAAATGTAAATGGAGAGCTGTGGTTGTTTACTGTCAGGTATAAATCAGGATATTGACAGGATGGTCAGTTGTTGTGACGCATGCCAAACGCATCGTTGCAAGCAAACAAGAAACCTACGCAAATATCCGATTCACCTACGGCACCATGGCAGAAAGTTACTATTGACCTCTTTCACCTACGAGGGAAAGATTATTCAATGATCAAAGACTATTTTTCAAACTATCCCGAAATGGCTCTACTGTCAAGCATAACAGCAAGCAGTGTAATACTGCAGACCAATTGAATTTTTGCTAGACATGGAATTCTGAAAGTTGTCGTGAGTGAGAGCGGTTCTTGTTTTAGCTGTAAAGAGTGGCAACACTTTGCAGTATCGTATGATTTCAATCACATCACGTCAAGTCCATTGTACCCTCAAGCCAATGGAAAAGCCGAAAAAGGTGTACATATTGTTAGGCAATTGTTGAAGTAAGCAATGGACAGCCAATCTGATCCATACCTTGTACTATTGAGTTACAGAGCATCACCATTGTAGACCACCAGCAGAGTTACTCAAGAATAGAAGGCTGCACATATATATATATGCATAAATATGTGTACAGTTGCTAAACCAGTTTAAAAAAATTTTAAAATCATACTGTTAGACTCATAGGCTCATGATATCACATGCAAATATAGTTTTAACTTTGACACTGCTTTTCCAGCCTGACAGCGGCCTTTGCCAATTTCCAGGACAATCTTGCCCACAATCTTGCCCTCTATTTCTTTTGTTGATCTCCTGGTTATTGAAACCATTTTGCAGACTTTTTCTTTGAATTGTTTTTCTGCCAATCTCTTGTCCCAGCCTTATTTGAGTCTTCCCTCAGTCAGTGTTCTGACATAAAGTTCCATACCCTTTTTTAAAATAAATAATCTTTATTGTCACAAGTAAGCTTTCATCAACACTGCAATTAAGTTACTGTGAAAAGCCCCTAGTCACCACATTACAGCACCTGTTTGGGTGCACAGAGGGAGAATTCATTATGTCCAAATGACCTAATAGCACATCTTTCGAGACTTGTGGGAGGAAACCAGAGCACCCGGAGGAAACCCAAGCAGACACTGGGAGAATGTACAGACTCCGCGCAGACAGTGACCCAAGCCGGGAATCGAACCAGGGACCCTGGTGCGTGAAGCCATAGTGCTAACCATTATGCTACCATGCTGCCCTACCAAATACCAAGCTTGGCATTGTAATCTCCAAGCCCAGAGGAAGGATGAATTACTCTACCTTTACCATAAAGCAACCTGACATGGACTTATCTATTGGCAACACAGTCGTGCAAATTTGTAGGTGTATTATATCATGCTTATGTCTGAAAGGATTAATAATTGTGTTGCAGTGTGGGCAGATGGCAATGATGTTGTCAGTTTAATACATTTGTTTTGTAGGAATGTCCATATTAGAACAAAACAAACACGTTGTTCTTGCAACTCTAATGTTGATTGAAAGCATGCTGTGAAGTAATTTAGGATAAACAAGACCATGAAGGGGCAATAATATTAAGGAAGGCTGTATGAAGTAAAGGGTCAGCATGTTGTCCTTTCACCTTTAGGACATAGGACTAAATCCAAACCTACAGTGAAAATCTTGTCCATTTGGTTGATATAAGGGTTTTATGTGAAATTAGACCTGCCATTCCCCCCGGTTCCCACAGGACACGTGGTCACAGCACAAGAAAATCCAGAATTTGGCAGATGGGTACTTGGTTGACAATCAAACACTTGCCAGGCCAAATGGGTCTGTTCTCCTTGGAGAGTTGAAGGCTGAGAGGAGATCTGACAGAGGTGTTCAAAACCATGAGGGGGCTGGACAGAGTAGACAGGGAGAAACTATTCCCGCTTGTCAAAGGATTGAAAACCAGAGCACAGATTTAAGGTGATTTGCAAAAGAAGCAAATGCGATGTGAGATAAAGCTTTTTCACACATTGAGTGGTTCGGGTCTGGAATGTACAGCCTAGAAGTGTGTTGGAGGTAGGTTCATTTGAGGCATTCAAGAGGTTATTGGATGAGTATTTGAATATAAATAATGTGCAGGGATATGAGGAAAAGTCAGGAGAGTGGCATAATGGCAAAGTCGTAATGATAATTTGGAGAGTCGTCCAAGACACAATGGGCCGAATGGCCTCCTTCTGCACAATAATAGGTCTCTGGTTCTGTGCGTCTCTTGGATAACAGGAGAGTTTGTTTTGGTGCTTGAAGGATGCTCATCTGAGTTCAAGGCTGAACAATTTTTCAGGGGAAGAGCAGTTTAATGGGTCATTGTAACTGAATCTGAAGCAAGAATCTAAAGTGGTAAGATATTATTATTATGTTATTCTGACAGCTTCTAACTGATGTTCACACAACATTATTGTTCTCTCTTCACTTAGACCTGAAATCAACTCAACTGAGAAAGAGATAGAAGTTCTCTCTCTTTAAAACTATTTGGGGGCGCAGAGGACCCGGGTTCAATTCCGGCTCGGGTCACTGTCCATGTGGAGTTTGCACATTCTCCCCATGTCTGTGTGGGTCACACGCCCACAAGCCAAAGATGTGCAGGGTACATGCTAATTAGGTACTCTAAATTGATTTTAAAAGTTAAACTTTTTTGGACCCAATGAGTGTAATGAATTGTTGATTGCTAATTATGCCAGAGAGGGATGTCGCTCGTAGCGAGTGCCATGGTTGAGATTGGGTTACAACAACTTCAAAGCCATTCTCAGTGCCAATGAGCCCCCATGCCAACAACTTTGCTTCCTAAAGTTCCCCAATGCATTCTGCATAGAGCCATAAACATTTGCTGCATAGAAGGAGCTCATTTGGTTATCATTGGCTATGCTGGCTCTTTGCTAGAGGAATCAAAATTTATCCCACTCCCCCACTTTTTCTCCATAGCCCTAAAGTTTTCTCTGCTTCAATAGTTTATCTACTGTTCCCTTTAAGTATCTATTGATATCTGGCTTGACTACCCCCCTGTTACAAAATATTGCAAGTTCCAAAAACACTGGAGTCAAAACAGTCTTTTGCAAAAGTGTGAATTGTGTGATGGTGATCCAGCACGCATGCTATACCCCATCAATCTTCTTTTCCATTAGGAAATAAAATGGTGTGCATTGTAACATGGGCTGCAAGTCCGCTTTTCCCTGAAGATCAATTTCACCCCCACTGTGAGCAATAAAGTTCTCTAAACCATGAACAATACGTTCAAAGGTTCTGCTCCCTCAGGTCTGAGTCAACTTCAAATTCATGATGATGACCCTTGCATTGTGACAGCACCCTTCCTGACCTACCAATGCCCCAAAGCACTTCAAAGTTTGTGAAGTGTAGTCATTGGAATAATATATGAAAATGCAGCAGTCAACCTGAGCACAGCAAAGTTCCACGCACTGCAACGTGATAATGATCAGATAATCTGCTTTTATGTGATTTTGGTTAGGGAACCAGGGATAACTTCCCTGTTTATCATCCAATAGTGCCATGGCATCTTCCCATCCACCTGAGAAGCAGACAAGGCCTCAATTTCAATTCTCATTTGAAAGTTGGCCCCTCCGCCAGATAGGACACCCTCAGTTGTGCACTGAAGCGTCAACCAAATTATGTTCTGAAGTATCTGCTGTGAGCCTAGAACCTCCATCCTACTGACCCTGAGCTGACAGTTCTACCCACTTGAGCCATCTTGAGTTGACAGCCAGAAACAGCTGTAACAGAGAACAGATATATACACATCGACAATTGCAGTGCTCAACATCCAATCTGCCTACTTGCAAATGTATGCTAGTTATACTCTGGAAGAGTGCATTATTGATCTGTTTACATAGAAACAAAGTAAAAAGGAGCAGGAGTAGGCTTTTCGGGCTCTTCAAGCCTGTTTCGACATTCAACGTGATCATGGCTGATCCTCTATCTTAACACCTTACCCCAGCACTCTCCCCATACCCTTGACACCTTTAGAGTCTAGAAATCTACCTATTTCCTTCTTTTCTTTTCTTTTCTTTTATTCCCTTTTCTTCCCATGTACTTAATGATCTGTTGAGCTGTTCGCAGAAAAATACTTTTCACTGTACCTCGGTACACGTGACAATAAACAAATCCAATCCTTAGAACATAGAACAGTACAGCACAAAACAGGCCCTTCGGCCCTCAATGTTGTGCCGAGCCATGATCACCCTACTCAAACCCACATATCCACCCTATACCCATAACCCTTAACCTTACATTTATTAGGACACTACGGGCAATTTAGCATGGCCAATCCACCTAACCCGCACATCTTTGGACTGTGGGAGGAAACCGGAGCACCCGGAGGAAACCCACGCACACAGGGGGAGGACGTGCAGACTCCACACAGACAGTGACCCAGCCGGGAATCGAACCTGGGACCCTGGAGCTGTGAAGCATTTATGCTAACCACCATGCTACCCTGCTGCCCCTTCTTAATCATATTCAGTGACTTAGCCTCCACAGCCTTCTGTGGGTGAGAATTCCACAGGTTCACCACCCTCTGAATGAAGAAATTTCTCCTCATCTCCGGTCTAAATGTCCTACCCTGTATCCTGAGACTGCGACCCCTTGTTCTGAATAGCCCCCCCCCCCACCCCCGGCCCCCCAACCGGGTCCAAGGAAATAACATGCTTAAGTGGGTTGGTGCGGACTCGATGGGCCGAGTGGCCTCCCTCAGCATTGTATGTTTTATGTTCTATGTTCTGTGCCTGCCACCAGTCTGTCCAGCCCTGTCAGAATTTTATGTGTTTCAATTAGGGCAGCATGGTAGCACAAGTGACTAACACTGTGGCTTCACAGCGGCAGGGTCCCAGGTTCGATTCCCTGCTAGGTCACTGTCTGTGTGGAGTCTGCACATTCTCCCTGTGTATGCGTGGGTTTCCTCCAGGTGCTCCGGTTTCCTCCCACAGTCCAAAGATGTGCCGGTTAGGTGGATTTGGCCATGCTAAATTGCCCTTAGTGCCCAAAAGGTTAGGGGGGATTATTGGGTTACGGGGATAGGGTGGAAGTGAGAGCTTTAGTGGGTCAGTGCAGACTCGATGGGCAGAATGGCCTCCTTCTGCACTCCATGTTCTATCCCCTCTCATTCTTCTGAACTCCAGTGAATACAGGCCCAGTCGACCCAATTTCTCCTCCTGTGACAATCTTAGCATCCCAAGAATCAGTTTGGTGAAGCTTCGCTGCCCTCCCTCTGTGGCAAAAATATCTTTTTGTCGATAAGCAGACCAAAACTGTACAGAATACTTAAATTGTGGTCTCACTAAGGCCCTGTCCAGATGAAGTAAGATATCCCTACACCTGTACTCAAGTCCTACTCCTTCACTAATTAGAGGACTGGACTGTCAAGCAATATAGTGGACACGACCTAACTGTCCCCGCATTTCTCCAACCACTGCTCATCTCAGTATAACTTTGAAGAGATTCCACGAACCAGTCAACAGATTTCTCTTCAGATTTCAAATACATACTCTTTTTAAAAAAAAAAAATTCCAAGTAAGGGCAATTTAGCGTGGCAATCCACCTACTCTGCACATCTTTTGGGTTGTGGGTGTGAGACCCACGCAGACATGGGGAGAATGTGCAAACTCCACATGGGACAGTGATCCGGGGTCAGGAACCAACCTGGATCCTCGCACTTTGAGGCAGCAGTGTGATTTCAAATACATACTCTCTGACAGAGTGCACAGCTGGTTACAGGTGTATAAGGTGAGTTGGCACACTTGATTACAGATGTTTTTTAAAAATGGTTATAATTATTCCCATTTAAAGTCACGCGTTATGTCTGTGTCCTACCATTTCAATTAGAAATGATGAAATTCCTTGAAATTTAAAAACAAATTGTGATGCTGAAATTACATCTACCCACCAACAGTGGTGCTGTAGCACTTCTACAGGACTGAGGGTGCAATCGTGTTGAGATGTTTACACGTACAGTTTCTGTTATAAATGTGGCCATAGGAACGTGGAGTGGAAAAGGTTGACCGTAAGTGCATGTGGATGTAATATTTTAATATTGATTTAAATTGCACACTAGGCTGCAACACTAGGCAAACCCCAGCCCAAGGGTTGGTATAAATGAAGTTGAACATTGCAGCATTTCAATAACTTATAGTATCTGCTTACATTACTGGGGTTGGAGTGCTCTATTGAAAATTCATTCTCAGGATTTGGGTGTCACTGGTAAGGCTGACATTTATTGCCCACCCCTAGTTCCCTGGAGAAGACGGTGGTGAGTCGTGTTTTTCATACAACTGAGTAGCTTCCATCCGTTCCAGAGGGCAGTTAAGAATTGGTGGGAGACTGTAGTTCAGACTTGGTAACCATGGCAATTTCCATTCCCTAAACAAGGACAGGAGTGAACCTGCTAATAGGCTTTTTTTTAAATTTAGAGTACCCAATTATTTTTTTAGAATTAAGGGTCAATTTAGCGTGGCCAATCCACCTAACCTGCACATCTGTGGGTTGTGGGGGCGAAACCCACGCAAACACGGGGAGAATGTGCAAACTCCACACAGACAGCTAACAGGCTTTGTAACAACTATTTTATCAATCTTTTTCATTCAAGGGATGTGGGCATCATTGGCTAGGCCAGCTTTCATTGCCACCCCTAATTGCTCTTGAGAAGGTGGTGGTGAGCTGTCTTCCTGAACCTGCAGTCCCGGAAGTGTGGGTATGCCCACCTTGCTGTAAAGGAAAGAGTTTCAGGATTTTGACCCAGCGATAGTGAAGGAATGGTGCTATATTTCCAAGTCAGGATGGTGGGGAACTTTCAGGTGCTGGTGTTCCCATGTGTATGCTGTCCTCATCCTTCTAGATGGTAGTGGTTGTGGTTTTGAAAGGTGCTGCCTAATGAGCCCTGGTGAGTTCCTGCAGTGCATCTTGTTAATGGTACACACGGCAGTAACTGATCATCGGTGGTGGAGGGAGTGAGTGTTTGTGGGAGATGTACCAACAAGTGGGCTGCTTTGTTCTGAATGGTGTCAGGCTTCTTATGCGTTGTTCGACCTGCACTCATCCAGGCAAGTGAGGAGTATTCTATTACACTCCTGACGTGGGCCTTGTAGATGGTGGACAGGTTTTGGGGAGTCACTCGCTGCAGAATTCCCAGCCTTTGGCCTGCTCTTGTAACTACAGTATTTATATGGCTCGTCCAGTTCAGTTTCTAGTCAGTGGATGTTGATAGTGGGGAAATCCGGTGATGGTAATGTCACTGAATGTCAAGGGTAGATGGTTAGAACAAAGAACAAAGAAAAGTACAGCACAGGAACAGGCCCTTCGGCCCTCCAAGCCCGTGCCGACCATGCTGCCCGACTAAACTACAATCTTCTACACTTCCTGGGTCCGTATCCCTCTATTCCCATCTTATTCATGTATTTATCAAGATGCCCCTTAAATGTCACTATCGTCCCTGCTTCCACCACCTCCTCCGGCGAGTTCCAGGCACCCACAACCCTCTGTGTAAAAAAACTTGCCTCATACATCTGCTCTAAACCTTGCCCCTTGCACCTTAAACCTATGCCCCCTAGTCATTGACCCCTCTACCCTGGGGAAAAACCTCTGACGATCCACTCTGTCTATGCCCCTCATAATTATGTAGACCTCTATCAGGTCGCCTCTCAACCTCCATCGTTCCAGTGAGTTTATTCAACCGCTCCTCATAGCTAATGCCCTCCATACCAGGCAACAGCCTGGTAAATCTCTTCTGCACCCTCTCTAAATCCTCCACATCCTTCTGGTAGTGTGGTGACCAGAATTGAATACTATACTCCAAGTGTGGCCTAACCAAGGTTCTATACAGCTGCAACATGACTTGCATATTCTTATACTCAATGCCCCGGCCAATGAAGGCAAGCATGCTGTATGCCTTTTTGACTACCTTCTCCATCTGTGTTGTCCCTTTCAGTGACCTGTGAACCTGTACACCTAGATCTCTCTGACTTTCAATACTCTTTAGAGTTCTACCATTCACTGTATATTCCCTACCTGCAGAAGACCTTGCAAAATGCATTACCTCACATTTGTCCGGATTACACTCCATCTGCTATCTCTTCGCCTAAGTCTCCAAAACGGTCTAAATCTTGCTGTATCCTCTGACAGCCCTCATCGCTATCCGCAATTCCACCAACCTTTGTGTCATCTGCAAAATTACTAATCGGACCAGTTACATTTTCCTCCAAATCATTTATATGTACTACGAACAGCAAAGGTCCCAGCACTGATCCCTGCAGAACACCGCTAGTCACAGCCCTCCAATTAGAAAAGCACCCTTCCATTGCTACTCTCTGCCTTCTATGACCTAGCCAGTTCTGTATCCACCTTGCCAGCTCATCCCTGATCCCGTGTGACTTCACCTTTTGTACCAGTCTACCATGAGGGACCTTGTCAAAGGCCTTACTGAAGTCCATATAGACAACATCCACTGCCCTACCCGCATCAATCATCTTTGTGACCTCCTTGAAAAACTCTATCAAGTTAGTTAGACACGACCTCCCCTTCATAAAACCATGCTGCCTCTCACTAATATGTCCATTTGTTTCCAAATGGGAGTAGATCCTGTCTCGAAGAATTCTCTCCAGTAATTTTCCTACCACTGACATAAGGCTCACCGGCCTGTAGTTCCCTGGATTATCCTTGCTACCCTTCTGAAACAAAGGAACAACATTGGCTATTCTCCAGTCCTCCGGGACATCACCTGAAGACAGTGAGGATCCAAAGATTTTTGTCAAAGCCTCAGCAATTTCCTCTCTAGCCTCCTTCAGTATTCTGGGGTAGATCCCATCAGGCCCTGGGGACTTATCTCCCTTAATTTTTTTCAAGACGCCCAACATCTCATCTTTTTGGATCTCAATGTGACCCAGGCTATCTACACGCCCTTCTCCAGACTCAACATCTACCAATTCCTTTCCTTTGGTGAATACTGATGCAAAGTATTAATTTAGTACCTTGCCCATTTCCTCTGGCTCCACACATAGATTCCCTTGCCTATCCTTCAGTGGGCCAACCCTTTCCCTGGCTACCGTCTTGCTTTTTATGTACGTGTAAAAAGCCTTGGGATTTTCCTTAATGCTATTTGCCAATGACTTTTTGTGACCCCTTCTAGCCCTCCTGACTCCTTGCTTAAGTTCCTTCCTACTTTCCTTATAATCCACACAGGCTTAGTCTGTTCCCAGCCTTCTCGCCTTGACAAATGTCTCCTTTTTCTTTTTGACGAGGCCTACAATATCTCTCATTATCCAAGGTTCCTGAAACTTGCCGTATTTATCCTTCTTCCTCACAGGAACATGCCGGTCCTGAATTCCTTTCAACTGACACTTGAAAGCCTCCCACATGTCAGATGTTGATTTACCCTCAAACACCCGCCCCCAATCTAGGTTCGTCAGTTCCCGCCTAATATTGTTATAATTAGCCTTCCCCCAATTTAGCACATTCACCCTAGGATCACTCTTAACCTTGTCCACCAGCACTTTAAAACTTACTGAATTGTGGTCACTCTTCCCGAAATGCTCCCCTACGGAAACTTCTACCACCTGGCCAGGCTCATTCCCCAATACCAGGTCCAGTACAGCTCCTTCCCTAGTTGGACTGTCTACATATTGTGTTAAGAAGCCGTCTTGGATGCTCCTTACGAACTCTGCCCCGTCTAAGCCCCTAGCACTAAGTGAGTCCCAGTCAATATTGGGGAAGTTGAAGTCTCCCATCACAACAGCCCTGTTGTTTTTACTCTTTCCCAAAATCTGTCTACCTATCTGCTCCTCTATCTCCCGCTGGCTGTTGGGAGGCCTGTAATAAACCCCCAATATTGTGACTGCACCCTTCTTATCCCTGATCTCTACCCATATAGCCTCACTGCCCTCTGAGGTGTCCTCCCATAGTACAGCTGTGATATTATCCATAACCAGTAGCGCAACTCCGCCACCCCTTTTACATCCCCCTCTATCCCGCCTGAAACATCTAAATCCTTTAGCTGCCAATCCTATCCTTCCCTCAACCAGGTCTCTGTAGATTCTCTCTTGTTGAAGACCATTTTACTGGTACCAGATGTGTTCAAATTGAATTCATATTCTTATGATGGAATTTGAATTTGGGTACTCTGAATTAGCAGTCTAAAACAACCACGAATGCACCCTTAAATTACTGTTTTTTCACACCTGGGTCTCTGGTTTAAGTTATGACAAACTCTTCCCAGTAAATTCAAAGAACTTGCTCCCTGAGTAGTGGTGATAACTGGAATATTGGAGCATTTCCAAGACAATTGCTCTCTCGCAGTTTCTTCCTCCACTTCCTCCCTGCCACACAGATGTCCCATTTATCTTCTTTGAGAATAGGATGCAAACCTCCTCTGTTCATCAGGTTAGGAAAAACCTGCTCACTCACCAATTCCTGGCCCTTTCACGTGGAACACCATCTCACTCCAAATACCCAGTGTGGAGCCTGTTAAAAACCGTTCAGCAAATACCCGAGAACTTCCTGACTCTGGATCCTGCCAACTCTCTTGTGGGAGGACCCCCTGATCATGGAAACTTGGTGAGCATTGAACCATTTGGAAATGCAAAGTGCGGAAAGAAACAAATGCAAGGCCTAATTCTGCATTCTGACATAAAGTCACCACCCTGAAATGTTAACTCTCTTTCTCTCTCCACAGGTGGAAAAGTTGGACAGGCTTGTTGCTACTGGAGCTTAGAAGCATGAGGGGCGACTTGATTAAAGCATATATGACCCTGAATGGTCTCAACAAGGTAGATGTGATAAGGATGTTTCCTCTTGTGGGTGTGTCCAGAACTAGGGGCCATTGATTTAAAATTAGGGGTTGCCTTTTTAGGACAGAGATGAGAAGAATGTTTTCCTCTCAGAGGGCTGTCCGACTTTGGAACTCTGCCTCAGAAGGCGGTGGAGGTCAGACCACTCAATATTTATAACGAGAAGGTAGGTAGATTCTTGTTGGGCAAGGGAATCAAAGGTTGAAGTCAATGGGAATGTGGAACTCGATATCAACCGATCAGCCATGATCTTATTGAATGGGAGACAGTTTCTTGAGACCATTCAGGGTCTTATATACTTCAATAAATTCACCCCTCATACTGCAGGACAGCACGGTCGCACAAGTGGATAGCACTGTGACTTCACAGCGCCAGGGTTCCCAGGTTCGATTCTCTGCTGGGTCACTGTTTGTGCGGAGTCTGCACGTTCTCCCTGTGTCTGCGTGGGTTTCCTCCGGGTGCTCCGGTTTCCTCCCACAGTCCAAAGATGTGCAGGTTAGGTGGATTGGCCATGATAAATTGCCCTTAGTGACCAAAAAGGTTAGGAGGGGTTATTGGGTTATGGGGATAGGGTGGAAGTGAGGGCTTAAATGGGTCGTGCAGACTCGATGGGCCGAATGGCCTCCTTCTGCACTGTATGTTCTATGTTCTAAATTCCAGTGGAAAACAAGCCTTTCCATCTGTGGAGAGACAAAGAGAGTTAATTTCAGGGCGATGACATTACTTCAGAATGCAGAATTGGGCCTCGTATTTGTTTCTTTCCCCTATTTGGTTTGTTCCTATGACCATAAGATATTAGGAGCAGAATTAGGCCATTTGGCCCATGGAGTCTGCTTCTCCATTCCATCATGGCTGATATGTTCCTCATTCCCCTTCGCTGCCCGACCTGCTGAGCATTTCCAGTTTTCATATCTTCGATTTACAGCACCCGCTTTTATATTATACATTAATTACTAAACCCTGTTTGGGTTCCCAGCACGTAAAATAATTCGTGAGTTGTGATCACCTTCAGTCGGTGTGGCATCTTTTGTTCCCTGAGTTTATCCGTTACATGTTTAAACAGGGAGCAAGAACCAAGATTGCATCAAGTTCGTGTTTTTAAGCCGAAATGTTTCCATTCATTGCAATTTGCTTTCGATCCAATGCGGTATTATAAACACACGTCCAACTTGGAGGAGTTTATCGATACCTCTTGAAATGAACGAGCATTGATCACAGGGAGCCAATAAATGGAAACGAAGAGAAGGAGAAGTTTGCACAGATTAGAATTGTAATGTCCCCAGTGTTTACCGCTTTATTGACATCGTTTCACTGAGGTAGGTGAATGTTAAGGAGGGACCTCCATCCACCTCTGAGCAAGGGGTTAAAATTCCTGACGCTATTTTCCCCTCAGAGGTGCTGTGTGTTATTTCCCCTTTCCGATTTCCAGCTATTTTTAAGCAGAATTATGTGTTTCCATCATTACTTCCGAGCCTGCCGTCGAAATGGCCATGCGCAAGATTGTTTATTTTTTCTCCAGGTGGACTCGAGTTAACCGGAGTTTGATTGGAATATTTTTTACGTGACACATGTCACAAGGAAATGTCGATTCTATTTTGAATGGAAATCGATATTTGAACATGTCCGGCCCTGCCGTGAAAATATTCCAATGTCACGGTTAGTTTCCTGTGTAACAGCGAGTTACATTCACCCCGGGAGGGCGGGGGGAGCCGTCACCTTTATTGGGAAGCGGCTGAATATCATAAACAGAAACCAAGAACGAATTGGCGGGGTGAGGGGTGTAGGAAGACTAGTCATTCTTACTTCCAGAATTCGTTAATTCTTCATCAATGACTTCAGAAACCTGTGTTTATTCGCGCGAGTTTCGGGAATGTGGGGGGCGGCGGATTAACACACAGAGGGAAAAAAAACAATTTTGTTTTAATTTGTTCCCAGAAAGTACAGTCAGCACCAAGTCCCCAGATCATGGGCTCAGCTGCGGGAAATGCGTATGACGGGGCTGCCAGGAAAATGGAGAAGAGTCACTTTCCTGACAATAGTCAGGCAGTTTCAATGTGTTACTGAGAGCAAAATTCCAGAGTCATGCTGTTGCCAGAGAAATTCCTTGTTACAATCCATCCGACAACTTTTCAGAAGTTTCCCTCTCAACCTCTTTCTACTCTTTTCCTGGATCTGGACACTTTCTGGACTACACTCTCTTTCAACGCCTGTATTCACCTAGCACCTGTAGCATAGTGACAAAGACCACAAGAAGTCCAAAGATGTGCAGGTTAGGTGAATTGGCCATGATCAATATGCGGGCGGGCGGGGGAGGGGGGGTTGATGCAATAATCGATGGGCCGAATGTACTCCTTCTGCACTGCAGGGATCCCATAGATTGTCAACTAAAGTTTGACACCAAATTCGAACAGATATGGCCACAGGTAGGTTTTAAGGAGTATCTTCAAGGACGGGAGAGGCAGAGAGCATTGGGAGCGAATTTCTGAATTTAGGGAGGTGGGGGTGTGGTGATATTGTCACTGGACTAATAATCCAAAAATAATTCAGAATAATCCAGGGATTTGTGTTCGAATCCCACTACACCAAATGGTGAAATGAGAATTCAGTGTAGAGTCCAGTGATGAACCACTGTTGATTATGAATTAACTCAAGTTCACTAATATCCTTTAGAGAAGGAAATTGACCATCCGAGTCTATATGCGACAATTCAATGCCTCTGAGCCCCTCAATTCTCATGGGCAATTAAGGGTGTGCAGCGCCGCCCAATCCTATAAATAAATTTCGAAAAGGATCAAGGCAGTTGAGAGAATGGCCGCCAATGGTGTGATTAAAATCGGGGGTTCAAAAGTAGCCACAAATGGAAGAGCGGAGTTATCTGGAAGGATTGTCGGGCTAGAGCAAGGTTTTTCAAACTGCGGGTGGTAACCGGGTCGTGACTCACAGGCGGGTTGCGGGCAGGTATCAGAGGTTCGGAGAGCGATCAGTCATGGCTGAACAAGGGTAAAGCGCCCAACGGACGCGACCGGCTTTTACGAATGCCGGAAGCGACAATGTTTTAAGTTGAGAATGTCGGCCGTGACCGATCTTTTAAATATGAACGATGGAGTCTTCCCGCAGAAGTGGCCGCTGGGAGCAGGCCATGTGCTTGGCACGTACACTGACATCCGTGCTTTGGGCATGAAATTACCGAGGAGATTCCGCCATTTTGAAGCTGCCAGCAAGCAAGCAACACGACTGCGAAGAACTGAAGATGGATCATTTTTAATAAGGAAAGAGAGGCCCAGAGACACAGACAGACCAGGTTCTCACAACCAACAGCACGATAGCACAATGGTCAGCACTATGGCTTTGCAGCACCAGTGTCCCAGGTTCGATTCCCGGCTTGGGTCACTGTCTGTGCGAAGTCTGCACGTTCTCCTCGTGTCTGCATGGGTTTCCTCCGGGTTCTCCGGTTTCCTCCCACAAGTCCCAAAAGACATGCTGTTAGGTAATTTGGACATTCTGAATTCTCCCTTCGTGTACCCGAACAGATGCCAGAATGTGACGACCGGGGGCTTTTCACAGTAACTTCATTGCAGTGTTAATGTAAGCCTACTTGTGACAATAAAAATTATTATTATTAAATCTGCTGGAGAGAGCTGCCCAGGAGAATCCGTGACCGGACAAAACAGTGCTGGCGTGAGCTGTATACAGAGCTCCAGGGCCTCTAGTGAACAATCCACTGAGAAGAAATTGAAATCAGGAACAAAGCAGGAGAAAGATGATTATTTGAGGTATGGCTGTGTTAATTGTATCATTGCAAATCAGGATGCAAGTCCCATGCAAATTGAAGTTTAAAACCCTCAAACCTTCAAAGGCATTGGAACACTAAGCATAGCGAGTTTGGGGGCAAACTTCTTGAATTTTTTCAAAAGGTGGAATGAGAACTTAAATCATCAGTTGAAGTCCTTCGTAGAAACGTAACATGATAAAGCAAGATCATGAGGACCAAGAAGGCTCATATGTTGCATTAAAGGTAAGTGGAAATGGTGTGTCGTGAAGGTCAGCCAACGTGGGTCCCGAAGGTCGGCCGGATGATAAAAGTGGGTCCTGGGGGAAAAAAAATTGAAAAACACTGGGCTCGAGAAGGTTTGCAGAAGTAGTTAGGAAACTAAGCCATAGAGGGATTTGAAAACAAGAATGAGAATTTTCGAATTAACATGTTGCCAAACCAGGAGCCAGGCGCCAGTGTAATCAGCAAGCAGTGGAGTGACATGAGATATGCGTGGCAGAGTTTGGGATGAACTCCGTTTACTGAGGGGAGAAGGTTGACCAGGAGATGATTGCAATATTCATGCCTAGAGGTGGATTAGGGAGACTTTCTATTTCTTTGACTCACCCCTGAGGTTTGATTCCAAACCGGTTTCTAATGAAAATCCATATTGCCGGCACTGACCTTCAACCTGACACTGGGATAAGACCATAAGACATAGGAGCAGAATTAGGCCACTCAGCCCATCAGGTCTGCTCCACCATTCAATCATGGTTGATATCCCCATTCTCCTGCCTTCTCCCCATAACCCCTGATCCCGTTATTAATCAAGAACCTATCTATCTCTATCTTAAAGACACTCAGTGATTTGGCCTCCACAGCCTTCTGCGGCAAAGAGTTCCACAGATTCACCACCCTCTGGCTGAAGAAATTCCTCCTCATCTCTGTTTTAAAGGATCGTTGCTTTAGTCTGAGATTGTGTCCTCTGGTTCACGTTTTTTCTACAAGTGGAAACATCCTCTCCATGTCCACTCTATCCAGACCTCGTAGTATCCTGTAAGTTTGAATAAGATTCCCCCTCATCCTTCTAAACCCCAACGAGTACAGACCCAGAGTCCTCAACCGTTCCTCATAAGACAAGCTGTTCATTCCAGGGATCGTTATTATGAATCTCCTCTGGACCCTTTCCAAGGCCAACACATCCTTCCTTAGATATGGGGCCCAAAACTGCTCACAATACTCCAAATGGGTCTGACCAGAGCATTATACAGCCTCAGAAGTGCATCCTTGGTCTTGTATTTTAGCCCTCTTGACATAAATGCTAACATTGAATTTGCCTTCCAAACTGCCGACTGAACCTGCACTTTAACCTTAAGAGAATTGTGAACAAGGACTCCCAAGTCCCTTTGTGCTTCTGATTTCCTAAACATTTCCCCATAGAGTAGGACTCTCCTCGAATCATAATTAGGAACTTACAGTTCCGAATTACCAACTGTAAGTAAGGCATTTTTATTTTCTCTGCCAAATATAAAGTTCTATCGCAAACCAGCCATATTTATGTCAAGTTCAGGCACAATGTTGTGTGGCTACAATGTTCTACATATTAGAACATCTAACTTTTGCTCTGTGGCCATCTAAAATGGCCACCCGCAAAGGATAATGGGAATTGTAGTCAGATTGGGACACAGACGATACAGAGCTCATCTGTATTGTGCAAAGGGAACCGGACCTATACAGAAACTTGCACCTGCTAAATATCAATCACCGATCTCCCCAGGACAATGGGACTCAGATTGAAACATAACAGTAGTAACAGACTTGGGGGCATCTATTCACCTTATTTGGGAGTGCATACGTGCCTTGGACAATAACAACCAGGACCCACCCAGCTATCAAGGTACCCGCCTCTAATTGGCCAGAATCGATTAGGGCGATCGAAATCCTATCAATCCATTGGATCCCGAGTTGTGACCATCCGAAAGAGCGTGAAAGATCGGAGGATAAGAGGAACTGCACAACCAATGCTCTGTCTCTTTTGGGACCGGCCTCTGCCCTGCCAACTGTAGCATATCAACTAGCCACGTTCAAGGACCCGCGATCGCTACCAGAAAGATGAGCCTCAGCCCAGAGGCATCTGACAACTTCCAGCCGCCACACGTAGGGAACCAGATAAAGGCCTTATCTAACCTGCACAGAGCCGGTCACTTGAAAGTTAAGTAAAGGTCATTTAAGCTGTTAGATATAGTTTAATGTGTAGTAACGTGTAGATTATTAAGAATAGAACCAATCCTATGTCTAATAATAAATAATAATTGAACTGATATACTGGTTGTGTGGTCATTTGTCCAATACACGGAACTCGTGTCTTGTGGTTAATATTAATAAAGATAAAAGAGCAATAGCTCTTTCTATTTTTTTTCTATTTTCTTTTTTTTAAATATAAATTTAGCGTACCCAATTATTTATTTTTTCCAATTAAGGGGCAATTTAGCGTGGCCAATCCACCTAACCTGCACATCTTTGGGTTGTGTGGACGAAACCCACGCAACCACGGGAAGAATGCACAAACGTCACACAGACAGTGACCCAGAGCCCGGACCGAACCTGGGACCTCGATGCCGCGAGGCAGCAGTGCTAACCCACTGTGCCACCGTGCTGCCCTACTTTTTCAACATTTTTCAAATTCTCCACAAAACATTTGCTAATTTTACCAAGTCTTTGATTCCTGAATAATTTGTTGCTTTATTCCCAATTGTGAAAACCCTGAACTATTACAAGTTTTAGAGGTGTAAACTTCACAACAGGAATCAGACAACCAAACAAAGGTGGACTTGCATTTATCTAGCACGTCTCACATTTTCGGGATATTCCAAAGTGCTTTACAGCCAACAAGAAAGTTCTTTATTTTTAGGAATTGTACACAGTAAAATGCACAGGACCCCAGGGAAAACATTTCTGACCTTCTTCAAAATGGTGCCATTGAATACGATACATCCACCCGAGTGGGCAGATAGGGTGGTCATGATAGGGCCTCATCTGTAAAATAGCATCTTCAACAGTGCAACACTCGCGCTATACAAGCATTGGGAAGGCCGGCTTGGATTGCATGCTCAAGTAACTGGAATCTGAGCCAAATGATACAAAGTTCAAACAATGGGTTCAGTTCTAAACGTTTGTTGTAGAGGATGCTGGGCACTGCCAGTCTTTAATGCAATTTGTTCTCTAATTTCACTGAAATTAATCTCTGGGATTTGTTGTGACACCCATAAGATACTGATAATTTTAAATAGGAAATCTATTTCCCAAACAGTCAGAGGAAATAACTGAAGGGCAAGATTTCACGGTTTAAATCTTTTACTGTAAGAATGCAAACTAAAATCAACTTAGTTCAAACATTAATAAACAAGCAACTAAGAGACTGAACGAAAGGAAAGGCACTTTAACATTTATTAACTAATGCAGCCAGAGTAGGTCCTACAACCACTTTCACTTTACACCACACTTTTGGCGGATGTGTGGCATGACAGGAGTGAGTCTGTCACTCTCAACTCTCCAAGCAGGCTCACTTCTCCCTGCCAAGCTAGGTTGCAACTTCCAAAGTCCTTTGAAAAGCGTTCCACTCAGCCCGAGTCCTCCAGATCTGACTTGCGGCAGCAAGGCTCACCTCGGCGATCCATTGATCCTGAAATCTCCAAAAATCCCATCCGTTCGGTTTCCTTCTTTTCGAACAGAAAACAAATTCTTACAGACAGCCTGCATCACCACAGCAATGTCTACCTGGTCTCTTTCTGCCTATGCCTCATAAAGCAGTTGTCCTTTTACTGTGACTCTCTAAGGAAAGATGTGGAAACTGTAACTGGTTTTCATTAGATTTCTGTTTGAGTTTTGCTCCCTTGGCAATCGGACCACACAGCTCCATCTCTGAGCGGAGGTGTTTAGTATGACTTCATAATCTGCTTTTCAAAATGTACTGTTTTGCCTTAAGTTAAAGGAAGCATTTTAAAACATAACAGATTTCAAAGTTTCTCTCATAATAAGACTTCCTCAGCCAGCAGCTGGAAAAAAACATATTTGCGTATCATTTCATTGCATTTCCTATGATATACATAGTGCTGTAAACTCGGTGTACTTCATGAACCTGCCCTTCAGGGCTCTGACAGTCCAGTTGGGTATTTTAAATATTCAGTTTTTTTGAAGTATTTGATGACTTTGAACCATGTCTCTTGTTATGAGACAAACTATTTACAAGGGGTAATTATGCATTTACGAAATACTGCACTAGATAAATTAAACAGTTGGATGAGTAATATACAGATTGGTGGTTACACACACCGTGTCAGCTGATGTGTGTTTAGCAAGCTCCATGGAACTGACTGTCAGTGATAAGGGGGTGGAAAAGGAGATAAACATCCCACACCAGTCCTAAAAATAGACAAGAGAACAGCAGCTTCAAACCACAGGTAGATCGGGTGTAATAAGGATGATACCAGAATGTAGAGGTTATGACTACTGAAATAGAGAAGAAATAAATTAGGCTGTCCTAATAGAGGTCTTTAAAATGATCATACATTTTCAGTGGGTCTGAGGTCGAGAAAATGTTTCCATTCAGGTCGGATTTAAGGGTCAGAAATATAAGATGGACACTAATCAATCCAGTAGTGAATTCATGAGAAAATCCTTCACTAAGACTCAACACTTAGAATGTGGAACTTGCCACCACACGGAATAATTGAGGCAGATAGGATAGATGTATTTAAGGAGAATGTTAGGGAAACACAAGAGGCAAAAAGGAACAGAAAGATATACTGATGGGGTTTTAAAAAAATATATATTTTTATTCGCTTTCTTTTTCACATTTTCTCCCACATTTACACCCACCAACAATAAGCAATAATCAGTAACGATGCAATCCCCATATCAATAATAACAATCCCATCCTCCCACCAATCCCCCAAAAAGCATCCCGCATGTTATAAGAACATAAGAACTAGGAGCAGGAGTAGGCCATCTGGCCCTTCAAGCCTGCTCCGCTATTCAATGAGATCACGGGTGATCTTTTGTGGACTCAGCTCCACTTTCCCGCCTGAAAACCATAACCCTTTATTCCTTTATTGTTCAAAAAAAATCTATCATTATCTTGAAAACATTTAATGAAGGAACCTCAACGGCTTCACTGGGCAGGGAATTCCATAGATTCACAACCCTTTGGGTGAAGAAGTTCCACCTAAGCTCAGTCCTAAATCTACTTCCCCTTATTTTGAGGCTATGCCCCCTAGTTCTGCTTTCACCCGCCAGTGGACCCCCCACACCTATCCTATCTATTCCCTTCATCATTTTATGTTTCTATAAGACCCCTGCATCCTTCTAAATTCCAATGAGTACAGTTCCAGTCTACTCAACCTCTCCCCATAATCCAACCCCCTCAACTCTGGGATTAATCTAGTGAATCTCCTGTGCACACTCTCCAGTGACAGTGTGTCCTTTCTCAGGTAAGGATACCAAAACTAAACACAATACTCCAGGTGTGGCCTCACTAACACCTTATACAATTGCAGCATAACCTCCCTAGTCTTAAACTCCATCTCTCTAGCAATGAAGGACAAAACTCCATTCGCCTTCTTAATCACCTGTTGCACCTGTAAACCAACTTTTTGTGACTCATGCACTAGGACACCCAGGTCCCTCTGCACAGCAGCATGATTTAATATTTATCATTTAAATAATAATCCCTTTTGGTGTTATTCCTCCCAAAATAGATAACCTCACATTTGTTAACATAAACAAACAACAAAAAGGAATCGGGATTCACCCATAGTCACCAGTACACATACAGACAGTGCCCCTCCCCCCAACCCTCCCAACCCCCCACCCTAATATTAGATGTAATCCAATTCTTGAAAGTAACTGTGGTGAATGTGATTCACACCGGACTATAATCTGTATATACATGTGTCTGTATTGTAAGTGCAGTTGCACTACCTGTCCTCCAGGGGGAGTAGCTCTGGGAATGCTGGAGTTGTATGGGCTTCTCCCTTGGCTCTGCCCAGGACTCCTCCCCCGGAAGCTGCTGTATAAAAGCTCAGTGCCACATGGTCAGCCGGCCAGTTCACCTAAAGTTCAATGGCTAACCGGCTGGCTCTGTTGTGAGTATATTAAAACCGCTATTCTAATCCTACAAGCACGTGTCCGTAAAATTGTTGGTTCCAACAATAACATAATGAATAATGCCCATGAATTGTAGAACTCCTCCATCATTCCCCTCAGTTCAAATTTAGGCTACAACATCTGCCTCAGCACCCGTTTCCAACCCCGGCTGGTCCGACACCCCGAATATGGCTTCCTGACGGCCCAGGTCCAATTTCACGTGCACCACTTTAGAGATTGCCCTAAAAACCTCCTTCCAGTAATCAGTAATCCTCCAGCTTTGGTGGACAGGACGAAAACATATGAACGTGGTTTGCGGGCACCCCCCCCCCCCCCCCCTCCCACCCTGCAACGCTCACACACATCTTCTACCCCCTCAAAGAGCCGGCTTATCCTCACGCTTGTGAGGTGCACCCTATGTACCACCTTCAGCTGTATCAGCCCCAACCTCACGCACGAGGTGGAGGCGTTCACCTTCCGGAGCACCTCACACCAGAACCCCTTCTCCATACCAACTCTTCCTCCCACTTTCCCACTTTGCCTTGACACCTCATCCAGCGGTTCCTTCCCCTCTTCCAAAATAGTCCCATAAACCGCCGACACTACCCCCTTCTCCAGTCCCTCTGTCATCAGCACCTCATCCAGCAATGTGGAGGCTGGCTCTACCGGGAAGCTCTGTATCTCCTTTCTGGCAAAGTCTTGAACCTGCATGTATCTAATGTTTTCCCCCTGCTCTAGCCCATACTTCGCTCCCAGCTCCTTCAATCCTGCAAACTGACCCCTAAGAACAAATCGTTTAGTATCCTAATTCCTTTCTCCTCCCATCTCCAAAAATTTCCATACCACTGCCCTGGTGCAAATCTGTGGTTCCCCCGAATCCGCATTTCCCTTGACCCTGCCCCCAACCTGAAGTGCTGGCGAAACTGCCTCCAAATTCTCAGCGAAGCTATTACTACCGGACTATACTGATGAGGTTAAACGAAGAGGGTGAGTGAAGGCTCATGTGGATCATAAATACTGTGCCTGTGCTGTACATTCTATGTAATAATCTCCCCGAGAAAACCTAGGAGTGAAATCCCTTAGAAGCTCTCCGACTGTAACCTTGATAGAAATCCCAATTTCTTGAGAAGGCAGTTCACCAACCTTTGCTAAAGTTATGGCGAGAGAGTGGGACAAACTCAGAAGAGCCATCCATGTTGTTCATATTTTTAAAAAGCTGTTCTCGGGATGTGGGCGACACTGGAAAGGTTGGCATCTGTTGTCCATCTCTAGTTGCCCTTTGAGAAGGTGAAGGTGGGCCACCTTCTTGAACTGCTAATGTGATGAAATTGCGCCAGCTATGTTATTGGGTGCGGGGTTCCAGGATTTAGGCCCAATGATGAAGAAAGAACAGCCAGTATGTATCCAAGCTAGGATGCTTTGTGACTTAGACACGATGCTGTTACCATGGCTTTGATCCTTTTGTCTTTCTAGGTGATGGAGGTTCTGAAGCTGTCTGGAGCAATTCCAGTAACCTTGGTGAGTTGCAGCAGTGACCAGGTAGATAGTATACACTTCAGCGTATATGGTATGTCAGTGGTGGAGAAAACGGATGCTCAATTTATGTTTTCACAAACGAGATATATTATTTTTGACTCACTGTATTCAAATTGAGTTTTATCACTTTGAGATCAAATTAGTACAAATCAGAGTTTTTGAACGAAACTTTTCTTTATATACCATCAAATTGAGTCTTAAAACTTTTCAAAGGGTATCACACAGAATGGATGACTCTGAAGTGCCATTACTATTGTTATGTACAGAGAAAAATGTATGCGCAATGTTTGTTGTATTTGGCCCTTTGTACTTCACGAAGGAACTCACCAAATACTTCAATTTGTCTAAACCATGTGCAGATTTGGACGATTGGCCTTACTAAATTGCCCCTTAGTGTTCAAAGATGTGCAAGTTTTGAAAAATGTTTTAGAGTACCCACTTATTTTATTTTTTTCCAATTAAGGGGCAATTTAGCATGGCCAATCCACCTAACCTGCACATCCTTTGGGTTGTGGGGGTGAAACCCACACAGACATGGGGAGAATGTGCAAAGCCCACACGGACAGTGACCCAGGGCCGGGATTCGAACCCGGGTCCTCAGCTCTGCAGTCCCAGTGCTAACCACTGCGCCACATGCCCCCCTTAAAGATGTGTAAATTAGGTTAAGGGGTCTTTGTAATAGGGCGCGGAATGGGCTTCAGAGGCTCAGTGCAGACTCGTTGGGCTGAATGACCGCTTTCTGCATTGTAGGCATTCTATGGGTCTTGGCAAATACTTGCATACTAACCAATATCACCAAAAGAAATTGTGAGGTCATTATCATGTTGCTCCTTATGGGAGTTTGTTGGTTTCCTACATTACAACAGTGTCAGGGCAGATTGGTGGCGCAGTGGTTAGCAATGCTACCTATGCCGCTGAGGACCCGGGTTCGATCCCGGCCCGTGTCACTGTCCGTGTACAGTTTGCACATTCTGCCCGTGTCTTCATGGGTTTTACCCCCACAACCCAAAGATGTGCAGGTTAGGTGAATTGGACACGTTAAATTGCCCCTTGATTGGAAAAAAAATAATTGGGTACTCTAAATTTATTTTTAAAAATGAAAAGTTACAACAGTAACAACACTTCAAAAGATAGTTCATTTGTCTGAAAAGCTCTATGGGCATCCTCATCTTCCTAAACATGTTCGATAAGTACAAGTTCTTCCGTTTTTCTTTCCTTGGACAATGTTGCAAGCAACCCAAGTGAAACATCATAGAAATATTAAAATAATTGATGTAGTCATCATGGCATTTATTGCCCATCCCCGATTTATGTTGCAGAAACTGATGCTTTGTTTTCAATTTCGTTTTCTTTGAATATTTACTAGTTGTAAAACTATTGAAGCTGGGAGGGGGGGGAGGAAATAACAGAGATTTGACTGAAAATCAGGTAGTATCCAATTGAGTAACAAAGAGTCAGCTTGCTTTCCAATATGCATGGGAGGGTGAGGTTTCATGAGAATGGCATGTCGGGTGACTAATGGTGGGAGCATCTGGAAATTGGAGGCTGAAGGTCCTATGATGAAACTTCCAGCAACCTCCAGATGTATTTACATTGTGTATTTATAGCATATATTATGTATTCATATATGGAGTGATCTGCCTGGACTCCACTCAGAACAATACTTTTCACTTTACCTCGGTATACGTGACAATCAATCTAAATCTAACCTAATCAGTGGTATGCTGGACAATGAGTTCAAGTGTTGGATGCCTGCATCCACTCCTCCTTGACCCAAAAGGCAGAGCCAAGCTGAGATCACAGAATAATATAGTGCAGAAGAGGCCCTTTGGCCCATCTAATCTGCACTGATGCATGACCTTCCTACCTAATCCCATTTGCCAGCACTTGGCCCATAGCCTTGCATGTTATGCCATGCCAAGTGCTCATCACTGTACTTTTTAAAGGATGTGAGGCAACCACCTCTACCATCCTAAGGCAGCATAGTGGTGCAGTGGTTAGCACCGTTGCCTCATGGCGCCGAGGACACTGGTCACTGTCTGGAGGTTTCACATTCTCGCCGTTTCTGCATGAGTCTCACCCCCACAACCCAAAGAGATGTGCAGGGTAGGTGAATTGGCCATGCTAAATTGCACCTTAATTGGAAAAAAGAATTGGAACATCTACATTTATTTTTTAAAACCTTTACCACCCTCCTAGGTAGTGCATTCCAAACCATCACCACCCTCTGGGTAAAAATGTTTTTCCTCAAATCTCCCCTAAACCTGTCCCTCAATTTGAACTTGTGTCCCCTCATGACTGACCCTTCAAATAAGGGGAACAGCTATTCTCTATCCGCCCTATCCATGCCCCTCAAAATCTTATACACCTCAATCAGGTCGCCCCTCAGTCTTCCCTGCTCTAGCGAAAACAACCCAAGCCTATCCAACCTCTCTTCATAACTTAAATGTTCCATTCAAGGCAACATCCTGGTGAATCCCTTCTGCACCCTCTCCAGGGCAATCACATCCTTCCTATAATGTGACCAGAATTGCACACAGTACTCCTGCTGTGGCCTCACCGAAGTCTATCCAACTCCAACATGACCTCCCTGCTTTTGTAATCTATGTCTCGATTGATAAAGGCACGTGTCCCATATGTCTTTTTCACCACCCTATTAACCTGTCCTTCTGCCTTCAGAGATCTATGGACAAGGCCACTTTGTTCCTCAGAACTTCCCTATTCATTGAATACTTCCTTGTCAAATTACACCTTCCAAAGTGTATCACCTCACACTTTTCAGGGTTAAATTCCATCAGCCACTTGTCTGCCCATTTGACCATCCTGTCTATATCTTCCTGTAACCCATGACACTCAACCTCACTGTTAACCACCCGGCCAATCTTTATGTCATCCGCAAACTTACTGCTCCTACCCCCCACATTGTCATCTATGTCATTTTTGTATTCCAACTGAAACCAGTCACTGGGCTCAGTCACAGGTTTGGATGGGAATGACAGGTTAACATACTTGTGGAGAGGTGGCCAATAATTATTCTCACAGTGGCGTGACTGAGGCACATACTCTGGATCCCATCGAAACTATATTTCACACAGAAACCAAAGCACCAAATCAGCCCTGTCGTGTGTTCCGTTCTTTTCCCGTGTTTCTGCTCCACTCAAGCCCCATCCCACCCCTATCAACACATTATTTTAATTATTTCTTGCTCACACACTTATCTAGATCCCTTAAACTGCTCTTTGCCTCAGTTGCTCCATGTAGTGGGAAATTTCACATTCTAACCATTCCCTGGGTCCCTCCTGAATTCCTTGTTAGATTTATTTGTGACTCTTTTTATATTTATGGCCTCTGGTGTTGGACTCACCAACATGTGGAAACATTTTCTGTCAGAATTTTAAACATCTCTAATTGGTTCTCCTTTCAGCCCTTTTTGTCCATACCTTCTGTTGCAGAAATGATACAGAACAGAATGAGGCAAGTGGCCCATTGTGTGTGTGCCAGCATGGTAGAGCCACCAATTTCACCTCCCTCCCCTGCTCTTTCCACGTAGCCCTGTCATTCTTTTTTATTCCAATTGAAGTATTTATCCAATTCCTTTTCGAAAGTTCCCATTGAATGTGCCACCTTTTCAGGCAGTGCTTTCCAAATTGCAAAAGCTGGCTGTGTCAAAATAAAATCCTCCTGTCACTTATGGTGATTTTATCAGTCACCTTAAATCTGTGTCCTTTGGTGACCGAACTTCTGCCAATGGGAACAATGTCTCCCTATTTGTCCCATTCAAATTTGTCACCATTGTGACCACCTGGTGTGTGAACACCACCTCAGCTCGACTGGATGGAAGTAATTGCAATGAGATAAATTTGGAAAGGGGCGGGGGGAGGGGGGGGGGGGGGGGGGGGAGTGGGGCGTGTTGGCTGTACCGGGATTTGACCCCAGGGTTTTGCTCAGTTTCGGGCTGAGGGCGGTGCGCGACCCCATCACTCAAGGGTTGAACATGAGTTAACCTGAAAGCGGGCTGCACCTGAGTCCGCGGCTGTCAGGCAGTTCCAGGGATCTCCCGCCAAACGAAACATTCCAGGCTCCTTGTTGTTGTGGAGATCCTGACGAAGCGAAAACAGGTTTGTAAATTCGCTTTGTCATTTACACACCCACATCAGCCCGGCCTGTTTGTATTTAGACACTGTTCTTCTCCCTTTGAATGGAAGCAGTCAACAAAACACCCACTTGGGAACTCCTGTCCAGGCATTCCAACATTCAGCTCGAAATCAGAGGTACGTTTGAAATTACCTTTTCTAATACCAATTTTCGCAATTCTGTGCTTAGAACATATGCGACAACTGAGAAAAACTTAAATTAATTGATTATTTAAATCCCAAGCTTCTAACCATAACACGAACACGTGTCTTAAAAGTTTACTTTGACATAAATGAACGATTGTTATTTTTTACAATAAAAGCAAATTACTGAAGACGCTGGAATCTGAAACAAAAAAGAGAAAATGTTGGGCAATCTCAGCAGGTCTGACAGCATATTGTGGAGAGAGAAGGGAGCTAACGTTTCGAGTCTGGAGCTTTGACAGAGTCACCCAGAATCGAAACGTTAGCTCCCTTCTCTCTCCTCAGATGCTGTCAGATTTGCAGAGGTTACCCAACATTTTCTCTTTTTGGGGCTATTTTTATTGACCTGTTTTATCTCTTTAAATATCCTTAAATTAATGTGTGGTAATTATTTTTGAATTGGCGTACACTTCCCTTATTGAAGCATAAGCGCCCCCAGTGCTTTATCATAAACCATTTAATTTGCCCATTCTCCATTTTAGCAGTCGGACACACTTCTAAAAATAATAATCTTCCCCTCTCCCGCGGAGACATCAGCGAGTATTACCCATTGGTCGGCGAAACCTAACGGAACTGAACGAATTAGAAGGATTTTGACCTTACATTTTTTTAAAGTCAGTTGTTTGGAAACGAACAAGGACTGTTAAAAATTAAAAGGAAAACTGTAAATATGACTTAAAAATGTAAAAACAAAGCCCGCCAAGACCGAGGTTAGAAACATAAAATACTGGTTGTTTGGCAAAGCCTTCGGCGTTGATTGAGGGGATTCTGCTGGTGGCTTCTCTAACCTCAAACCCTGACGAATGATTTGGGCATAAGGTTCCCCCTCACCTCCCGACAATCTGACTTCATTAAGTTATCTCGAGGTATGAAACCCTGGGCGATGAATGCCCCATCTTATTCACGCTTAGTCATTCTCCTGTTTCAAGATATTGCGATACCATTGTTCCATGATCATTTGGGTTTCTGTCACATTTTCACCCTGTACCTTACGTTAAAAGCAAGAGTAATTGTGGAGATTCTTTTCCAAGGGTGCCCATATGCAGTGGCGGACTGGGTCTAAAAATATTGGTTGACAGGAGACAAAGGGGGCCCACCCACAACTACAATGCTATTATTTCATTTTCATAAGGAATAAATAAAATTTTCAAAAAATACATATGGAAAAAAGGTACAATTAAAATTTTTGTGGAAAAAATGTGTATTTCTTAGTAATTACAGTGTACATGTACTGTACATATTACTGGCAGTAGATACCAAATGTAAATACAGAAGGTTATAATTGAATTTTTTAATTTTTAAAAAAGTAATTGGTTGATATTTTTAAATAGTTTACTGCACAATTTACACATTAACAGATAGTTCAAAAGCACAATAGAGCATTGCATGCAGTCCACTATATTAAGAGCAATCGTTTGTGTTCGCTAGATGCTTGTGCGAATCTGCCAATAATTGCTTCTGCATCCAATTCATCTAACAATTCCTTTTCAATGGATAGCAACATGTATGATTCCAAATTCTCCTCAGACAGCGAATTTCTTAACCTTGTCTTTATGATCTTTAGCTTTGAAAATGTCCTCTCACATTGGACTTGAGTAACTGATAGTGGGCAGATGACTTTATAAAGTTCATAAAGGTTATCATATGCCTTGTCATGAAGTCTGTTGGATGCCAGAATTTTTAGTACACACGATGGGCAAGTGCTGCAAATTTTACAATTGTTGCAACTGGAATCCATATTCTCACCATCATTAAGCAATAGCTTTAATACATCAAAGTTTGAAGCAAAAGAAAACAATTCCAATATTACTTGATCTTTGCTGATTTGTGTAAACAGCTTAATAATACCTTCCAATGCTTCATCTTCAAGGCCCTTCTCTGCAATAGTTTTAAACTTTGCTGGGTCCAAGCAGGACAAATCTTTATACAACTGTTTGTGTTGTACAAAGCGTGATTCTAGTGACTGGACAATGCGATCCATTATTAGGTTAAACACATTTACTCGAAAATCAGCTAGAGAATCTGAGGAATTTATTTCATCATCAATATGCTCATCTGCCATTCTTTTCTTCTTCCTCTGCCTCTCAACTGGCAATGCTGTTTCCAATGCATCAATTTCCAATGTTTGATTTTCATCCATATTCATCTGTGAAATCCTGTCATTACATTTATTTACAAATTCCAAAGCCTTGCTGTGAGCGTTATCAAATGTTCTTGTCTGTTCCTTCAACGTTGTTGTAGCTGAATCTACCAAACTCCATGCAGTAAACATATCTAAACCACTTGTCTGTAGATAACTTGATAACGAGGTTGTAGTTTCAAATATATACAAGTAAGTAAATGCTGTCAATATGGTTTCAAACTTTAGAAGACATTGAAGTAAAACATTTGCTTCATGTTTTGTTTTTGCATCAAACTTTTCTGAATCTTGTATCATTGATAAGCATGTCAATAGATTTACGAAAGTACTGGCAGCGGCATCATTAAAACGTCCAAATATAGTTGTTGCTACATTGGATTTTCCTGACCATCTGGTCTCACCAATTAGCTTTAATCGTTTCATGTTTTCTTGTCCTAGATGTTTTCCAACAACTTCTATCCATACAGCCATTCTCTTGTATGATGCTTTCACAAAAGTTGCTATATTCTGGAGCAAATTGAAAAAAGAAACTGCAGGCACACAACATTTTGTTGTTTCAGTTATCACCAAATTCAAGACATGGGCACAGCACCATATATGAACATGTTGATCAGCCACATCAGCAATTTTACTTTGTAAACCATTATACTGGCCATGGTAGCTTGCAGCGCCATCTGTGCTATCAGATAAACATTTTTGGGGGTCAATTTTAAGATGCTGTAATGTTTCAATCAATAGATCAAAAAGTCCCTGTTCTGTACCATCATTACTTGACACAACTGAAAGTAGTCACTCACAGATAATACCTTTAAGCACATACTGAATAATAATGCTAAACTGATCGATGGATGAATTATCTTGTGTTGAATCAACCTGAATAGAATAATATTTTGCTTGAGAAACTTCATGACTAATTCTTTCTTGTATCATATTCTTCATAATTTTAATTAACATGTTTATCGTTGTTTTACTCAGGTATGTAACATGTCCACCACGGCCTTTACTTTGAGCCTTTCCTTGTTGCTCTAATCGTTTGATTCTTTGTTTAGACTTGTTTTGCACTGCAGAAACGTGAGTTGCCATAATGGGGTCATATTTTGCCATCAACTGCACTGTAGCTAAAAAATTGCCATGATTCAGAACCTCATTATCTAGAGTGTAGGCCGATTCATTTCTGTGACCTCGAAAAGGAAGTGCTTGCTTGCCTAACATCTTTATGATGTCTATAATCCTCATGACAATACTTCTCTGCTTCAATACTTCTTCTTTCCTTTTAATTAGTGATGCTGCAAAAAATTTATCTAAGGTGCCATCATTAACCACACTGATATATTGCTGAGCATTTCTGACATGTGTTGTTGTCGATTCATGTAAAGTCAAGCTCTGGCTAATACGCCTGTAGTCACTAAAGCCACGTACAAAGGGAGATGGATTACAAGTGTTGGGAAACTCAAAGGCTAAGCAGTATGAACAATATAAGCATCTATTTTCTTTGTTATATGTTAGCCATTTTCTTGGGACTGAGTCATTCATAATTCTCCTCTCATACAAACGAGCATCAAATGGCAGATCATCAAGTGGCTGAAGTGGATGTTCAGCAAAAAACTGTTTTAGCTTTGCTCGTGATGGATATTGGAAGATTCCAGTAATTGATCTTTCATTTTCTTGCGTATGTTCATTTACAGGATGTGCTTCAGAAACCAAGTCATTTATGCTTGAAGGAATATCTGATTCCCTGTCACTAGTTGAAGCTATGTGTTCAGATGTTGCAACTACAGGCAGTACAGATACCGGAACAAGGAAGCCAGAAGAAATATTGGGCCTGGGTTGATTAGTAATGGATGCACTTGTATTTGTCTCTACATTCAAAGTAGCTCTTCTCTATTCTTGTAACTCGCATGTCATTGCATCATCACCATGAGCATTGTTTCTTGCTTCTTGATTATTTGTTGCAGAACTGGATATTGATGTGGATTGTGCGTGTGGTATTATAAATTCTGTAATAGGCCTGCATCGCTTGGCTGATTCCTTCCCTTCTGCTTCTTTTTGTTCTTTGCGTTTTAGTGACCCAGATTTATGCTTTTTCTTTTCCATGCTGTTAGGGGTAATATTCCTGAAATAAAAACTTATATAAAAATAGCCCACATTGGGAAAAATGAATATTGATGATTGCAAGAATAACTTGAAGGAACGCCAGATAAACCCCTACTTGATAAAAAATATAAAATAACTTACTTACACTTCAATAGGCTATGTTCATTAGTCAATACTACTGTGGCCTATGCAGCTTCAGAAGGGGAGACAATCCACTGTCCAGTGTTCACACCAGCAAGCAACTGAGACAACTGTTGAAACTTAGAAGTTTGGTCCGACTATAGTAAGACATTAAGAATGGTCCCACGACCAAAGTTAACATGTCCAGTTTGATACCAGTGTAGTGTTACAAGTCGCAACCCTTTGAGTTTACCGATCATGGCTTATCACTTCAATATCTTTGACCTCATGATTCACGGTCAAAGGTACCGCTTCTCCTTTTCGGTGACCTCACGACCCTATGTACTGCTTGATATCCTTTCAAGTTGCCGACCATCTCAAATCACGAACTGTAACTTTATCTTTAAATTCACACACTCTTGCTGAAAACGTGGATTTCATACTATGTCCGAC
Source organism: Scyliorhinus canicula (assembly GCF_902713615.1). Lineage (NCBI taxonomy): Eukaryota > Metazoa > Chordata > Chondrichthyes > Carcharhiniformes > Scyliorhinidae > Scyliorhinus > Scyliorhinus canicula. The sequence continues at coordinate 114,971,547 of NC_052146.1, forward strand.
CCAGGTGAACCAGCCCCCCCCCCCCCACCCCACTCCTTTTCACATCCGTTTAACACTGCTTCGTTCCTTCATACACTGAGTGATTATTTGTTTGTTTCTTTATTGCATTTTTATTTGGTATTGCTCTTTTTAAAAACAATTATATTTTATTAAGTTAGAATACAAATCTCAGGAAAGAAGTTGGAGATTTATTTATCTAATTAATTATAATTTTTAAGGGCCCTTCAGAGATTCACGGGCCCCTTCCTGGCTCTCCGGGCCCCGGACCGATGTACCGGCTGAACCAAGACTACTGCTTGATATCCTTTGAAATTGCCGACCATCTCAAATCACAAATTGTAACTTTATCTTTAAATTCACACACTCTTGCTGAAAACATGGAATTTCCTTAATTATGCCCGACCCGGGCCTCCCTATTCCACATCCTTCCACTACCTCCCCTGCTTCGTTCCTTTTCATGCACTGCTTATTTGTGTCCTGTTCTCTTTTTTTTCTTATTCCTTTTTATTACTAAAATAGTTGTCTGTGTTTGTTTCTTTATTGCATTTTTATTTGATATAGGGGGCCCACTTCATCAGGGGCCCACTTGCCACTGGGCAAGCTGACACCCTGGCCAGTCCGCCACTGTCCATATGTTTATTATTAAATGGTAGATGGTTCATGGTAGCTCAGATGCGCTGCCCTGTTATCAGGATAGGCATGCCAGACACTATTATTCTGCTGCCAAAGCTACTCACGTTTCACGGGGCCCTGTTCTTTTGAAGCCACAATATCAAATGGTAGCGAATGGGCACATCCTGAGGTCAACTATTGTTGGTGCAGGGAATATTTTTTGCAATTGCATAAAAATTGGAGTCCAGTATTCATGTAACTTTACCATATTTACTGACAAGGCAATACATCAATCTACTTGGGAAAAATATACAATTCGCTTGAATTGTTCTTTCTTCAAAAAAATCTCACTGACTGACCCACTTGCTGACCAATTCATGTCAATACCATCAATTGAGGCTAAGAATATATAGGTGGAGGACATTGATTGGAAAATAATGTAAGCACATATAAAGAGACTCTTATTGATACAGCGGGAGAATAGATTCCAGAGTTATATACCTGTATGTATAAATCTGTTCCAAATAAATGGGCTATCGATAGTATAACAACCCTTTCTCTTCTCCCCTCCCCCCTCCCACCCCCAACCTACTCTGAGTAAAGCTGTGGGAAATCATCAATTTCTATAAGAAACATACAATGTCAGAACTGTTGTCCTTTGTTAAGATGTTAAGCTGAGTTCCGAATTGTTCATCCAATGGCTTACGGTCTCACGTCTGTATTTGAAGGAGAGCAACAAGCTTTCTTATTGTTTTGCCACATATTCCTTTCTCAACCAACATTACCAAATATAGATCAATTCACCATTCTTTATATTGCTCTTTGCAGGATCTTGTTGCATGTAAGCTAACTCCTGATTTCCCTACGTACCAGCCTCTTCACATCAAAGTAATTCTTTATGTGTGAAACATTTTAAGGTGTGTTTGAGACACATGATCAGGTGATTAACTAATGCAAGTCTGTCATTTATAGGCAGTACAATTTATTTGATGCAGTGCCAGGTTGCATCATTTACAATGTTTTAATTTGTTAAATTTAAGTGATAGTGTAGGCCGGGCATTAAGAGTGAAGGGAGTCAAGGGCAAGATTAGATGAAGCAACAAATGGAGCATAAGTGTCACCTCACTTAAAAAGCACAACATTATGAAAGGAACTAACAATTAAGTCAGGTATATAATGTTAAGATCCTGGAAAAGAATGAGTTTATAATCGTCTTGTGCCTTTTAAGGTTATTGGCATGTACTAAAGTGCTTCTCAGCTAATTAAGTACTATAAAAGCATAGTAACAGAGTGAAAGGGGGCAATCAATTTGTGCGCAGCAAGGTCCCACAAATGAGGCAAGAAACCAGATAATCTGTTTTAGTTATGATGATAGGGTAAGGATTAGATAAATATTGTCTGGATCACTGGGAAGAACTCCCCTTCTCTTTGAAAAAGTACTGTGGGATCTTTAAGCAGAGGGCAGACAGAGCATTGGTTTAACATGTAATTTGAGGAGAAGACTGGAGAGGACCTGAGTTTAACCCTGGGTAAGTGAAAGGGTTTTGAATGAGTTAAAATCTCACTACTGTGGTGTTAGTGACTAGAATGCAGAATAGGAGAATATAATTTGGAATAGTTTGGTGCTCTGTTTGTGTGCACCACCTACTACCTGAGATTAACGTTTCTGCTTTCTTTGATCCAGTCTTAAACTATTGAAAAGCTAAAAAAGATTCCAATTCAAATTCTGTAGTTCTGAAATTATATACTGTTTGATATAAGGCTGGACATATTTGTATTGAATTCCTGCAAATGCTGTTTCAACAGAAACATTGCAATACATGATTCATAGAAGGAGGCCAGTCCTGAGAGCTTATGCAGCATTAAATTGTTGCATTCCCTCACCGTCAACTGAGTCCCAGCTGCCACTTATACTAATTGATGAATGTTACAAATATTTGTTTCCTAAGATTCATTTAATCTACAGCAGACTTTGGAGTTGAATAGATTGGCAACAAAACGTGGCCTGTGGGAGTTGGGCCCTGTGCCTCACACGTATCTCGATTTGGGGTCTGCTTGCTACCTCCTTTTTCAGATTTCATTGATATCATGAGATAGGCACTGAAGTTGCTATTGTCCAGTCTCCTGCCTCCATACCTAGCAGCAGCATCGCATAAAACCACAATGAGCAAATGCATCACTGGGGCACTAAGGATCAACAAACCAGTGCCTGTTATATCAAACACCCAAAGAATAGGAGGCAACAGAAAATAAAATTGGGTGGAATGTGAAAGGGGCAGTTGATTCTCAATTGCCTGCTTTGTACTAGAGCCGGAGGTGAATTGTACCATTTGGCTCATCTCTAACTCTCTGAAAGAACAATCCAGCTCCTGGCTTTTACCCTTTTCACTCACCATGTCTGTGCTGGCTCATTGGCATTTAGTTCCATTCCCCTGCCTTTTTCCCATACCTTTTTAAATCATCTCTTTAAAAATATCACTTCCCTTTTCAAAATTCTCATGAATGCTACTCCCAGCATTGCGTCTAGTAGAACTTCCCATATATTAAAACCGAACAAAAAAATAAATTCCCCAGCCTTTTCCTGTATTCTCTTGGCACTGTCTTAAAAGAATGACCTCCAGTCACCCACTCACCAACAAGTGACACTAACCGTTTTCCATTTGAGTTGTCCAAAACCTCAAACCAATCCTCTCTCAAAACTTTTTTGTCGTCATGAAAAGAGTCCGTGGGAGTCATTTATAACTTGAATTATGAGGCAGAACTAGATGATCGGCAGTTTGCCATTTCCACAATGGGAAGGACAACAGAATGAAGGGTAAAACAGCCAGCCGATTTGCTACTACTGTTATCCCCACCTTGTTTCTCCTGCCGTTCGTCTGACTGAAGCCTCTCCTCTCTGGTTATCAGCTCAGTGAATATCTGCTCCACTCTCTTCATATCCTTGCCATCCTTCCTAAATGTGAAGATGTCGGCGTTAGACTGGGGTGAACACAGTAAGAAGTCTTACAACACTAGGTTAAAGTCAAACATGTTCGTTTCAAACACTAGCTTTCGGAGCACTGCTCCTTCACCTGAGGAAGGAGCAGTGCTCCGAAAGCTAGTGTTTGAAACAAACATGTTGGACTTTAACCTGGTGTTGTAAGACTTCTTACTATCCTTCCTAAAGGCAATTTGTTGCAACACTCTAACTGCAGCCTAATCAATGCAGTTACACAAATGTGAACGGTGCCAGGGAGGCCTGGCCAACCACCCCACATGTTTTGTGCCTGTCCCAGACATGCCGGGTTCCGGACATCCTTCTTCAAGACAATGTCCAAGGTTGTGGGATGAAGGCGGAGCCATTCCCGAGAGTGGCAGTCGTCTAGGTATCAGAATAGCCAGAACTCTTTATGGGGAGGATGCCGACGCCCTTGCCTTTGCCTCCCTAATCACCCACCGAAGAATCCTGCTTGGCTGGCGATCAGCAGCACCACCCAAAGCTGAAGACAGGCTGTCTGACCTGTCAGAATTTCTCCGAATGGAGAAAATTAAATTTTGCCATCCGGCAGTCGGAACAGGGCTTCTACAAAGAGTGGGGGCCATTCACCAACTGTTCCAAGGTCTGTTTGTAGCCAACAGTCAATAAGCCAGAGGGAGGGGGGATCCACCGAAAAACCACACACACAATGGGGGAGGGGGGAGATGGAAGGGGGAGGAAGTGGGGAGGGAACAGAGAAGCGAACGAAGAAGCAAGAACTGAACCATACCCAACACAAAACAGCACACACATGTGTCACCATGCCACCCCAAGAGGACCAGGTTAGAAGATCCAATGAGCAAAGAAGACACACCAGATAATGGGAAGGGGAAAGAGATCGGGAGGTTCGGGGGAAGTCCGGAGCAGGGGGTCTAGCCAATACTAGGCACTTGCTGAGAAATATACACTGTAGCGGATGTAGATAGTGAGTGGCAATTGATGCATATAGTTTCAGTGTATGTTTACGTTCATCTTTGCTTTGTATGAAAAGAAAAACCCGAATAAAAACAGTTTTTAAAAAAGCAATGCAGGTACCAGGCGAAGTTCAGAAAGTTCAAGATGAAAATTAGTGCTTTTGAGTGACAATTAATATTATTTCTTAATATTCCTCAAGCGGGAGAATGAAAGTACAAGACTTATAAACAGGAGCAATGGGACACGGAAGTTTGTTGATTGAAATGACAAAACCAGAAAGCAGAGAGCTTTAATTGAGGTTATTGGCTCAGTGTTCCAACATGCTGATGGTGTATAGACATTTTTTACTCTGAAAAGAGCAACGTTCCTTGAACTCAGGAACACTATCCTTCTCCTACCGGTGCAGTGACAAATTCCTACTGGGTAATCTAATGAGCTTGCACTTTGGCATGGAGCTCTACCCAGTGGGATCACCTTGTCGGGAAGTGTACTGTGAACCAGAATTACCAATATGAGCCTCAGTGGGTACTGCTATGTGCCTGGAGTATGAGCTCATAAAATTACCCTAATCAAGGATAAATTTGATCCAATATTTTGAAATTCCCAAGGTGACATCAGTGGTGGAGCTCGTTTTTCTATAATCCAGGGGACTTTTTATGTTTAATAATGTGAAATACCTCAACACTTGTGGTTCCAATTTTCCACCAGCTACTCCCAGGGCAGAGTAAAGCTCCCTCTATACTGTCCTATCAAAAACTCCAAGGTCAGGTTACAGCACAGGTTAGATGCAGAGTAAAACTCCATCTGTACTGTTCCTTCAAACACCCCCAGTCCAGGTTACAGCATGGGTTAGACACAACATAAAATGGAGGTGTTTAAGATGATTGAATAAGTTGACAGTTTCTCTCTATTTGCTCTATTTCCTCTAGTGGGGAATCAAAAATAGGGACGGCATAACCTTAAAAATCAGATTTTTGCCATAAAGTATGATGTCAGGAAGCACTTATTTTATGGATGGCATGGTAGCACAGTGGTGAGCAGTGTTGCTTCATAGCGCCAGAGACCCGGGTTTGATTGCCAGCTTGGGTGACTGTGCGAGTCTGCTTGTTCTCCCTGTGTCTGTTGATTTCCTCCAGGTGCACCGGTTTCCACAAGTCCCAAAAGATGTGTTTGTTAGGTGAATTGAACATTCTGAATTCTCCCTCAGTGTACCCAAACATGCACTGGAGTGTGGTGACTAGGGGACTTTCACATAACTTCATTGCAGTGTTAATATAAGCCTACTTGTGACATTAATAAAGAATTTTAGGACTGCTACCTCACGGCGCCAAGGTCCCAGGTTCGTTCCCGGCCCTAGGTCACTGTCTGTGAGGAGTTTGCGCATTCTCCCTGTGTTTGCGTGGGTTTCGACCCCACAACCCAAAGATGTGTCAGTAGATGGATTTGCCATCTAAATTGCCCTTATTTGGAAAAAGTAATTGGCTACTCTAAATTTATTTTAAAAAAAAATAGTATTATTATTATTATTCACACAATTGTAAACAGAAAGCAGGAACTCCAAAACACTGAGGCTGGGGCTGGGCAACTGCCAATTGGAAATGTCAACACTAAGATTGATATTGTGATGGAGCTAAGTCAAGTGGATGGAATTAAGATAAAGATCAGTCACAAGATAATTGAATGGAAGGACAGAAGGGGCTGACTGACCTACTCCTCCTCAGTGTCAGGTATTGGATCAAATGGACTCACTGTAACTTCTACGCTTCCATGAAGAATGATCACACACGTTAGACTTCTGAGACAACCAGCCTGTAGAATTGCAATCCCCTCAGACCCTTCATTTCAGGAACATTTCATCTCCTGAGGAAAAATTGGCATAATGTTACTTACAATGGTTAAAATTGTTTTGCCCTAGCTGCCCCACCGCTCGCAGAAAAAACCCAGAAATATCGAAAGTAGATTAGTAATATTTTAAGTAAAGTAAAATCCCCAGGGGAACTGTCTTTATCTCTAAGTCCTCTCACCAACAGCATGCTGAAAGGATCAAGAGTGTGAATGAAGCTGTAAACAAGCTGCATCATGTTACACGTCCAGCTGGAACGGAATCACGTTCAGGAGAAGTCCATGTAAGACTGCGCACTAATTCCCGGTTTATTTTTGGATGAGTGAGTTGACTTCCCAAGGTGGTCTCAGAAGGCTTTCTGTGGCAATATCCGACTGTCTTCGAAAGTGAACTGAAGGGCCAGTGGTGGTTTGGAAGTGATGATCACTCCACTAATGACTGGACTGGGATTCTGTGGGTATTTTGCAATTCATTTGGAGAGAGGGATGGGCAGACTAGCTCCTGTTTGACAGGAATCCCCAACATTATTTTGATCAAAGCACGTCCTTGTTGACGAGACTTCAAGTGAACAATATGTTGGAACTGAAGCATGACACATCAGATATGATGGGAAATGGTGAGAGAAGGAAAGGCATGCTTTTCTATAGTATGGTATCACATCTCTGACCTCAAAACACTTCACTCAGAATGAATCACTTAAAAATGTAGAAGGGTACTTACATGGAAATGGGAACAATGCACACACCAGTGTTGATCAAAAATAAATATTGGCAGAGATTTGAATATATGAGAACATCAGGCATTCTATTGTCTAGTGTATTGTGCATTGCCTGGAACCTCGTGAAATTTGGGATCTAGCATCTCAGATCACCCAAGCTGAGTTGAGGTTGGTCCCTATGATGTCGATTGCCTTTGACACCTTTTCCCAATGCCTGTTTCTTTTTGTTTCCTGTATTTCCTCGGCAGCAGATAGTTCATGCCAGTAGACTTTGTTTTCCCATGATCCTTTCTGTTTTGTCAGCCTGTCAAGGACCAAGGTCTACACTGTAGAGCAGCACCAAGATTTTGAAGAGCAGTAGGAGCGAATCGTTCATCCTGATCAGGGAAAGAAAGCTGCAAACTGCAGAGGCCCAAAACAAAAAAAAAGATCTGTTTAATAAAGATTTTTGTCAACGGATTGAGGTGAAAAAGACCTCTCCTCTCATTTGACCCGAACCTTCCAGAATTCCAATCATACCATCTTCCCATTTAGTTTTAACATCTACCTCAATAATCAGCCAGTTTAATGCCTCACTTGAACGTTAGGATTGCTGCGGAACCCTCTCGTCTCTGAATCAGACGTTTGTGGGTTTAGCCCCTTCTCCAGAAACCTCAGTATGTAATTCAGGCTGACATGCCTAATGGAGCACCAAGGGAGTGCTGCACCATTGGAAGTGCTGTTTTTTAGTCTGCCTTCTTGGCAGGATGTAAATTTCTCACCGCTATTTGAAGACGAGCAGACGCTCTCCCAAACCTTCTGGCCAATATTTAATCCCTGAACCAGCAACATCAAAACAAAGGGCTGAATTTTACTCTCTCCCCCCCCCCCCCACCCCCCCCCACCCCCCCCCCCCCACCCCCCCCCCACCCCCCCCCCACCCCCCCCCACCCCCCCCCCCCACCCCCCCCCCCCACCCCCCCCCCCACCCCCCCCCACCCCCCCCCCCCACCCCCCCCACCCCCCCCCACCCCCCCCCCCACCCCCCCCCCCACACCCCCCCCCCCCCCACCCCCCCCCCCCCACCCCCCCCCCCCCCCCCCCCCACCCCACCACTAAAAACAGGTGGGTTAAGGTCAGGTGAGACGTTGAAATTTTTAAAAATTCCAACCCATCCCCAACCTGTTTCCAACCCCATCCCGGCTTACATGTTTAATGGGAAACGGCTGGCAGTCAACACGTGCTCGCAGGTGGGTGGGTTAGCAATTTAAATACTTTAATGATGCGAACAGCGGCTGATTTAACCAGCTTTGCAGGTTGAACTACGGCTTACTGTCTTTCCCAAATCTTGGGAAAACAGGCAAAAAGGAAGCTTTTGTTCACAGGAAAGTGCCTTCCCGGTACCCCGTGCTCGCCCTTACAACAGGCAGCCCCCTCCCTCCAACCATTCACCCCACCTCCACAATGATGGAGATCAGATCTCTTCTCAAGCCCTCGAACACTCCAATTAGCAGCAGCAGGCCAATTTCCAGTGGCCGCACGGCGCTTTCGTCTAATCAGATGTCAAGCCCATCAATCCAGATGTTGATGCTGTCAAAGAAAAATTGCCCGCTCTCTGGAGTCAAAGTTCCACAGCACGCGAGGAAATATTCTGAGATTCCTGACAGAGGGTCCATTCATCTCATCTACACAGCTCACCCCTGTCAAGATTGGAGCCAAAGTTTCTGGTCATTTATCTCCTTCCTGTTTATGGGATCTTGCTGTGAGCATTTCTCTATATTGCAATTGTGATGAAAAGTATTTCATTGCCGGTAACTCTGAAGTTGTGAAAGGTGCAATATAAATTCAAATCCATATTTCTAAAAGTGAAGTTTTCATGTGCAGTTGGTTTTGTGACGTGAGGCCTACCCTGTAAATATTTAAATGTGAATGTTCACACCTTAATTCTAGTGTGAACTTTCTAGTGTAAGTTGCATGCAAACAAATTGAGAGAAAGGCAGGGTTGCATTCAGTTAGGGTTACAAGATGGCCAGGTGCCAGTGTTTTCTCAGGCTGATGAATGTGGAGAGATCGCTTTGATCGTCACATCTTTCATTCATCACCACTTCACTTTGTTTTGCATGTTTTAATTGCCCATGCATAATCTGTCTGTTGATTGTAATAGACTAACGATGCTGGTGATAAGCCATTTGGAACATGATTGCACATGGCAAAAATGTACTGATTTCTGATTAAGTAACTCGTTCTGTCACATCTCAAGGTACATAGCAAAGGAGAGGAATGTTCAGCGAAAGGGTCATTCATTGTGGGATCATAATCTATTCATGCCCTTTTTTCCCCACTAAATAACCTATTGGTTTAGATTAGTATTTGATCAGTGTCCTTGGTTAATGCAGCATGTGATTCAATATTACAGTATATGGAAGAAACCTCAACACAAGGAAATGTTGTGAGTGTTTGGGAAATACCCATTAGGTTTCCTTTGAGGCAGAGGAATGTGACTGGGTGTTACTTAAAGAGACTTTATAATAGCTCCCTGATAGATCCTATTAGATGGAATTCAGTACAGATGAGTAGTCCATTTTAAAATCTTTATTGCTTAATTAATACACGTTGTTCAAAGAAGCCTAATGGGAACTTGGCAGAGTGGTAAAGGACACAGCCCGTTCATATTCAGGCACTGCACCTCAGGTCTTGGAATGGATGCATTGCCGATTTAACAGAATCATTCTAGGGCTGTAGGATTCTCCCCTCTGGAAGCTCTGAGGTTCAGAGGAAGCTATGGGGCTGGATTCTCCGATTTTGAGGCTTTGTCCCCATGCCGACATGCGAACGGTAACATTTGACAACAGAAAAAAATGGCGTACAACGGTCACCGATCCTCCGTTTGGCTGGGGGCTAGCACCCGAGCAGCGTAGAGCACCTGGCTCTAGCTGCCAATACGGGTCCGAGGCCGCATATGCGCACGGCGGCGGCCTGCAGCGGCAGTGCTGTGAAACATGCACCGGCCGCTCGCTGACCCGGCCTACGATATAGTGCCCCCCTTTGGCTGCCTCGCACGCCTCAGACCGCAGCCCCCCACAGTACCGCCAGCCGCTGCCAAAGTCCCCTCCGCCCATGGATCGGCCCTCCCCCAACTGCGACGACGCTGGACTGAGTCCACAGCCAACACGCCGGGTTCCCGATGGATGAGCCAACACACGACCGCCGCCGATGGAAACCCGGCTGGTCGGGGGCAGAGCATCCGACAATGTCCTGAGGCCGTCAGTACAGCGCATGATGCTGCTTTGGAGGGGGAAGAGCATCGCGAAAGTGGCACCCCCACCCCATTTGCTCGCAAACGGGGATTCTCCGGGAAAATGCCGAATGTGATTTCGGCGCCAGCGACCAGAGAATCCCGCCCAGGATTTCTATGAAATGGATCTGGGTGTCCTAGTGCATGAATAACAAAAGGCTAGTACGCAG